>NC_090436.1:618507404-618813186 GCF_031143425.1 Pleurodeles waltl
GGAAGTTGGAGGAGGGATGGTAGAAACAAGGACAATGGCCATCATCAGAGAGGAGGCCAGAGCCTGAATCGATCTCTGTTGAGCCACCAATCCAGTGCGAATGCCCTCTAGGAATGCATTAGATTGTTGTATCTGGGTTGCCAGCCCCTTGATGGCATTCACAATGGTTGACTGCCCTACAGAGATGGATCTCAGGAGGTCAATAGCCTCCTCACTCAGGGCAGCAGGGCTAACTGGGGCAGGGCCTGAGGTGCCTGGGGCGAAGGAGATGCCCCCGAGCGGGCACGGGCAACTCGCTGAGGGGCTGCTGGTAGGGGGGTGCTGGTACGGGGATGGCAGTGGTACCTGTAGATGGGGTGGTCACAGAAGTGTCCACCACCACCAAGGAGCTTCCATCGGAGGAGGTAACTGTGTCAGAACTGTCCCCTCCATTCTCCGCTGTGATGCTCTCCTTGCCCTTTGTCCCACTGGTGCCCTCAGCATCAGTGAACTCTGCCTCCTGGGTCCTGTGGGATGTAGCTCCATGCCTCTGCTCCTCCACCAGATGATGCTAATGCACATAAGGACAGGATGACAAAACAAAAATGGGGGAAGAGACAAAGGATACACTTGGTCAGTGGCTGAACCAACACCACCATTGGCGTACACAGCACCCTCACACACAAGGAACAGGGCTACGCAATCTGCTATTCCACTAACAGAGAATTAGTTAGCGGCCAAGACATGGGGAGGGGCACACACCGCTAACTGCAGCACACCTGGGACCCACGCAGCCCTGACCAGTAGTGGATGGCTACGAGCTAAGTTGCAAGATTTTCTCTTCTGAACCCTAGCCACCAGGGGACCTATGCTGCAATGTCAGGCCTGGCCTGGGGGACCCACTGACACACATCCTCCACTCGGATACCAGCCTATCATGCATAGGTTGTAATGATCGCAATGTACTCACCCCTTTGTGGTTGCTGTGATGCCCTCAAGCACCCAACCAGCTCTGGATAGGCAACCGCCAGTATGCGAGCCATCAGGGGGGTCAGGATTCAGCAGGCACCCCTTCCTCGTTGGGAGGCCATCCCCAGGTGGACCTCTGCCATCTTCCGTGCCCAGCATCTCAGGTCCTCCCACCGTTTGCGACAGTGGGCTGCTCTGCCTGCCATGGACCCTTCTTTTGATGGGCGCTGAGGCAATGCACACAGGAAAATAGATTTAAACAAACAGTCCTGCCTGTTAAACATATGGCCCACCATACCCGTTTCGATCACCACTTATACACACATGGCCCAGCACACAACCTGTACACCGCCCAGAAGACATCCACCCACCCCCCTTACACGAGGCCTTCACATACACCACTACATGCATCGTGCCCACAGTGTACTCACCTTTTGGTCTGGAGGCCCACACAGCAGTCCGTACTGGGGTAGGACCCCATCCACTAGTCTCTCCAACTCCTCCGAAGTGAAGGCTGGGGCCCTTTCCCCTGTCACACAGACCAGGGTAGGTTCCAGACACAGGTCACAGCAGCACATGCAGTGTAGGTCCTCTCATGTGGAAGGTCAGGTAGCAAGTGAGGAATCAGATAGAAAATGGCAGTCACGTCCACGGCGGTACATACCGTTACCACTGGCGTAGATCACCATTGGCCACAGTACCCCATAGGGCCCAATTATAACAAATGAAGAGTTGCACAGCGGTTCCCGTCCGCCTCCCGTAAAGGCACACACCATATGCGGATTACCTCATTCTACCTCTCCCTCCACACAGGACAGGCGGACACCATTTTAAAAGTTACAAGTTTACAGGATGCAAAGTTCTGTTGTAGCTCCTTTGTTCAGTTTGTCACCGGCTCCTCACGTTTGTGTCCCTTAGATTCCTACTGCTGCGGATGAATAGGAGATGGAGACATACCCCAGTGTACAGACCCCTGGTGGACTTGGCAACACTGGTGGACAGGCACATTATCCTCACCTATAGACTGGACAGGGCCACAATCACAGAGCTGTGTGCCCAATTGGAGCCTGACCTGATATCTGCCATCCGTCACCCTACTGGGATCCCTCCTCTTGTGCAAGTGCTATCAGTGCTCCATTTCCTGGCAACTGGTTCTTTCCAAGTGACAGTGGGCTTAGCAGCAGGAATGTCACAGCCAATGTTCTCAATAGTGCTGACAAGTGTATTGTCTGCCCTGATTAAAAACATGTGCAGCTACATTGTTTTCGCCCAGGTTGAAGATTTGGCCACAGAGAAGGCCGAGTTCAATGCAATGGGACATATCCCCAACATAATTGGTACGTTTGATGGAACACATATTGCATGAATGAATGAATGAATGAACAGGTTTTCAGGAATCGGAAGAGTTTCCACTCTATGAATGTACAGATGGTGTGCCGTGCCTGGCGGACCAGTACATCTCCCACGTCAATGTTAAGTATCCTGGGTCGGTGCATGATGCCTTTGTCCTGAGGAATAGCAGCATCCCAAATGTGATGGGCCAACTACAGAGGCACAGGTGAGCCCTGGTTCCCACCCAGTATATGTTGGTGTATGGTGTGGGCCATATGGGATAGTGGGCGGCTAAATGTTGTCCCTCAATATTTCAGGTGACTCTGGTTATCCCAACCTATCATGGCTGCTGCCCCTGTGAGGCATGCCAGGACAAGGGCAGAAGAACATTATAATGAGGCCCATGGGCGACCCAGAAGGATAATTGAAAGGACCTTTGGCCTCCTGATGGCCAGGTTCCGGTGCCTCCATCTGACAGGTGCTACTTACCCAAGAAGGTCTGTCAGATAGTGGTGGCATGCTGCATGTTGTATAACCTGGCCCTCAGACGTCATGTCCCATTCCTGCAGGAGGAGGAGGCTGGAGATGCCCATGTGCCAGCAGTGGACCCTGTGGACACTGAGGATGAGGAGGCAGAGGATGAAGATGAGGACAATAGAACATCTGTGATCAGACAATGCTTCCAATGACACACAGGTAGGACAGTGTTATTTCACATTTCAGTGACATTTGTTTGAATTTCTGGGGCACTGGCATGCTGCTATTTCCCACTCACTGTTCCCTCTGGCAATTCATTTTGCAGCTGTTGGTTACCTCACATGTACTCCTGGTGTGATCACTGCAGCCAGCTACAGGTCATTAATCAATGCTCATTTTATGTACAGTTGATTTGCAAGGTTTGTACCTGTTTCAATGAATACATATTTGATATACATGACATACTCCAAACTTCTTTTTTTTTCCAAGTGCTAAAATATAGGGGGCAAGTGCAATGGGATGGGGTAATGATGGAGGAAAGTCCAGGGTATTGTTCCAGTCTGTTTGTAGCACAGGTGAATTGTTCAAGAGGATATAGGAAGGGGAGCAATGGCAGTTCAAGGTGGACAGTGTGATTGTGTGGGACACAAGGGGGACAATCAGGAGAGTCTCATTTCCTGGCAAGGGTCTTGGCAAGTGTCTCTGGCTTCTGTCTGGATCGCAGGGAACGTTTGCAGGGTGGTTCTCCTTCTGCAGGGGAGGGGTGCTGGTGGCCTGTGAGTCCCGTGGCGGGGCCTCCTGTCCACTAGCGGTAACGGAGGTGGAAAGCTGTTCAGATGTCTGGCTAGTGGCAGGGGCCCGATGTTGGGAGACAGCCTCCCTCATAATGTTGGCCATGTTTGCCAGCACCTCTACTGTGGGGATCAGGGTGGCGTTAAATGCCTGCAAGTCTTCCCTGATCCCCTGGTACTGTCCCTCCTGCAGCTGCCTGTTCTCCTGCACATTGTCCAGGATCTGGCCCATCGTGTCCTGGGAATGTTGATAGGGTCCAAGGATCTCTGCAAGTGCCTCTTCCTCCCCCTGGCACACAGCACTCTTCCCAGTTTCCCTGTTGGCCTGTGCCACTGTCCCTTAACTGTGTGCCCACTGCCACTGACCCAAGGTCCATGATTGTCTTGGGTATGAGGTGTGGCCTGGGGTCCCTGTAGAGGTGGACACACTGCTAATTGACATGTCCTGGGGACAGAGGTGTGGGTACGCTGGGTGGATGCTGTGGTGGTGTTTCCTGATGGGGAGGCTCTGTGGTGGTGTGTGACTGGGCCTGGGTAACCAGCTGTCTAGAGGTCCCTGATATGCCGAGTAGGTCATCCAGATCATGAAGACCAGAGTCGCTGTCATCATTGTGGACCTCTTCAGTTGTGGGACTGGATATTGCTGGCACCTCCTCTCCGCTGTCATTGGCTGGGGTACCTGTGGGGATGTAAATTATGTGTTATGGTTTCTGTGTCTGACATATTGTGCATCCGTGGCTTGCCCTCTTTGGTTGTATTTGCCCTGGCAGCTTTCACTTGTGTATGTTTGTGTACAGTGGGATGATTAGATCTCTATAGTGTGCATGCTTTAGTGATGAGTACCCATGCAGGGCTATGAATGGTGTCCATGCATTGGTAGAGCATGCAGGGCTTGGCATTGGGATGAGTGAGATGTGATAGTTGGGTGTGTGGGATGGAGTGCAGTGATGGGAGTGAGGGTGGGGGTATGTGATGGCATGCAGGTAGGGGGGTGATAGTAGTAGAGAGTTGACTTACCAGAGCCAATTCCTCCTCCTACTCCAGCCAGGCCCTCAGGATGCAGAATTGCCAAGTCTATCTCTTCCCATGCTGTTAGTTGTGGGGAGGGAGGGGGGATTCCACTGTCAGTCCTCTGGATGGCGAGCTGGTGTCTTGCTGCAATGGAACGTATCTTCCCCGTAGGTCATTCCACCTCTTCCTGATGTCATCCCTAGTCCCACGGCGTTGACCCTGTCCACGATTCTCCGCCATTGCTCCATCTTCCTAGCTATCGATATCTGCTGCACCTATGCTCCAAATAACTGTGGCTCTACTCTGATAATTTCCTCCACCATGACCCTTAGCTTCTCCTCTGTGAAACAGGGGTGTCTTTGTTGTGCCATGGGTGTTGTGTGAGGTGTGTAGGTAAGCATGTGTTGGGTAATGTGTTGGGGTGTGTGATGTGGGGTGCGAGTGGTGTATAGGTATGAATAGTGTGTGGCTCTAGTTGTGTCAGTGGTCTTGATGTCTCTCTGCAGGCAATGGTTTGAAATGGTAAAGGGTTGTGGGTAATGTGTGTGTGTTTTATAGTGGTGTGGGTGTGGTGTGTATATGGGTGTGAGGTGTGTGTTGTTTGAACTGTCCAATGTGGTGTTGTTTTGTTTGTGTGTGTCAATTGTGAGCACGGCGGTATGTACCGCCAATGGTTTACTGCCGTTAAATGTCCGCTATGGTGATTCATGGGTCTTAATGTGCTGGGTGTTGTTCTGTTGGCGAAACGGAGTGGGTTTTGATACAGCCAATTTATCACGACCTTTGGTCTGGCAGATTTGTGTATGTGGCTGAATACTGATGGATTGGTGTGTGTGTGTGTCATAGTATGGTGAACGGATATCCCCAGCGGGGGCAGTAAGTTGGCAGCAGTCAGTGTGGCGGTAAGTGAGATTTACCACTAATGTCACAATGAGGGCCATAGTCTTCTCTAATGTAGGGGTATACCTTTTCATGTGAAAATTTGCTTACATCATTTTTAGTTTTCTGATGCCTAGTCTGATTTAAATACACCTCATATTCATTAATGTATTGATTTAATTCCTCCAAGTGCTTTTTGAGAGCCCCTGTAGACATGTATGCTTTGAGACAGACCTCTAGACTAATGATCTCCCCCTTTAGTTCCTTTGAAAGTTGTGATTCTGTTTTTATGATCAAAATTAGCCAATCACGGGTGCAATTCCACAATTCAAGTGACCAATCTTTCTTTAAAATCTTGTCATGCTGGAAAATGAAGGGTTAATTTCTTACTATTAGGCCCTGTGGAGCCGCATTTGCTCTCAGGTACTCTGTCATCATGATCCCATGGATCATGGTTTTTACACAATTTCTTTTGAGGGTGTTGAGTTTGTCCCAATCCTTACTGTCTCCCACATTCTCTGATGTTGGTGTCTCACCAAATGGGGCCACTGAGGCCAAAATTATTTCTACTTCCTCAACCGAGAAAGTAAGCCCTGTAATTTCCTCCATATGTGCTAATAGTCCTTCACGTGTGAGTGTGGAGGAGGCTTATAGAAACTACCGCAGCTCTGTTCTGCCTAAATATACAATAACAAACAGGGAGAAGGAGGTTTTTGTAGGGCTGAGTCTGTCCTCCTTATAGCCTATATAACATTACAAAAAGACCCAGCCCAAAAAAATTCAACAGGGTGCACATGAGAAAGTAAAAGGATTTTTTTGTGTGAAAAACTCTCACCCACCAGGGTTATGCCTTGGCGGCATGCTTCATCCTTGGGTTTCCTCCCGTTCCGCTGAGGACCAGGGCGTGCTACGACCGACGGAATACGTGGGAGCGCTGTTATAGTTTCATCAAGGTGAATTTTGAGAGGGATGGAAGTGATGGGGTCGTAGGTAAGTGAAAAATACCTGCCTCTAGGTGGTACTACTAATTTATTATGTCTCACCGGGGTGGTATGGTTGAAAAGGGGCATCCGAGGTAGGGTATATTATGTACTTTACCTCCTGGTCGGTCTATATGTTTCGGAGTCTAACCCCCAGACTCCTCTTCAGGACCAATGTGGACTTCCTAATGTCTCTCCTTGATTGACTACTACTAGTAAAGGTGATAGCACTGAACGCTCTGTGGTATGGTGTAGTACACCTCACTAAAGTGAAAAAATACTCAATGGTACCGATGTCCTTCTGAGATACCTGTGGAAATGAAACAGCAAAGGTCATCATGGCCTTCATAGGTGTAGGGCTGCTATTCATATTGCTGATGGATGTGGTGCCACTTCTTTGCAAACTCCACCCCACTCGCAGGAAAAAGCACTTGTGAATCTCATGAAATAGACAAATACAGGACATACTACTCTTAGAAAAACATATAAACACACATAAACGTGTGAAGCACCTCTAAAATGCACACGTGGTGCATGCGTGACCTACTTTTTTGTGTCTATGCTGTCATAGTTCCTCCAGCAGGGGTGTGTGCTTGTGGTCACACACTAAAAATATACACAGAATATTAGAGTCACAAAATGGCCCCTTCTGTTGCACGTTGTAAAGAGTGGTAAAAGCACTTGCTTCGTCACAGCAACACTCCCGCTTGTGCCTAATGCTCACTTCCCTGGAGTCTCAAACACCGTGACTCACACGGGTGTCACGTTTATAAGCTCACTGCAGCTGACGCGTATCGGCCTGCTGCCACGTGTGGCACTAGACCTCTCATTTTCCAAGGTGGCGCCCTCCAGTGGGCCAATGTAGAACTGTGAGGACCCCTAGATTTGGTGTCACTTGTGAGTGCCTAGAAGCACTATACCTCAATTTGATGTTAAGCGGCGTTGAAACTGAGTCATTTCCCACAATGTGATACCACTGGTGCCCTTAAGGGAGTCACCGGACCCCCAGGTACAGTAACTTAGCAAAAGTGTGGAAAACAGGCTGGTGCACGGAGTCTGGGAGCGAGGCATCACTGGATCCGAGGTGGTGTCAGTTACAGTGGTCCAAGGTGAAGTAGCAGAAGCGTCACAAAGAGTCTTTGCTGAGGAGCAGTGGAGGTGAGGAGGCGTCAGTTATGAGGAGTCAGTCCCTGGGCACCTCCTGCAAAGGTGAAGTCTGGAAAAGTCACAATGCTGCAGGGCAACATCACGTGTTCACGGTCACATCACAGGGTCACAGATGCTGCATCGGACTCAGGTGTCACGAACACTCTGATCTTGTGCATTCTTGTGACGTTAGCAGCATTGGTGACGCGGGGCTTGCGATGTCGGTGTGGTTGCCGCTCTTCCGTGAAGTCCATGGCTTGCTATGGGTCCGTACAGCGTCGTCCTTGCAAAGTCGCATGCCGTCGTCCGGCATAATTTCAGAGGATTTTACCAGAAAATCACTTTCAGGGGCCCAGGAACTGGAATGGCATCCTCTGACAAGCTAGAGATCCACAGCATGCAGACTCAGAGACTCATTGGTGAAGCCTTTGCTGTCACTGAGGCTTCAAAAACAGGAGGCAAGCCAAGTCCTTGGCGATTCTTCTCAAGCAGGAATATACCACAAAGTCCAGTCTTTGTCCCCTTTTACAGGCAAAAGCAGCAGCTGCGGGATAGCCCAACAAAGCACAGTCAAAAGCAGCGGCAGCACTTCTCCTCAGCTCTTCTCCTTGGGAGAGATTCCTCTTGGTTCCAGAAGCAAATCTTGAAGAAATCCGAAGTTTGGGGTTTTGTGTCCACTACTTATACCCCTTTCTGCCTTTGAAGTTGTCCATCTTCAAAGAAAAGTCTCTGTTGTTTACAGGATCTTGCCTTGCCCAGGCCATGCCCCAGACACACACTAGGGGGTTGGAGACTGCATTGTGTGAGGGCAGACACAACCAAGTCATGTGTGAGTGACCACTCCTCCCTCACTCTGGCTCATCAGGATATTCAGGCTACACCCCAGCTCCCTTTATGTCACTGTCTAGAGGAGATTCACAACAGCCCAACTGTCAGTCTGACCCAAACAGGGAATCCACAAACAGGGAGAGTGACAGAATGGTTAAAGCAAGAAAATGCCTACTTTCTAAAAGTGGCATCTTCAAACTAACAATCTAAAAACCAACTTCACTAAAAGATGTAGTTTTTCAAATTGTGACTTCAGAGACCCGAAACTCCACATCTCTAGCTGCTCTCAAAGGGATACTGCACTTTAAGAATATTTAAAGGCAGCCCCATGTTAACCTATGAGAGAGATAGGCCTTTTAAGAGTGAAAACCAAATTTGGCAGTATTTCACTGTTAGGGCATGTAAAACACATTGGTACATGTTCCGCCTTTAACATACACTGCACCCTGCCCATGGGGCTACCTAGGGCCTCCCTTTGGAGTGCCTTACATGGATAAAAAGGGAAGGTTTGGGCCTGGCAAGTGGGTACACTTGCCAAGTCGAATTGGCACTTTACAAACTACACACACACACACTGCAGTGGCAGGTCTGAGCCATGTTTACAGAGCTACTCATGTGGGTGGCACAATCAGTGCTGGAGGCCCACTAGTAGCTTTTGATTCACAGACCCTAAGCACCTCTATTGCTCTTTACTAGGGACTTACTAGTAAATCAAATATGCCAATGATGGAAAAGCCAATTATATATACAATTACACAAAGGGAGCAGTTGCACTTTAGCAGTGGTCAGCAGTGGTAAATTGCCCAGAGTAACAAAAACAGCAAAAACAGATTCCAGCATACAGTAACAACTTGGGAAGCAGAGGGAAAAAGTTAGGGGAGACCACATCAAGGATGCCAGGTCTATCAGAAACATTTCTATATTCCGAGGATGGCAGCATGAATACCAGTATGTGGTTTAATACCACTTCTTGTTATTACAATAACCTGAAGCCTACTTAGATGTTAAAGCCTAAGGAATGTAAGCAACCTTTAGTACTCATTTTAATATTCTACACACTGCTCCGTTTGTTTATATTTTGTAGAGTACAAGCAACGCCATTAAAGCAGTTTTTAGGCATGGATGAATGGATACAAATTATATATATTACCTACTGGAGGTTGCCAGTAGGTACAGTTTGGACCTAGTTTTTATAGGAAAGGCATTTTTTGTTTTGGGTATAACTTTGGCGCCATTTGATGAATGTTCATGACGTTTTCAAAATTAGTTTGCCAAACACTTCAGCTGCTGTCTGGAAAGTTTTGGGGTGATTTGTCAAGCGGGGCCAAAAAAAACGGGAGTCACAAAATGCCAAGAAAAAAAGGGGGTCTTAAAATGCGTTATATCCATGCAATTTCTCATAAGGATTTTAGAAACGACTACAGTTCGAACCGCTGAATGGAATTACGCCAAATTTGACAAAAAGCTAGATCTTGCATCAAAAAGAGTGCTTTTTATAATTTGGTGTAGATTTGTTCTGTAGTTGTTCTGTCATTTGAAATGTCATCAGTGATGTCATAAATGATGTCACAGAATGTCATGAGTGATGTTATATGTGAGGTCATAAGCAGCAGATGGCAGGAAACAAGTTATAGTTAGCTCTGCTAACTATAACTGGTAAACTTCTGTGTTTTTAAACAGACAAATTGATCTAACGTGTAATATTATTTTCACATTTGGATTTTTCAGTGAATTTCTATCTTGTTATCACATCTAACTGTAAAGTTACGTAAACCTTTGATTTTTTTAGGTGAAAATATTATGTATATATTTTTTTTCTTTTTGAGGTTAACCCCCCAAACCCCTGTTTTAATTTTTTTTAAATCCCCTTACTTCTCTTTACCTCTACCTACCCCTCAAACGCAAGATCACCTTTACCTCTACCCATTCCTAAACCTGAAATAACTCATTCTTCCTTTACCTCTACTGTTAGAAATGGGGTCTCTAGTTGGCAGTGGTTTGCACCCTGTCCAAGTAGGGACCATCGCTCTAGTCAGGGTAAGGGAGTCACACAGTTAAGATAACCCCCTGCTCTTGCCCTTGGTAGCTTGGCTAAAGCAGTCAGGCTGATCTCAGATGCAATGTATTTGTACACATAGTAACACAATAAAAACACCAAAAAAGTACTTCACACCTGTTTAGAAAAATAGCCGGTATTTATCTGATTAAGACAAGACAAGAATGACAAAAAACAAAGTTAACTAGGAAAGAAACACATTTTTAAAGATTAACTGTAGTATAGCGCTTAGAAACACAACAGCTCCAACTGGGGCTATCACAATGTCTTGATGGAGTCGTCTTCAACAGTCCAACGGCACTCACGAGGAAGTGCAGGAACTGTGGGCCGGTCGTGGAGTTGTACGGACTCTGGTTACAGTAATTTGGAAAACAATGAGGAAACAAAGATGTTGCACAGAGTTTAGGAGGTAAGGCATTACTGGAGCTGATGCGGCATCGGTTCAATTCCACGACTGGAGAGGTAAGGTGTTGGTTTCTTACTGCTAGGCAGCAGAGGTGAGGTGGCATTGGCGGCGAGGCATCAGTTCCTTATGACAGGGCAGGGTTGATGGATCCAGCAGGTCAAGACGTGAGACGTCCACTTTGTGGTAGCGCAATCATACCACGGTGCCACAGGGGTTGCGGCAGAGTCGGAGTCAGGTGCCATGGACATTGGTGACATGGCATTCTGGACTCACGCTGTGGTGGGACTTCGGAGGTGCTCTAGTGACATTGGGCCTGTGTTGAAGGTCACCGTCATTCACACAGCAAGGAACAATGGCCCGGGTCAGGCAGCTGGTGCGAACTCAGACAATGGCACTGGTCCTGAAGTTGTTCTGGACGTTGATGCACTAGTTTCTCCCTTGCTACGCCAGAACTCACTTCCAATTGCTCAGGAACTGATTTTGGCACCACTTAGCAAGTCAGGACTCTAAGCAAGAGAGCGCAGATGTTGGTGGGTGAAAGTTTTGATGTCCCTAAGACTTCTTACCAGGAGGCAAGCTCAGTCCAAGCCCTTGGAGAAACGTTTGGAAGCAGAATGTAGGAAGCCAAGTCCAGACTTTCACTCCTAGGACAGAAGCAGCCAGCCAGCACAGAAAAACAGCAGGCAGAGTGGCAGTTCCTCCAGCATCCAGCTCTTCTTCCTGGCAGAATATCCTCAGTCCAGGAGGATTCTAATTATGTGGTGTCAGAGGTCCAGTACTTATACCCATTTCTGTCTTTGAAGTAGGCAAACTTCAAAGGGAAGTCTTTGTAGTGCACAAGACCCTGCCTTTCCCTGCCATGGCCCCAGACACACTCCAAGGGGGTTGCAGACTGCTTTGTATGAGGAAAGACACACCCCTATTTAGGTGCAAGTGTCAGCTCCTCCCACCACTCTAGCTTAGGAAGTCCCATCAACCTGGTGATGGACCATCAGGATATGCAGGGCACATTTTCAAACTTATAGTTCAAAACCAACTTCACCAAAAGATGTTTGTTTAAATTGTGAGTTCAGAAATCCAAAAATCCATATCCCTATCTGCTCCCAATGGGAAAATACACTTAAAAGATATCACAATGCAATCCTCATGTTACCCTCTGGGAGAGATGGGCCTTACAATAGTGAAAATCTAAATTAGCAGTATCTCATTATCAGGACATGCACACCACACCATTAAATGCCCTACCTTCTAAATACCATAATTACCGGTCCTGGGGCTACCTTGGGTCCACCTTAGGGGTAACTTACAGGTAATAAAAGAGAAGGTTTGGGCCTGGCAAGTGAGTGCACTTGCCAGGTCGAAATGGCAGTTTAAAACTGCACACACAAACACTGTAGTGGGAGGTCTGAGATATGTTTTCAGGGCTACTCATGTAGATGGCACAATCACTACTTCAGGTCTACTGCTGCAGGCCCTAAGCATACATAGTGCACTTTACTATAAACATACTAGTAAATAAAATATGCCAATCATGGAGAAACCAATCTTCAATACAATTTACATAGGGAGCACTTGCACTTTAGCACTGGCCAGCAGTGATAAAGTGCCCAGAGTCCTAAAGCCAACAAAAACGAATTTCAGAACAGGATCAAAGACAGGACGTCAGAAGCAAAAGGACAGGGGAAATCACGCCTAGAGCTGACACGTCTAACACATGCCCACGCAAACTGAAAGTAGGGAGAACTACCCAACCTCTTAGGAGTTGTCATCACCATGGCGCAAGAACCTGGAAAGACCATCACCACTGGCGTTCTATTTCAGGCTGGTGTTCAACCATGAAGTCCATTTCTCTGTAGGGAGATGGACCACTTCAATAGTTTAGGATTCTCACCCTCATCTTCATCAGCCATCTGAGGGGCTTGTGGTCTGTCTGAACCCAGAAGTGAGTCCAAAACAAGTAGGGTCTTAGCTTCTTCAGCGCCCATATCACAGCAAAAGATTCCCTTTCTATTGTGCTCCACCTCTGTTCCCTGAGAAGTAACCTTCTGCTGATGAAGGCTACAGGCTGATCTAGGCCCTCTTCATTTAGCAGTGAAAGCACAGCTCTCACACCATGCTCTGAGGCATATGTCTGCACCACAAAATCCTTGGGAAAATCAGGAGCCTTTAGCATTGGTGCGGTGCACATGACCTCCTCCAGGGAGTCAAAGGCAGTCTGATATGCCTCTGTCCAGATCACCTGACGTGACTGCTTCCTGGAAGTCAGCTCTGTCAAGGGGGCAACAATGGTTCCATACCCCTTGATGAATCTCCAGTAGTATCTGGTGCGGCCTAAAAGGGCCTCAACCTCTGTCTGGGTCTTGGGAGGTGCACATGCCAGAATGGTATCAATCTTGGCCCTATTTTGCACTTATTGGCCTTAATAGTGAGGCCTCCACTCTGCAGGGCCCTCAACACTTCCTGAAGGTGGTGCAAGTGGTCCTCCCAGCTAGAACTGAAGACAGTATTATAATCTAGGCAGGCGGCATTGAAGTTCTCGAACCCAGCTGGGATCTGGTTGACCAGGCTCTGGAATGTGTCAGGGGCATTCTTCAGCCCAAAGGGCATAACACAGACCCGATGATATCCCTCTGACGTTGAGAACGCAAACCTCTCCTTGGCCCCCTTGGTCAATTCAATCTGCCAGTACCCAGACATTAGAGCTAATGTACTGAAGAACTTGGCAGCTCCCAACCGGTCAATGAGCTCATCAGCTCATGGATGGGTGCACGCCTGTCTTGATGGTGGCATTGAGCCCCCAGTAATCAACACAGAGCCTCAATTCAGGTGTGACACTGGGTGGAGCAGCCTTGGAGACCACAACCACTAGGCTGGACCAAGGACTGCAGGAGTGCGCAATCACCCCTACCTCCAGCATCTTAGAGACTTCCTCTTTGATGCTGTCCCTCACTCTATCAGCCAACCTGTAAGACTTGTGCCTTACAGGTAGGCTGTCCCCGGTGCCAATGTCGTGGTTGCACCATTGGGTGACGCCAGGGATGAGTGAGAACATAGAGGTGAACTGTCTCAGTAACTGGTGACAGTCCCTCTGCTGTTCTAGAGTCAGAGTTGAGGAGAGGTTCACACCCTCCACTGACCCATCCTGCTCTTTAGAAGAGAGGAGTTTGGGGAGAGGTTTACTCTCCTCATCCACCCCTTCATCCGTGACAAAGAGCATGATCAACTCAGACCTCTCAAATTGTGGTTCGAGAGAGTTCATGTGTAGGACTCTCAAAGGGTTTCCTAAGGGTCTGCATGTCCACCAGAGAGGTGACATTACTCTTGTGCTTTTTCACCTCAAATGGCCCAAACCAACGGTCTTGCTCAGCATTGGGCTCTATCAGGGCCATCACCCTCACTTTCTAGCCAGGCTGAAACTCAACCAGGGTGGTATTCTGTCATACCAGTGTTTCATGTCCTACTGGCCAGCTTCCAGATTCTCCAGGGTGAGTTTCTGGAATCTGGCTGTAGGGTTCCTGAAGGCCAGCATGCAACTGAATACATTCTAGCGTGACTTCTTAGGAGCTTGCTCCCAGCCCTCCTTCACCAAACTGAGAGGCCCTCTGACAGGGTGCCCATACAAAAGTTCAAAAGGCCTGAGGTCAACCCCTTCTGTGGTACCTACCTGTAGGCAAACAACAGGCATGGTAACAAGACATTCAACTTATACATCATGGCCTTCAGGGTACGGTTGAACCTTTCATCAAACCCATTGCTTTGGGGGTGGTATGGCAAGGTGAACTTGTAGGTAACACCACTCGCCTTCTCATGGCTGTCATGTACAACAACATGAAATTGGTACCCCAATCAGATAATACTTCCTTGGGGAAACCCACACTGCTAAAGATCCCCATAAGTGCCCTAGCCCCAGTGGATGCAGTCACTGTCCTCAGAATGATAGCTTCCGGATACCGGATGGCATAGTCCACCAAGACCAGGATAAACCTGTTGCCCATGGCTGTCTTGGGATCCAGAGGCCTCACAATGTCAATGCCCACCCTCTCAAAAGGGGGTGCTCACAACAGGAAATGGTTGAAGAGGAGCCTTGCACCTCTTCCCAGATTGGCAACTCACCCTGCAGAACCCATCTGAGGCCTTCCTCATTTGAGGCCAAAAGAAATGGGTGACAAGCCTGTCAAAGGTCTTGTCCTGCCCCAAATGACCTGCCAGTGGCACATCATGAGCCAGACAAGGTACTAAGGCTCTGAAACACTGGGGTACCACCAACACACAGGCTGCCCCAGGATATGCAACCCGAGGCTCACTATGCAGGAGAGCATTTCTCCCAGCAAATCAGGTGAGATCCATCAATGTCACCAGCTGCCTGGGCCTCGGCCTGTTGCCAGAGGCCCTCAAGTGTGTGGCACGCTTTCTGCTTTGCCCAGAATTCCTCCCTGGTGGTGCATCCTTTCTGCTGTCAATGGGTCAGCTCAGGTATGTCCCAAGTTCAGCCACTTCTTTCTCTGTAGGTTCTGGGGGTCCCCACTCAGATTTAGCCTCTTCCCAGACTGTGGGAATCTCAAGAGTGGAATTCCAGCTCCCCTTACCCCTTCTCCTGGCAGGCACCGGGGCCACTATTTCACATTTTCCAAGTCCCTCTGATCGCCCTCTCTGGCTGCCATGGACCGTGTGGTCATGCACGCCCACTCTGGCAAACCTAACGTTTCCAAATGCGACCTGAGCTCCACCTCCTTCCAGGTGGTATGCTCCAGGTTGTTCCCTAGCAGACAGTCAACAGGCATGCATGTACTCACAGCTGCCCTCAAGGAACCTGCCCCCCAAAGTCAAAGGCAATCTGTCTATTGCTACAACCTGGTGGACCACAGTAGGGATTACCTGCTCCTCAGACACCAGATGACAGCGGACAGTTGTCATGCTGGCTTCTGTGTCTCTCAGAGCCTCCTCCCGCCTCCTATTGATAGTCACTCACTGCCTGTACGTCTTAGTGTTGTCTGGCATGAGGGTTCCTTGGACTACCTCACCCTCACCCAGGAAGACTAGGGTTAACTCAGCTGGCTCCCCACCACTAACTGGGGCCATCTCCTCCCCACGCGCTACATTGATCTCTCCTATTGACTGCCCACAGGTTTGAGACTGTGTCCGCTTGGGACACTTGGTACTCCCTCTGAAATGCCCTTCCTGATTACAGGTGAAACACTTGAAGGGCCCCTTCCCTGCATGCTAACCTGAAGGGAGCCAACTTTTCTTTTTAACAAGGGGTTGGGAATCCTTACCCTGGGAACTGGTTTGGTGCCCTTTAGTGAATTTATTACTTTTTTCCATGTCCTCCCTCCTTCTTCTGTTGGGGACCTCGCTCACCTCTGGCTGAGTCTCCCACATACAGCTGGTGTGCCTCCTTTGTAAGCCTCCTGGGATCATTAAGCTTGCTGTCAATAAAGTTCTGGTGCAGCTCTGGAAAACAATGACTAGGCAAGAGCTCCCATATGATCAAATTGTACAGCCCCTAATAGTGTGTAACCTCGCTTCCCTTTACAGCCCCTCCTTCCTAGTGAGGCACTTAATAGGACATTTGAGCTCCTTGCAGAACGTTTTGAGCTGAGGTATTGACTAGGGGGGTCATTCTGACCATGGCGGTAATTACCGCCATGGCGGAGGTCGGCGGTAGCACCGCCAACAGGCTGGCGGTACCGCTGGGCATTCTGACCGCGGCGGTTCAGCCGCGGCCAGAAACGGAAAGTCGGCGGTGTACCGCCGACTTTCCGCTGCCCGTCTGAATCCTCCATGGCGGCGGAGCGCGCTCCGCCGCCATGGGGATTCTGACACCCCCTACCGCCATCCTGTTCATGGCGGCTCTCCCGCCATGAACAGGATGGCGGTAGGGGGTGCCGCGGGGCCCCCGTAAGAGGGCCCCAAAAAGTATTTCAGTGTCTGCCCAGCAGACACTGAAATACGCGACGGGTGCAACTGCACCCGTCGCACCTTCCCACTCCGCCGGCTCAATTCTGAGCCGGCATCCTAGTGGGAAGGTTGATTTGCCCTGGGCTGGCGGGCGGTCTTTTGGCGGCCGCCTGCCAGCCCAGGGCAAATGTCAGAATCACCGCCGCGGTCTTTCGACCGCGGTGCGGTGTTCTGACGGCGGTACCTTGGCGGACGGCCTCTGCCGTCCGCCAAGGTCAGAATGACCCCCTAGGTCTCCAACCTCTCCTGTTCAAACATCAAATCTGCAGCTCCCATGGATGGCTCTCCAGACTGAGACATGATTCAGAATCAAGCTCAAAAGCTGCAAAGGGAGAAAAATCAAGCCAATATGCTGGGAGATTATGGTCTGTGATATTGAAGTAGTATATACCAATCACTGTATGTAAAGTACCAATACAAGTCCGATCCTCACCAACAATCACCAGTGTTCGAAATGGGGTGTAGGAAAGTAGCCTCTTTCTAGCCTTGTTACCCCCACTTTTGGCCTGTTTGTGAGTATATGTCAGGGTGTTTTTACTTTATCACTGGGATCCTGCTAGCCAGGACCCTAGTGCTCTTAGTGGAAACCCTATTTGTCAGTGTGGTTTATTTGTCTCACTGGGACCATGCTAGCCAGGGCCCCAGTGCTCACAGGTTGTGGCCTGAATGTGTTCCCTGTGTGGTGCCTAACTGTGTCACTGAGTCTCTGCTAACCAGAACCTCAGTGCTTATGCTCTCTCTGTCTTTAAAATTGTCACTACAGGCTAGTGACCATTTTTACCAATTCTGATTGGCACACTGGAACACCCTTATAATTCCCTAGTATATGGTACCTACTTACCCAGGGTATTGGGGTTCCAGGAGATCCCTATGGGCTGCAGCATTTCTTTTGCCACCCATAGGGAGCTCAGACAATTCTTACACAGGACTGCCACTGCAGCCTGAGTGAAATAACGTCCACATTATTTCACAGCCATTTTACACTGCAGTTAAGTAACTTATAAGTCACCTATATGTCTAACCCTCACTCAGTGAAGGTTAGGTGCAAAGTTACTAAATTTGAGGGCACCCTGGCACTAGCCAAGGTGCCCCCACATTGTTCAGGGCAATTTCCCCGGACTTTGTGAGTGCGGGGACACCATTACACGTGTGCACTACATATAGGTCAACACCTATATGTAGGTTCACAATGGTAACTCCGAATATGGCCATGTAACATGTCTAAGATCATAGAATTTTCCCCCCGTGCCACACCTGGTATTGGGGTGCCAATCCCATGCATCCCGGGGCTCCAGCATTGACCCCAGGAACTGCCAAACTAGCTCTCTGGGGTTTTCACTGCAGCTACCGCTGCTGCCAACCCACATACAGGCTTCTGCCCTCCTGGGGTCTGGGCAGCCAAGTCCCAGGAAGGCTGAAGAATGATTTCCTCTGAGAGAGGGTGTTACACCCTCTCCCTTTGGAAATAGGTGTTAAGGGCTAGGGAGGAGTAGCCTCCCACAGCCTCTGGAAATGCTTTGAAGGGCACAGATGGTGCCCTTCTTGCATAAGCCAGTCTACACCGGTTCAGGGATCCCCCAGGCCCTGCTCTGGCGTGAAACTAGACAAAGGAAAGGGGAGTGACCACTCCCTTGTCCATCATCACCCCAGGGGTGGTGCGCAGAGCTCCTCCAGTGTGTCCCAGACCTCTGCCATCTTGAATGCAGAGGTGTGAGGGCACAGTGGAGGCCTCTGAGTGACCAGTGCCAGCAGGTGACGTCAGAGACCCCTCCTGATAGGTGCTTACCTGGTTAGGTGGCCAATCCTCCTCTGAGGGCTATTTAAGGTCTCTCCTGTGGGTTTCTCTTCAGATAACAAATGCAAGAGCTCACCAGAGTTCCTCTGCATATCTCTCTTCAACATCTGCCAAGGATTGAGCGCTGACTGCTCCAGGACACCTGCAAAACCGCAACAAAGTAGCAAGACGACTTACAGCAACATTGTAGCGCCTAATCCTGCTGGCTTTCTCGACTGTTTACTGGTGGTGCATGCTCTGAGGGCTGTCTGCCTTCACTCTGCACTGGAAGCCAAGAAGAAATCTTCTGTGGGTCAACGGAATCTTCCTCCTGCCAACGCAGGCACCAAACTTCTGCATCACCGGTCCTCTGGGTCCCCTCTCATCTCGACGAGCGTGGTCCTTGGAACACAGGAGCTGGATCCAAGTGTCCCCAAAAATCCAGTGGCCCTTCTGTCCAAATTTTGTGGAGGTAAGTCCTTGCCTCCCCGCGCCAGACAGTAATCCTGTGTACTACGTGATCTGCAGCTGCTAGGGCTTCTGTGCACTTTTGCAAGGAATCCTTTGTGAACAGCACAGCCCAGGTCCCCAGCACTCCGTCCTGCATTGCTCAACTCACTGAGTTGACCACCGACTTCGTGGGACCCTCCTTTGTAGTGTTGAGACAACTGCTGTGCTAAGATTTCTTGAACACCAGTTCAAGTGCTTCTGCGGGTGCTGCCTGCTTCTGCATGGGCTCTTTGTGCTGCTGCATGCCCCCTCTGTCTCCTCCTCCAAGGGGCAACCTTCTGGTCCTTCGTGGGCCCGGACAGCACCCATTTTCTTTAACTGCAACTCTTGCAGCTAGCAAGGCTTGTTTGCAGTCTTTCTGCATGGAAACAACTCTGCATCCTGCAGCACACTGTAGGACATCTTCTGTGTAAAGGAGAGGTTCCTGGCATCTTCCGTTGTTGCAGAATCCTCAGCTTCTTCCACCCAGAGGCAGCCCTTTTGCATCTTCATCCGGGGTTTAGTGGGCTCCTGCCCCCCCGGACACTTGCGTGACTCTTGGACTAGGTCCCCTTCCTTTACAGGTCCTCAGGTCCAGGAATCCACCTTCAGTGCTTTGCAGTCAATTGTTGCCTTTGCAGAATCTCCTATCACTACTTTAGTGTGTTACTGGGGTAGTAGGGTAACTTTACTCCTACTTTTCAGGGTCTTGGGGTTGGGTATCTTGGACACCCTTAGTGTTTTCTTACACTTCCAGCGACCCTCTACACACTACACTAGGCCTGGGGTCCATTCGTGGTTCGCATTCCACTTTTGGAGTATATGGTTTCTGTTGCCCCTAGGCCTATTGTGTCCTATTGCATTCTATTGTGTTCTACAGTGTTTGCACTACTTTTCTAACTGTTTACTTACCTGATTTTGGTTTGTGTGTATATTTTGTGTATTTTACTTACCTCCTAAGGGAGTATATCCTCTGAGATACGTTTGGCATATTGTCACTAAAATAAAGTACCTTTATTTTTAGTAACTCTGAGTATTGTGTTTCTAACGATATAGTGCTATATGATAAAAGTGGTATGGTAGGAGCTTTGCATGTCTCCTAGTTCAGCCTAAGCTGCTCTGCTATAGCTACCTCTATCAGCCTAAGCTGCTAGAACACTACTAATCTACTAATAAGGGATAACTGGACCTGGCACAAGGTGTAAGTACCATCAGGTACCCACTATAAGCCAGGCCAGCCTCCTGCATGGGGTCTCTAGTTGGCAGTGGTTTGCACCCTGTCTAGGTAGGGCCCCTCACTCTAGTCAGGATAAGAGAGTCACACAGCTAAAATAATCCCTTCTCACTCCCTTGGTAGCTTGGCTCAAGCAGTCAGGGTTATCTCAGAGGCAATGTGTTAAGTATTTGTATACACACACACAGTAGCATAATGAAAACACCACAAAAGTACTGCACACCAGTTTAGAAAAATAGCCCGAATTTATCTGAGTGAGACAAGACCAAAACGCCAAAATTCAAACATTCACAAGTAAAGATTCAAAATTGTAAAGATTAACTGTAGTATAGCGCTTAGAAACACAACAGCTCCAACTGGGGCTATCATGACGTCTTGACGGGGTCGTCTCCAATAGTCTGACGCCACTGGCGAGGGAGTGCTGGCTGGTCATAGAATCACACCGACTCTGGTTACAGTACCTTGGAAAACAATGAGGAAACAAAGACTTTGCTCAGAGTTGGGGAGGTGAGGCATCACTGGAGCCGGTGAGGTATTGGTTCCTTACTGCCACCAGGGAGGTAAGATCACGGTTCCTTACTGCTAGGCAGGGGAGATGAGGTGGCATTGGCAGCGGGGCCTCAGTTCCTTACTACAAGGTGGGGTTGATGGATCTAGCTGGTCAAAAGATGAGACGTCAATGTTGTGGTGTCGCAATCACACCACGGGGCCACAGGTGCTGCAGCGGAGTCGGTTGCCAGGGAAGTCATTGACACGGCACTCTGGACTTACGCTGTGGTGGAATTTAGGAGGCGCTGCTGTGGCATCGGGCCTGCGGTGGAGTTCTTGGTCGTTGCACATTGCAAGGAACATGGCTCCAGTGCAGGCAGCAGCACGGAGTCACACAGGGCCAATGGTCCTGAAGTCATCCTGGACGTCGATGCACTGGTTTCTTCTGTGTTACACCAGAACTCACTCACAAGGGCCCAAGAACTGATTTTGGCACCACTTGGCAAGTCTGGACTCTCAGCAAGAAAGCTCAGACATTGGCAGGTGAAGTTTTTAATGTCCCTGAGACTGCTTAACAGGAGACATGCTCAGCCCAAGCCCTTGGAGAAACTTTGGAAGCAGGATGTAGATAGTGAAGTCCGGTCCTGAAAAATAAAAAAAGAAAGAAAAAAACCAAATCCCACTTACCTCTTTACTAGGGAGATGGGTTTGTCTCCTCCTTCCTCTTCCAGGAAGCACACAGGCTTCCAGACTCCTCTCCAATCACAACGCTTCTGTCACCAGCATGACATCAGTGTTGTGAGTGGTGTGAGCACCCTGCTTTGGTGCTCACTGAGGGAGTGGTACCCTGAGTATTTTCTCTTCCCGGCTGTTCAATACAGCCGGGTGGAGAAATGCAAAATGTGATGTCTGTTTAGCCAGCCGAATACGGACGGCCAAACACACATGCACACTTAGGGGGTGATTCTAACCCTGGCGGTCGGTGATAAAGCGGCAGCCAACCCGCCAACAGGCCGGCGGTCCAAAAAATGGAATTCTGACCCTGGCGGCAACCGCCAACACAGCCCGCCAGATTAACACTCCGACCGCCACCGCGGTACAGACAAACAGCGCGGCGGTCACCGCCAACAGGCAGGCGGCAGACAATGTACCGCCCACAGTATTACAACTCACCAATCCGCCACCTTTTCCGGGGCGGGAGCCCCGCCGATAAAAACACGGCGGAAACAGACTACGGACGGGAAAACGCTCACCAAAACACACTCCACGAGTACGGAGGACAGCATGGAACCCGAATTAAACATCCTACCTGCACTCGTCTACCTGCTCATCTACCACGAGTACGAACTCCGGCGCAGACCACAACGGTGAGTACTGCACCTACGACACACGGGAGGGGGGAGGAGGAAAGGTTACGGGCACACACATATGCGACCCCCACCCCCCCAAACTATGTACACACCAATGCAGAGCAACAATGCACAGTGACACCACCCAAACCCCCCTGAAAAATGCAAAGACATAATTAAATTGTGAACCAAAATTTTATATAAAAAATAGACTCTGATATGTATCGGCAACTATGCAAAATATCCATAACAAAATAATACTATACACACTGCCATGGAGAACCGAGGCAATTAGTCCGCTGCATCAAAAAGTCAAATGGAACAGTCCGTGGGCTACAGTGGAGCGACACAAGGGCAAAGCCCACACAGGAGACCTGAGTCCTTTGGAGAGAACACTGCAGGGGCATCTGATGAAAATACTACAGGCACCTCAGGGGGAAGGGAAGGGGGGGGCACCACAGCCACATGAGTCCACGACGCAAGATCCACGAAGGGGCCACCATGCCCACTGTGCCATCCTGGGGAGTGCAAAGCCACAGTCTCTCAAGTCTCCACAGTGGGTGGGTTGCCCACTCTGCCATCCTGGGGAGTGCAAAGCCACAGTCTCTCAAGTCTCTACAGTGGGTGGGTTGCCCACTGTACCATCCTGGGGAGTGCAAAGCCACAGTCTCTCAAGTCTCTACAGTGGGTGGGTTGCCCACTGTACCATCCTGGGGAGTGCAAAGCCACAGTCTCTCAAGTCTCTACAGTGGGTGGGTTGCCCACTGTGCCATCCTGGGGAGTGCAAAGCCACAGTCTCTCAAGTCTCTACAGTGGGTGGGTTGCCCACTGTGCCATCCTGGGGAGTGCAAAGCCACAGTCTCTCAAGTCTCTACAGTGGGTGGGTTGCCCACTGTGCCATCCTGGGGAGTGCAAAGCCACAGTCTCTCAAGTGGATAACAGTCTCCACTGGTCAAGGAGGAGGCATGGTGGGCACAGTGAACCATAAACAGTGCTTGAGATGAAGGGGCCCAGCGGAGCGGTGCTTGAGATGAAGGGGCCCAGCGGAGCGGTGCTTGACAGGAAGGGCCCAGCAGAGCGGTGCTTGAGACGGCGGGGCCCAGCGGAGCGGCGCTTGACAGGAAGGGCCCAGCGGAGCGGTGCTTGACAGGAAGGGCCCAGCGGAGCGGTGCTTGAGACGGCGGGGCCCAGCGGAGCGGTGCTTGAGATGAAGGGGCCCAGCGGAGCGGTGCTTGAGAAGAAGGGGCCCAGCGGAGCGGTGCTTGAGACGGCGGGGCCCAGCGGAGCTGTGCTTGAGAAGAAGGGGCCCAGCGGAGTGGTGCTTGAGACGGCGGGGCCCAGCGGAGCGGTGCTTGAGACGGCAGGGCCCAGCGGAGCGGTGCTTGAGATGAAGGGGCCCAGCGGAGCGGTGCTTGACAGGAAGGGCCCAGCGGAGCGGTGCTTGACAGGAAGGGCCCAGCGGAGCGGTGCTTGAGACGGCGGGGCCCAGCGGAGCGGTGCTTGAGATGAAGGGGCCCAGCGGAGCGGTGCTTGAGACGGCGGGGCCCAGCGGAGCGGTGCTTGAGACGGCGGGGCCCAGCGGAGCGGTGCTTGAGATGAAGGGGCCCAGCGGAGCGGTGCTTGAGATGAAGGGGCCCAGCGGAGCGGTGCTTGACAGGAAGGGCCCAGCGGAGCGGTGCTTGACAGGAAGGGCCCAGCGGAGCGGTGCTCTTCTGCATGGCGGGCCCTGTTCAGCAGTGCTCTTCTGCACGGCGGGCCCTGTTCAGCGGTGCCTATCTTCACGGCGGGCCTGTTCAGCGGTGCCTATCTTCACGGCGGGCCCTGTTCAGCGGTGCTCTTCTGCACGGCGGGCCCTGTTCAGCGGTGCCTATCTTCACGGCGGGGCCCTGTTCAGCGGTGCTCTTCTGCACGGCGGGCCCTGTTCAGCGGTGCCTATCTTCACGGCGGGGCCCTGTTCAGCGGTGCTCTTCTGCACGGCGGGCCCTGTTCAGCGGTGCTCTTCTGCACGGCGGGCCCTGTTCAGCGGTGCCTATCTTCACGGCGGGGCCCTGTTCAGCGGTGCTCTTCTGCACGGCGGGCCCTGTTCAGCGGTGCCTATCTTCACGGCGGGGCCCTGTTCAGCGGTGCTCTTCTGCACGGCGGGCCCTGTTCAGCGGTGCCTATCTTCACGGCGGGGCCCTGTTCAGTGGTGCTCTTCTGCACGGCGGGCCCTGTTCAGCGGTGCTCTTCTGCACGGCGGGCCCTGTTCAGCGGTGCATATCTTCACGGCAGGGCCCTGTTCAGCGGTGCTCTTCTGCACGGCGGGCCCTGTTCAGCGGTGCCTATCTTCACGGCGGGGCCCTGTTCAGCGGTGCTCTTCTGCACGGCGGGCCCTGTTCAGCGGTGCCTATCTTCACGGCGGGGCCCTGTTCAGCGGTGCTCTTCTGCACGGCGGGCCCTGTTCATCGGTGCTCTTCTGCACGGCGGGCCCTGTTCAGCGGTGCCTATCTTCACGGCGGGCCCTGTTCAGCGGTGCTCTTCTGCACGGCGGGCCCTGTTCAGCGGTGCACATCCAGTAGGTTCAAGGGAGCCAGACCTGGCCTGGACTCCGTGCTCAGACGCCCTCCGGCCGTGATGCTCCTGGGCCCTTCGGTGACGGAGTCCTGGGCCCTTTGGTGTCCTCCTTTACAGCTGGGATGTGGCATGTGGGGCCCACCTGCTCCGCGCTCCTGCTGGCTGATGTCTCCGGCCTGCTGCCCTTACGCTCCTTAGATGGGGCTCTCGGGCCCTTGCCTCCCCTAGACGTTGTGGCTGGTGAAGTGGGCGAACTCTGCTCCTTGGGGGCAGCCGTGTCAGTCTTCGCACGGCGGCCCTTGTGTTTCCTGGTCCTCTTGCCGGGGGGGGGGGGCTGGATGTGTCCTTGCTGCTGATGGAGGTGTCACTGCTGGCAAAGTGTGGGCTCCAGAACCCATGCACAACAGTGACACCCGAAGTTGGGCTGGTGGTGGCTGTGGTGCTCTTGGGACTCTTTGCAGATGGAGGGGGTAGGTCATCGGAGGGGAAGAGGTCAAGATTAGCCAGGAAAACTTTTTTAGGGCCAAGGTAAAAGGTAGGAGAAGTGGAGATGGAAGTGGAGGAAGAGGATGTGGTTGTAGGAGAGTCAGGTGTGCTGTCATTGGGTGAAGGTGCAGGTGCTGTCGGCTGTTGTGAGGTGGATGTCTGTTGGGTGGGTGTCTGCCTGCGTTTGTGTGTCTTGGAAGGGGTGGTGACAGACACAGTGGGAGAGGACACAGGGGCCGTGTAAATGGCAGTGGGGGTGGTGACTGCACGCATGCGGACTGTACAGGAGGGTGTGTTGGTGATGGAAGCACTGGCTGATGTTGGTGTGCATGCAGGTGTGAGTGTCGACGTCACAGGGAGGGAGGAGGGAGACGAGGAGGAGGGGGACACAGGGGTGGTAGTGACTGTTGGGATGTCTGCATCTGTGTGTTGCTTGGGTGAGTGTTTGTGGGATCTGTGGTGCTTGTGTCTGGATGAGCTGCCCTTGGGTGTTGAGGTGTGTGCAGGCTGGTCAGATGGTGTGGATGGGATAGGCTGAGGAACAGGAGACAGAGACAGGGTGGAGGCAGTCGGAAGAGGGAGGCTGGAAACAGGGACAATGGCTGCCGTCAGTGCTGAGGCCAGAGCATTGAACGATCGTTGATGGGCAGCCTGACCCGAATGAATGCCCTCCAGGTAGGCATTGCTCCGATGCACCTCCCTTTCTACCCCCTGGATGGCATTCAAAAGGGTAGTCTGCCCAACAATGAGTGTCCTGAGGAGATCAATGACCTCCTCACTGAGGGCAGCAGGGGTAACAGGGGCAGGGGCTGAGGTGCCTGGGGCGAAGGAGACGCCCGCCTTCCTGGGTGAGCGGGCACGGAGCGTAGGCTGAGGGGCTGCTGGGAGGGCGGGCTGGTGCGCTGTGTGGCGGCTGTACCTGTAGAGGCGGGGGGCCCGGATGTTGCCGCCACCGCTAGGGAGCTCCCATCCGAGGACGTGTCGCTGTTGCTGCTCTCACCAGCGGTCCCCGTCGTGGTGCTCCCCTCGCCCTCCGGCTCACTTGGGCCCTCGGTGTCTGTTCCTGTGCCCACCGGGGCCTTGTGGCTTGCAGCTCCCTCGTGCTCCGATGCCAAATCTCCTCCGCCTGATGATGCTAATGCACACATGCACAAGAAGATGAAGAAGAAGGGTGGGGGGAGAAAGAGAAGACCTGGTTGAGTGCATGCAATGTCAACACCGTTGGCGGAGAGGACAGACACAGGAGCCGCATGCACTAAGCCGCGCATTCGGGGCACACTACTCAGTACTTCTGACTCGGACAACAGGTCAGGAGACGACAAACGCGCACATGTGTGAGGCTGGACCATCAATAGCTGGACTTGTCACCCTACGGAGGTGGGGGCCGGGAGCACAGGGCCATGCCTAAGGGAGAGGACTACACTACAGAAAGCGCCCTGGCCTAATGTCACCCCCAACCCTCCTCCCCCACCCAGACGCCTTCACTGCGCAGAAAGATAGCTGAATGTGCTGATACTCACCCCCTTGTGTCTGCTGTGATGCTCTCAAGCGCCCATCCAAATCAGGGTAGGCCACCGCCAGGATCCGGGACATCAGGGGGGTCAGGGTACGACTGGCACCCCTCCTAGGTTGGGAGGCCATCCCCAGCAGTGACTCGGCGGTCTTCCTGGTTCCGCGGCGGATATCCTCCCACCTCTTGCGGCAGTGGGTGCCCTGTCTGACGTGGACCCCCAGGGCCCGGACCTCCTTGGCGATGGCACGCCAAATCCCGACTTTCTGATGGGCGCTGACCTATGTGACATGTACAGGGTGGGAAGGAAACATTCATCAACTTACTGCATGTTAGATGTAATTGGCCCCCCCTCCCCAACCTTGCAATATAGCACATGCTCTCATCTGTTGTGCGTTGCACTCCTCATTCGCCCCCCACCCCACCAACTTACATCCACCCCACTCCACACAGGCATCGCCCATTCCATGTGCACCCGGTGTACTCACCTGTTGGTCTGGAGGACCGTAGAGTAACGCATACTGGGGGAGGACCCCATCCACGAGCTTCTCCAACTCTTCAGACGTGAAGACAGGGGCCCTTTCCCCAGTCGCAGCAGCCATTGTCACTTCCAGACCGAGTTCACAGCAGCACTTGCAGTATAGGTCCTCTCCTGTGGATGATCAGGTCTCGAGTGATTAAGCAGATAGAAAATGGCGGTCACGCCCGCGGCGGTGCGTACCGCGGCGGTGCGTTCCGCGACCGCCGGCGCACATCGTCATTGGCTCCTGAAACCCATAGGCTTCAATGTTATCCAATGCGCCTCCGTATAGCGGTCTTCGACTGCCTACCGCCACGGTGTGCTCCGCCAGCGCAGTGACCTCACATCCCATTGTCCCACTTCACAGGTCAGGCAGCCGCCATTTCAAGGGCCCACATGGCATAATCTCTACTGCGACACACAGGCCTTGCCTGGCATTGCCACACATACACGCCTTTCAATACCTAGATAACCGTGTGCCATGCAAGCAGTGGTGAACGTACCAGTGATTATCTTGACTCTGTGCTCCATGTTGTCCTTCCTAGGCACCGTCCGCTGGGATTTGCGAGGAGAAGGATGAATCCTCGCGTGTACCGACCGCTGGTGGACCTGTCGACAATGGAAGAACGCCACATCATACTACGATACCGACTTGACCGTGCCACTATCCATGAACTGTGTGCCCAGCTGGAGCCAGCCCTGATGTCCCCCATCCGCCAACCCACAGGAATTCCCCCTCTGGTGCAGGTGCTGTCAGTCCTCCATTTTCTTGCAAGTGGCTCATTCCAGACAACAGTGGCCATGTCATCTGGAATGTCTCAGCCAATGTTTTCTAAGGTTTTGTCTAGAGTGTTGTCTGCCCTGACGAAACACATGCGGAGTTACATTATTTTCCCTGAGGAGGTTGATTTGCCCACTGTGAAGGGTGATTTTTATGCCCTTGGACATATTCCCAACATAATTGGTGCCATTGATGGGACCCATGTAGCCTTAGTCCCCCCAAAAGACGATGAGCAGGTGTACAGAAACAGGAAGAGTTACCATTCTATGAACGTCCAGGTGGTCTGTTTGGCTGACCAGTACATCTCCCATGTGAATGCAATGTTCCCTGGTTCAGTGCATGACGCGTATGTGATGCGTAATAGCAGCATCCCTTATGTGATGAAACAGCTACAGAGACAACGTGTGTGGCTAATAGGTGACTCTGGTTACCCCAACCTGCCTTGGCTATTGACCCCAGTGAGGAATCCCCGGACCAGGGCTGAGGAACGGTACAATGAGGCCCATGGGCGAACTAGGAGGATCATAGAAAGGACCTTTGGGGTTCTGAAGGCCAGGTTTAGGTGTCTGCATATGACAGGTGGATCCCTGATGTACTCACCAAAGAAGGTGTGCCAGATCATCATGGCCTGCTGTATGCTTCACAATCAGGCATTGCGACGTCAGGTGCCTTTCCTGCAGGAGGATGGTCCAGATGGTGGTGTTGAAGCAGCTGTGAAGCCTGTGGAGAGTGAAGAGGAGGAAGACTCAGAGGACAACCCAGACAACAGGGACAGAGTTATCCAACAGTATTTTCAGTAGCACACAGGTAAGAATCACACACGCCATTTTAATTTTCCTGAATGCCTCGTGCTTCTCAACTTTGTCTATGACCCCCCAGTTATTTGAAACTGATGTTTGATTCTCCCTTCCCTTTTCAGTGCTGTATGACCCACTGCGTGACTTCTGCTTGGTTAGCCCATGGACTAATGCTTATTGATCTCGGTATGTGTTCAGCACAAAGTTTACAGAACATAATTGATCGGTAATGTGTTTTACATTTGTAAATAATACAGCCTGACTCCAGCATGATTTCAGTGCATTGCATGATTTATTTTTGGTGCTAGATGATGGTACATGATATTCACACGGTGATGGGTGGGGGTGGAGTAATGTCCATGGCAGAGTCCAGTTCTCAGTCTCACAGGTGCATTGTCCATATGCCTGTGGAAGGATGGAGCAGGGGCAGTTCAAGGTTGGACAGGGTGGCAATGTGGGACAGTGGGATGACTTCAGGGGGTATCTCATGCTGGCGGGGGTCTTGACATCCTACTCTGTCTTTTTTTTGGATCTCAGGCTCCTCTTGCGGGGTGGATGTTCTTCAGCAGGAGGTGGGGTTCTGGTGGCCTGTCGTTGTGGTGGGGCCTCCTGTCCACTAGCGCCGGCGGAGGTGGTAGGCTGTTCCTGGTCCGGGCTAGTGACAGGGGCCCTGTGTGGTGCCACATGGTCCCGCAACGTGTCTTCTATCCGGTGGAGGGCCTGGACTATGCTCCCCATGGCGGTAGAAATGTTGGTGAGATGATTGTTGAATCCCATGTAGCCTTCCTCCTGCTGTGCCTGGATCTCCTGGAACCTGGCCAGTACCGTCGCCATCGTCTCTTGTGAGCAGTGGTAGGCTGCCATGATGGTGGTGAGGGCCTCTTGGAGAGTCGGTTCCCTGGGCCTCTCCTCCCCCCCCTGTCGCACAGCAGCCCTCCGAGTTGCCCTGTTTCCCCCGGACTCTGTCCCCTGGACGGTGTGCCCACTACCACTGCCCCCAGGTCCCTGTT
The DNA here is from genome assembly GCF_031143425.1 of Pleurodeles waltl. Lineage (NCBI taxonomy): Eukaryota > Metazoa > Chordata > Amphibia > Caudata > Salamandridae > Pleurodeles > Pleurodeles waltl. The sequence continues at coordinate 618,537,209 of NC_090436.1, forward strand.
GTTGTTGGGGTGGTGGGTTAGCCTGGGGGCCCTGTAGTGGCAGACACACCGCTGATTGACCTGTCCTAGAGACAGAGCCATGGGCCAGCTGGGTGGGAGCTGTGCTGTTGTTCCCAGAGGGGGTTGGGTCTGCTGTGGCCTGTGTGTGGGGAACCGACTGTCCAGAGGTCCCCGATGGTCCGGGCTGGTCGTCAGGTTCCAGGTCGACAGAGCTGCTGTCATCACTGGGTGCCTCTTCCGGGGGGGGGATGGACATTTCTGGACCCTCCTGGCCGGTGTGTTGGCGTTCGGGTCCTGCATGGGGTAAGAGAGTATGGTTATTGTTTCTGTGTGTGCTATTGTGTGCGATTTATGGGTGCCCTTGTCCCCCAGTGCTGTCATTCCCTTGGGGGAGGTGTTGTGGGGGTGTTGGGGGGGGTATGTGCAGTGGTCATGCTTAGGTGATGGGTGTCCATAGTTTGTGGTGGCATGCAGGGGTTGGTGTTGGGTGGGTTGTGCTGGGGAGACATTCTCAGGGAGGATGTGTGATGGGGGTTTGGGGGTGAGGGTGGTGGTGGGGGTTGGCATGCTGGGGGGGGGTGAAGTGGTTGAGATTGTACTTACCAGAGTCCATTCCTCCGTGTACTCCAGCGAGGCCATCAGGATGCAGGATGTTTAGTACCTCTTGCTCCCATGCTGTGAATTCGGGTGGAGTGGGTGGGGGTCCCCCGCCAGTCTTCTGCACTGCGATGTTGTGTTGCGAGACCATCGAGCGCACCTTTCCCCGTAAGTCGTTCCAACGTTTGCGGATGTCCTCTCGATTTCTGGGATGCTGTCCCACCGCGTTTACCCTGTCCACGATCCGCTGCCATAGCTCCGCCTTCCTGGCTATAGTGGTGTGCTGCACCTGTGAGCCGAAGAGCTGGGGTTCGACTCTTATGATCTCCTCCACCATGACCCGGAGTTCTTGGTCCGAAAAGCGTGGGTGCCTTTGGGGTGCCATGGGGTGGTGTGGATGAGGTGTGGGGTGGTGTATATGGTGAAGAGTGTGTTGGTGTGTGGTGCTTTGTGCTTCTATGTGGTGTGTGTGATGGTGTAGTGTGCCTCTGTGTGATGTAGCTCTCTATTCTGTGATGTGTCTCTCTCTCCTTCGTCTCTGATCTTCGGTCGTAGGGGTTTGTGGGTGATGTGGGTGTGTGTTTTATAGTTGGTTGGATGTGTGGGAGTGTTGTTTGTATGTGTGTCAGGTGTGTGTATTTCAAATTGTCCAATGTGGCTGTGTTTTGGAGCTGTGTGTGTATTTTGACCGCGGCGGTGTGTCCCGCCAATGGAATACCGCGGTTGAAAGACCGCCACGTGGATTCGTGGGTCAGAATGGCATGGGCGTGTTTGTGTTGGCGTGACGGTGGAGGTTTGGTCATCTCCAGTTTTCCGCGGCCCGCTGATGAGGCGGCCTTCCTTGGATGTCGGGATTTTGGCGGTTTCGCCGTTGTGGGTCAGAATGACCGTGGCGGTTTACCGCGGCCGCGGCGGTAGAATGGCGGACTTCTGACCGGCGGTAAGGGCCTTTTACCGCCGAGGTCAGAATGACCCCCTTAGTTACAAAGAAAGGGAGTACACTGCCTACACTCCAGCAACAAAGTCTGACCCCAATGCATCATGGTATATGCAGTCAAATTCGTAGTCCGTTCAGAAAGTAATGAAGTCTTTCACCTCCGTAGGTGCAGCAAGTGCTGTATGTCCATGTACGCGTGTTACTGGGTTTGGCCCGTCATCAGCAGGGAGCAGCATGGCATAAGGGCTTGCTTGAAATGTCGCCAAATGTCTTCTCTGGTTTATGTACCGCTCATGGCGCACAGGTGCCTCACCAAGGTTCGTCAGCTGTGGCTCAAGGAAGCCGTCTTAAAGACAAAGGGCCATATTTATACTTTTTGACGCAAAACTGCGCTAACGCAGTTTTGCGCCAAAAAAATTAGCGCTGGCTAACGCCATTCTGAAGCGCCATGCAGGCGCCGTATTTATTGAATGGCGTTAGCCGGCGTTAGCCGACCGGCGCTGCCAGGTGTGCGTGAAAAAAAACGACGTACACCAGGCAGCGCCGGCGTAGGGAAAAATGGCGTTTGGGCGTCCCAAAATGGGGCAAGTCAGGCTGAGGCAAAAAAATCGTCTTAACCCGATCTGCGCCATTTTTTTTGGGCGCCCAGACGCCATTAACATGACTCCTGTCTTAGCAAAGACAGGAGTCATGCCCCCTTGCCCAATGGCCATGCCCAGGGGACCTATGTCCCCTTTGCATGGTCATTGGGCATAGTGGCATGTAGGGGGGCACAAATCAGGCCCCCCTATGCCACAAAAAAAAATTACAAAAATACTTACCACAACTTACCTTTTCTTCCCTGGGATGGGTCCCTCCATCCTTGGGTGTCCTCCTGGGGTGGACAAGGGTGGCAGGGGGTGTCCCTGGGGGCAGGGGAGGGCACCTCTGGACTCATCTGAGCCCACAGGTCCCTTAACGCCTGCCCTGACCCAGGCGTTAAAAAGAGGCGCAAATGCAAATGTTTTTTGCCCCGCCCACTCCCGGGCGTCATTTTTGCCCGGGAGTATAAATACCACGCACATGCCTGGGAGTCATTTTTTAAGACGGGAACGCCTACCTTGCATCTCATTAACGCAAGGAAGGTGTTCACGCCAAAAAATTACGCTAGCTCCATGAACTTTGGCGCTAGACGCGTCTAATGCCAAAGTATAAATATGGAGTTAGTTTTGCGTCGAATTTGCATCGAAAAAAACGACGCAAATTCGGCGCAAACGGAGTATAAATATGCCCCAAAGTTACAAAGAAAGGGAGCACACTTTGAGAACTTCTATAATATATTACTGAGAGACCATATTTTGAATACCTGTGTGTCTGACTTGTTGCACCAATACTTGGTAGACTCAGATCTGACCTCTCCCCAAGAATTGGGAAAGAAGGCAGACAAATGGGTCGGAACAAGGGTGAGCAGAAATCTCATACAGGGGGTGACAAGGACAAGAAGAAAGAAGGTGGTAAGTCTCAGGACAAGAGTGGGGGCAAAGACAAAATTAAAGACTCCTCATCAGGTCCACAAAACTCCTCTGGGGGTGGGAATAAAACCTTTTCTTTTTCTTCTGCACACAGTAACAAGCCTTGGTGCTGTGTGGGTAACAATAAAGGTCATGGGCCAGGGGAAAAATCTTGTACTGATAAAGCCTCTGAGCCTACCACCACTACTAACTCCACATCCATATCTAGTGCCCCTAGTAGTAGTAATAGTAATAGTGGTGGGACTACTGGCAATAGTCAAAGCAAAGGTGTAGTTGGGTTCACATTTGGGTCCATGGGGCAGGTGTGGAAACCCCCAAGACAGTTTATGTCTCACCTGGTGGCACTTGCCTTGCCACCTTAGCTGCTTGCCCCCTTAATATGGATAAGTACAAGCAGCACCTTCAGATCAATGGTGTTGAGGCCCAGGCCTACAGATGGGTTCACATTTGGGACCATAATAGGTACTGGGATAGGCGTAGAAACCCCCAAGACAGTTTATGTCTCACCAGGTGGTACTGGCCTTGCCAACTTAGCTGCTTGCCCCCTTAATATGGATAAGTACAAGCAGCACATTCAGATAAATGGTGTTGAGGCCCAGGCTACAGGGACAAAGGTTCCAGTATAACCATAAGCACTGAAATCTTAGTGTCACCTGCACAACCCCTACTTCGTCAGAAGTACCAAGTCACTGACGTTAATAGCTCCACTCAGTCCCTCTCCTTAGCTGTAGTACAACTTAGCTAAGGTGGAATTACTGGTCCTTAGCAGGTGGTAGTCTCACCTAGCTTACCTGTAGAGTGTCTCATAGGAAATGACCTAGAGTCCTCAGGTTGGGCTGAAGTAGAGTTTCTTACCCACGCTTCCATGCTGAGTATTCCCAATGAATTATTTCCTTTAATCTCAAGAGTGATTAAAAAGAAAAAAGGGAAGGAGCCCTGGAGCCTGAAATAATGGTCCAGGATACCCTTAAAACCACAGGTACGCAGGATATCAAACTATCCCCTGCCCACCCTACCACAAAGGATATCATTCCTCTGAGGGGGAATAACATCCCTAGGGTGGGACCTGTATCAACAGAGTCAAAGGCTACCACAGCTGAATTCCCAGAGGTAAAAGTACCTTTCTGTGGGCAACCTAAGACAAAACAGCAACCCTTCCCTGTCTAGGAATATTTGGAGCAACCCTCCAGCCCTCCCGGAGAAACTTTAGTGCAGCACCCCTGCACTACCTCTAAAACCATAGGACAGCAAACATGTCCTTATGTAGAGCCCTTGGGACAGCAACCCTGTCCTGCTCTACCCCAAGAAGGACAGCAGCCTTGTCTTCCTTTAGAGACTTCAGGACAAATGTTTTGTCCTGCTCTAGCCTTGCTGAGACAGCAACTGTTTAGCATTACAACTCTTAGGACAGCAACCCTGTCCTAATATAGGGTCTCAGGACAGTCATTCTGTTCCACTTTAAAACTATTTCTACACCTTAAAAATCGGGAACCACAGGGTCCACAGTTTCACTTTTCTTCAGGTAAAAGTAACCAAATAGGGTGGTTCACCTCCCCACAGGGAAGGAACCACATAGTGAATGATAAAGGGAGTACCCACTCTACTGCAGAGCTACTCTCCACTTATCACCACTTAGACAATAAAGTCTCAACTGGCCAAGGTTAGCCTTATTGTCCTTCGTTTGGGGGGGTGGTTGTGTAGGAAAGTAGCTTCTTTCTAGCTTAGTTACCCCACTTTTGGCCTGTCTGTCAGTGTGTTTGGCTGTGTCTACTGGGATCCTGCTAACCAGAACCCTGGTAGTTATGCTCTCTCCCTTATATTTGAGTGTTGGTTACTAGTAACTCTGTATTTCACTCACAATTGGCATACTGGTGCCACCTTATCAGTCCCTAGTATATGGTACCTAGGTATCCAGGGCATTGGGTTTCCAGGGGATCCTTATGGGCTGCAGCATATATTTTGCCACCTTTAGGGAGCCCATGCAAAGGCTTCTGCAGGATTGCCATTGCAGCCTGCCTGAAAAGGTGCAAGCACCCTTTCACTACCATTTACACTGCACCAGGTCACTTATAAAGCCACCCCTATAGCAGGACCTCCAGCCCTGAGGGCAGGGTGCAAAGTACCTGTATAAGAGGGCACCCCTGCACTAGCCATTTTCCCGGACTTTGTGAGTGCGGGGATGCCATTTTACACGTGTACTCGACATAGGTCATTACCTATGTCCAGCTACATAATGGTAACTCCGAACATAGGCATGTTTGGTATCAAATGCAAAAACAACAAGTGATGGACGGAATGCTGAACATTGTCAAACATTCACCCCCAGTCACAGATCTGGGTTTAATCCATCGTTTTTTTGCTGCCCATGCCATTCCAGTTTGGACCCAGCCATATGCAAATCAGTCTTGACCCTGTTCCCCATGGGAACAGTCCAGCCCGAACTGCTAGGCCAGGTCTTCCCTGGACTGGAAACAAGCATCCTGGGACCGGTTTCGGGGTTTCACCCCTCATCAGCCAGGCTAGCTTGAATCCAGTGGAATGGGAAGCACGGGACCCACGTTGATGCTGAACATTGTCAAACATTCACCCCCAGTCACAGATCTGGGTTTAATCCATCGTTTTTTTGCTGCCCATGCCATTCCAGTTTGGACCCAGCCATATGCAAATCAGTCTTGACCCTGTTCCCAATGGGAACAGTCCAGCCCGAACTGCTAGGCCAGGTCTTCCCTGGACTGGAAACAAGCATCCTGGGACCGGTTTCGGGGTTTCACCCCTCATCAGCCAGGCTAGCTTGAATCCAGTGGCATGGGAAGCACGGGACCCACGTCTGGGCATACCCTTCCCACTTAGGGCGACAAATGCAAAAACAGCAAGTGATGGACGGAATGCTGAACATTGTCAAACATTCACCCCCAGTCACAGATCTGGGTTTAATCCATCGTTTTTTTGCTGCCCATGCCATTCCAGTTTGGACCCAGCCATATGCAAATCAGTCTTGACCCTGTTCCCCATGGGAACAGTCCAGCCCGAACTGCTAGGCCAGGTCTTCCCTGGACTGGGTCCAAGCATCCTGGGACCGGTTTCGGGGTTTCACCCCTCATCAGCCAGGCTAGCTTGAATGCAGTGGCATGGGAAGCACGGGACCCACGTCTGGGCATACCCTTCCCACTTAGGGCGACAAATGCAAAAACAACAAGTGATGGACGGAATGCTGAACATTGTCAAACATTCACCCCCAGTCACAGATCTGGGTTTAATCCATCGTTTTTTTGCTGCCCATGCTATTCCAGTTTGGACCCAGCCATATGCAAGTCAGTCTTGACCCTGTTCCCCATGGGAACAGTCCAGCCCGAACTGCTAGGCCAGGTCTTCCCTGGACTGGAACCAAGCATCCTGGGACCGGTTTCGGGGTTTCACCCCTCATCAGCCAGGCTAGCTTGAATCCAGTGGCATGGGAAGCACGGGACCCACGTCTGGGCATACCCTTCCCACTTAGGGCGACAAATGCAAAAACAACAAGTGATGGACGGAATGCTGAACATTGTCAAACATTCACCCCCAGTCACAGATCTGGGTTTAATCCATCGTTTTTTTGCTGCCCATGCCATTCCAGTTTGGACCCAGCCATATGCAAATCAGTCTTGACCCTGTTCCCCATGGGAACAGTCCAGCCCGAACTGCTAGGCCAGGTCTTCCCTGGACTGGAAACAAGCATCCTGGGACCGGTTTCGGGGTTTCACCCCTCATCAGCCATGCTAGCTTGAATCCAGTGGCATGGGAAGCACGGGACCCACGTCTGGGCATACCCTTCCCACTTAGGGCGACAAATGCAAAAACAACAAGTGATGGACGGAATGCTGAACATTGTCAAACATTCACCCCCAGTCACAGATCTGGGTTTAATACATCGTTTTTTCAAACATGTTGGAATCATACCCTAAGGCCTTTGTAAGCATTGGTTGTATGATTCCATGCACTCTGGAGGCTCCTTAGAGGACCCCCTGTATTGCCATTCCAGCTTTCTGAGGTTTCCCAGGCAGCCCCAGCTTCTGCCACCTCACAGACAGGCTTTTGCCCTCCTGTTGGGTGGAAAGCTCAAGCCCAGGAAGGCAGAACAAGGGATTTCCTTTGGGAGAGGGTTGTTACATCCTCTCCCTTTTGAAAATAGGTGTTACAGGCTTGGGAGGGGTAGCCTCCCCAATCCACTGGAAATGCTTTGAAGGGCACATTTGGTGCCCTCCTTGTATAATCCAGTCTACACCAGCTCAGGGACCCCAAGTCCCTACTCTGGCATGAAACTGGACAAAGGAAAGGGGAGTGACCACTCAGTCTTGACCCTGTTCCCCATGGGAACAGTCCAGCCCGAACTGCTAGGCCAGGTCTTCCCTGGACTGGAAACAAGCATCCTGGGACCGGTTTCGGGGTTTCACCCCTCATCAGCCAGGCTAGCTTGAATCCAGTGGCATGGGAAGCACGGGACCCACGTCTGGGCATACCCTTCCCACTTAGGGCGCCACCAGGGGTGGTGCTCAGAGTTCCTCCAGAGGGTCCCTGTGTTTTTTCTTCTTGGATTCAAGGTTGGCATGGAACTCTGGGAGAATCTGGGTGGCCATTGCCAGCAGGTGATGTCACAGCCCTCCCCTGATAGGTGCTTTACCTGGTTAGGTGACCAATCCCCCTTTCAAGGCAATTTGGGTCTCTCTTTTGGGTGGTTCCTCAGATTCAGATTGCAAGACTCCAGCAGGAATCCTTGGCATTCTCTAGTACAACTTCTCATGGAAGAAACTGTATCTGGACCCTCCAGGAACTCTACAAACTGCGAAGTAAAGACTGTGGGATAACGACAGTGCAGGGTTGTAGGAGGCTGGCCTGGTTTGTAGTGGGAACTAGGGTACTTAAACCTTATATCAGGTCCAGTTATCCCTTATTAGTGAAATGTAGGCAGTGTCTAGAAGCCAGGCTCTCTAGAGGTAGCTATGGATGAGCAGCCAAGGCTAACCTAGGAGCCATGTAAAGCTCATGTAATACCAATGTAGTCACACAGTACTCACACATGAAAGAAAATACTCAGGCCCTCATTACATCCCTGGGGGTCGGTGATAAAGCAGCGGTAACACTGCAAACAGGCCGGCGGTAAAAGAAATTGAATTATGACCACGGCTGAAACCGCCTACTCAGACAGCCACTTTAACATATCAACCGCCACGGTGGTAGCAACAAACTCCGTGGCGGTAATCACCATTAGCCAGGCGGAAGTCAATGTACCGCCCACAGCATTACAACACGCCTAGCCACCTGCTTTTCCGGGGCAGTACCAACACCATCAAAAGCATGGCAGAAACAGAACACTGAAGGGAAACGACTCACCTCTCGACACTCAAGGAAGAACCACGACGCCATGGAGCCTGAGCTGCACTGTTTCCCAATGCTGGTGTACCTTCTCATACACCAGGAACACGAACTCCAGCGAAGACGACCACGGTGAGTACTGCACCTAGCACACAAGGGAGGGGGGGAGATACAAGAGAGTGACACACACACGCAACACCCCCAACCCCACCACCATACACACAAACAGATGCAACAACATTACATATACACCCCGTAACCCTCAGGAACAACGCAAGGACATAAGGAATGGATTAAAATGAGTGTAATAGTACAATTTTAGATAAATACGTCTTTAAACAGTAAACGGTATGTACAATATATACAAAATATACAAAAGGAGTAACAATGCCCACTCCAAAATGTCCATGGCCCACTGGGCCATAACACATAGGCCAAGGCCACACTTGACTCCTGCCTCATTACGGAGAGAACACTGCAGGGGCATCAGGTTGAAAACACACAGGCACCTCAGGGAGATGGGGAATGTGGGGGCACCTCAGCCTGAAGATGGTACAACGCCACTGGGGCTCCATGCCACCTGCTTGTTCCTGGGGAGTGCAAAGCCACAGTCTCTCAAGTGGGTGGTTTGCCCACTGCTGGGTCCTGGGGAGTGCAAAGCCACAGTTTCTCAAGTGGGTGGTTTGCCAACTGCTTGGCCCTGGGGAGTGCAAAGCCACAGTCTCTCAAGTGGGTGGTTTGCCCACTGCTTGGTCCTGTGAGGGCAAAGCCACAGTCTCTCTAGTGGATGCCTTCTTCCACTAGTTCTGGAGGGGGCCTTGTGCCCAGTGTGCTTCATCCTGGCAAGGAGGGGCTGAGTGGATGGCTTCTTCCACTGGTTCTGGAGGGGGCCTTGTGCCCAGTGTGGGCAAGGAGGGGCTGAATGGATGCCTTCTTCCACTGGTTCTGGAGGGGGCCTTGTGCCCAGTGTGCTTCATCCTGGCAAGGAGGGGATGAGTGGATGGCTTCTTCCACTGGTTCTGGAGGGGGCCTTGTGTCAGGTGTGCTTCATCCTGGCAAGGAGGGGCTGAGTGGATGCCTTCTTCCACTGGACGCACTGCAGCCCATGTAGTCACCACTACACACTGCTCGCCGGCGGTGATGGCTGCTCAGTGGATGCCAGTTGCGCTGCAGGTGGCGGTGCTGGCAGTGGTGGTGGTAGCCTCCAGGCCTTCACCTGCAGCCAAAGACAGCTGCCCACTGGGGCTGCTGCTGCTGGCAGTGGTACAGCTGGTGGTGGTGCATGTGGCAGTGCTGGCGGCGGTGCATGTGGCGGTGCTGGCAGTGGTGGTGCTAGCCTCCAGGCCTTCACCTGCAGTCTCGGAAGGCTGCCCACTGGGGCTGCTGGCAGTGGTGCTGCCGGCAGCGGTGCATGTTGCGGTGCTAGCCACATGCAAGTGGCGGTGCTGACAGTGGTTGTGGTAGCCTGCAGGCCTTCACCTGCAGCCTCGTATGGCTGAAGTGCCATGGCTGGTGCTGTGTGCCTCTTCCTGCCCTTGTCAGATGGTGGTGCCTCCTTGCTTCTGCCAACTGGTATATTTTTCCTGCCCTTGCTGGCTGGTGGCGCCTCCTTCCCCTTGCTGGCTGGTGTCCCCTTCTTGCCCTTGCTAGGTGGAGAACCCTTCTTGGCCTTGGCAGGTGGTGCTGGCACACTAGCTGGACTGACGGGTGCCTCCTTGGAGCCTCTCACAACTGCAGTTGCTGCAGAAACCACAGTGGCCGTGGACTGGGTGGCTGAGGTGCTGGGCTGGGTTCTGGCCACCCTGCCCGAGGTGAAGGATGGGAGGAGGGGTAGGGAATAGGTCAATGGTGGTGAGGAAAAGCTTCTTATAGACACTGGGGTGGGAAGAGGGCGAAGGTTTGGGTGTAGAGGAAGAGGGAGTGGTTGTAGGAGGTGTCAGTCTGCTGTGTTTGGGTGCAGGTGCATGGGCTGGATGCTGTTGTGAGGTGGATGGGTGTTGGATGGCTGTTGGGTGTCTGAGAGCTTGCGTTTGTGTACTTTGGGAGGAGGGGTCACAGACACAGTGGGAGAGGACACAGGGGACGTGTGCATGGATGTGGGGGTGGTGACTGCCAGTGAGGGACGTGTAGTGATATGCAGGCTGGGGATGGAGGTAGTGGATGAGGGTGTAGTGCATGCAGGTATGAGTGGAGACGCTACTGGGAGGGAGGTGGACGACGAGGAGGAGGGGGACACAGTGGAGGCAGTGGATGTTGGTGTGTCTGCATGTAGATGGTGCTTGTGTGAATGCCTGTAAAATGAAGTGTGGTGCTTGTGTTTGCTTGAGCCACTTCTATGTGTTGATTTGGGTGATTGCTGGTCTGAAGGTGTGCCTGGGATAGGATGGGGTTGAGGGGATTGAGACTGGGTAGAGGACGTTGGAGGGGGGAGGCTGGACACAAGGACAATGGCTGTCATCAGTGAGTTGGCCGGAGCCTGGAATGCTCTCTGTTGAGCCGCCACGCTGGAGTGAATGCTCTCCAGGTATGCATTTGTTTGTTGCAAATGACCTGCTACATCCTGGATGGCATTCAGTATGGTTGACTGCCCAACAGAGATAGATCTCAGGAGGTCAATAGCCTCCTCACTGAGGGCAGAAGGGCTGACTGGGCCAGGGCCTGAGGTGCCTGGGGCGAAGGATATGCCCACCCACCTGGGTGAGCGGGCACAGGAAACACGCTGAGGGGCTGCTCGCAGGGCGGTGCTGGTACGGGGGTGGTGGCTGTTCCTGTAGTTGGGGTGGGCACAGAGGTGTCCACCACTGTCATGGAGCTGCCTTCGGAGGAAGTTTTGCTGTCAGTACTGTCCCCTCCTGTCTCCGTCGTGGTGCTCCCCTCGCCCTCCGTCCCACTGATGCCCTCACCATCAGTCGATTCAGCCTCCAGGCCCATGTGGGATGCAGCTCCCTCCATGGCCGGTGGCTCTGCTCCTCCGCCAGATGAAGTTAATGCACACAAGGACAGGGTGACAAAACAGAAAGGGGGGAGAGACAGAGGATACACTTGGTCAATGCCAGTTCTGTACACCAACTACCGTTGGTGTACAGAACTCACAGAGAACAGCCCTATGCACTAGGCCATGCACTACCAGTTACAAAGCAAGTCACCAGCCCATGGGGTACAATGCCTAACGCCATTAGCTGCACACCTGAAACCCACAGGACCCTGCCCAGTAGTAGATGCCCACTAACATTATTGGGGTTGGAGTGCATCTGAGCTTGCCCATCATTGAACATACCCTGCCATGTTTGCCGTGGCCTAGAGGCACCCACAGCCCACATCCCCCACCCAGGTAATACCTTAACGCGCGCAAAGTCATGATTCTGAATCTGTACTCACTCCCTTGTGGCAGCTGTGATGCCTTTAAGCGCCCATCCAACTCCGGATAGGCCAGCGCCAGGATGCAGAACATCAGGAGTTTCAGGGTACGATGGGCACCCCTTCCTCGATGGGAGGCCAGTGCCAGCTGGGTCTCTGTCGTCTTCCTTGCCCAGCGGCGCAGGTCCTCCGACCGTTTGCGGCAGTGGGTGCTCCACCTGTCAAAGGGTCCGTACCTCCTTGGCGATGGCATGCCAAATACTGTTTTTCTGATGGGTGCTGACCTGCAGCAAAAGTACAGCAGAAAAGGTATTAGTCATACTGCCCGGACTGTTATACTCATGACCCAACATATCCCCCCATCCCCTTATGCACATACATTGACCACCATACATGCAGCACTCTGCCCAGAACCCCTCACACTCCCCCCCTACACGAGGCTTACACACACAGCAATCCATACATTCATGGCCCACGCATCATGCTCACAGGGTACTCACCTGTTTGTCTGGAGGACCATAAAGTAAACGGTACTGGGGTAGGACCCCATCCACCAATCTCTCCAACTCCTCCGAAGTGAAGGCAGGGGCCCTTTCCCCAGACACTCGCACCATGGTTGCTTCCAGAAACAAGTCACAGCAGCACTTGCAGTGTAGGTTCTCTCCTGTTGAAGGTCAGGTAGCAAGTGAGTGCACAGATTAAATGGCGTTCACGTCTGTGTACATCGCCATTGGCTCCTGGAACCCATAGGGCCCATTGATAACCAATGCGTTGTTGCGTGGCGGTCATCGACCACCGACCGCAACGGCGTATAACGCCAGTGGAATTACCTAATTTCCACTTGTCCCTCCTCATAGGTCAGGCAGCTGCCATTTCAGGGGGGCATAAGCCTTGGTACCTAACTGCGTCACAGCAGACATTGGCACATCAACTGACTTACGAGTTCCCATACTGTTTCTGTAAAGCAAAAAATGCACATTAATGTGGAAATATGTGTGAATATGACCTTCTGCTCACCGTTTTTCACCCTAGAGTTCAACCACTGAGGATGAATAGGAGATGGAGACATCCCCCCGTGTACAGACCCCTGGTGGACCTGGCGACAATGGAGGACAGGCACATTATCCTGACCTACAAACTTGATAGGGCCACAATCCAAGAACTGTGTGCCCAATTGGAGCCAGACCTGATCTCAGCTATCCACCACCCCACAGGAATCCCCCCTCTAGTGCAGGTCCTGTCAGTGCTCCATTTCCTGGCAAGTGGTTCCTTCCAAGTGACAGTGGCCATGGCATCAGGGATGTCACAGCCTATGTTCTCAAACGTGCTGATCAGAGTGTTGTCTGCCCTGATGAAACACATGCGCAGCTACATCATATTTCCCCAGGTGGAGTCTTTGGCCACAGTGAAGGCTGACTTCTATGCACTGGGGCATATCCCCAACATCATTGTTGCCATTGATGGTAAACATATTGCATTTGCCCCCCTCCCGGGAGAAATGAACAAGTGTTCAGAAATAGAAAAAGCTTTCACTCTCTGAATGTGCAGATGGTGTGTTTGGACGACCAGCACATCTCCCATGTCAATGTCCAGTATCCTGGCTCTGTGCATGATGCCTTTATCTTGAGGAATAGCAGCATCCCATATGTGATGTCTCAACTCCAGAGGCACCGGGTGTGGCTAATAGCTGAGCCCATGGTCCCCGCCCAGTTGATGTAGGTATATGGGTGTGGGTTTGGCCCTAAGGATGAGCGTGTGGCTAACAGGTATCCCTTGATATTTGCAGGTGACTCTGGTTACCCCAACCTCTCATGGCTACTGACCTCAGTCAGGAATGCCAGGACCAGGCAGAGGAATGTTACAATGAGGCACATGGGCGAACAAGTAGGATCATTGAGCGAACCTTTGGCCTCCTGAAGGCCAGATTCCGGTGCCTCCATCTGACAGGTGGATCCCTGTACTACTCACCCAAGAAGGTGTGCCAGATCCTCGTTGCATGTTGCATGTTGCACAACCTGGCCTTGAGATGCCAGGTGCCTTTTCTGCAGGAGGATGAGCCTGGGGATGGTCATGTGGCAGCGGTGGAGCCTGTGGACAGTGATGAAGAGGAGGCAGAGGAAGAAGAGGTGGACAACAGAACTACACTAATTCAACAGTACTTCCAGTGACACACAGATAAGACACTGTAACTTCACCTTCCATTGCAGTTTTGTGTTGGACATTGAACATGGCAGCCTGATTTCCCTATTTCTGTGGCCACTTGCTATACCCTTTGGCATCTCTATTTTCAGATCTCTGTGCCCCACTCTGGCTTCTGGTGTGTTTACTGCTGCCCACTACAGGTCAGACCTATGTAAATATTACAGTACATTTGAATTGCGATGTTTACAGTTCGTGAAACTAATACATTTGTCAAACAATTGCCAGACTCCATATTTGATTTTGTTCCAAGGGTGTTTATTTAGGTGCTAATAAGTAGAGGGGGGTTTGCAATGGGCTGGGTTGCTGATGGAGGAAAGTCCAGGGTAGAGTCCAGTCTATTTTTATCACAGGTGCGTTGTCCAAGGGGGCATAGTAAGGGGAGCAATGCCAGTTCAAGGTGGGCAGGGTGACAGAATGGGGTGGGCAGGGTGACAGAATGGGACACAAGGGTGACAATCAGGAGAGTCTTTTTTCCTGGCAAGGGTCTTGGCAATGTTCTCTGACTTCTGCCTGGATCGCAGGGACTGTTTGCGTGGTGGTTCTCCTTCTGCAGGGGGTGGGATGCTGGTGGGCTGTTGTTCCTGTGGCGGGCCTCCTGTCCACTAGCGTCGGCAGAGGTGGAGGGCTGTTCTTTGCTGTGGCTAGTGTCAGGGGCTCGTTGGTGTGCCACTGCCTCCCTCATGGTGTTGGCCATATCTGCCAGCACCCCTGCAATGGTGACCAGGGTGGTGTGGATTTCCCTCAGGTCCTCCCTGATCCCCAGGTACTGTCCCTCCTGCAGCCGCTGGGTCTGCTGCAACTTGGCCAGTATCTGGCCCATGGTCTCCTGGGAATGGTGGTATGCTCCCAGGATGTCGGTGAGTGCCTTGTGGAGAGTCGGTTCCCTGGGCCTGTCCTCCCCCTGTCACACAGCAGTCCTCCCAGCTTCCCTTTTGTCCTGTGCCTCTGTACCCTGAAACATGTGCCCACTGCCACTGATCCCAGGTCCCTGATCGTCCTGTGTTTGTGGGGTTGCCTGGGTTCCCTGTAGTGGTGGACACACTGCTGATTGACGTGTTCTGGGGACAGAAGGATGGACCCGCTGGGTGGGTGCTGTGGTGGTCTTTCCTGAGGGGGGAGGTTCTGTGGTGGGCTGGGACTGTGCCTGGGTAACCGACTGTCCAAAGGTCCCTGATGGGCCAGGTTGGTCATCGTGATCCAGGCATGCAGAGGTGCTGTCATCACTGTGGGCCTCTTCTGGGGGGGACTGGATGTGGCTGGCACCTCCTCTCCGGTGACATTGAGTTAGGGTCTTTTGGGGATGTAAATGCAGTGTTATTGTTTCTGTGTGTGCCATCTTGGGCATGGGTATGTTTCACTCTATGGTTGTTATTAGCAAGGCAGCTAAGGCTTGTGTGAGTTGTGATTGGTTTGGCTAAGTGATTGTCACTAGTGTGCATGCTGTGGTAATGGGTGTCCATGCAGGTCTGTAAGTGGTGTCCATGCATTGTTGTTGCATGCAGGGCTTGGTATTGGGATGGGTGGGTTGTGATGGTGGGGTATATGTGAGGTGGTGGGGTGATGGGGGTGTGGGTAGGGGTTGTTGTTTGTGATGGCATGCAGGTAGGGTGGGGGATAAAGTAGTAAAGATTTGACTTACCAGAGTCCAGTCCTCCTGCTACTCCTGCCAGGCCCTCAGGATGCATGATTGCCAAGACTTGCTCCTCCCATGTTGTTAGTTGTGGTGAGGAGGTGGGGGTCTACCGCCAGTCCTCTGTACAGCTATCTGGTGTCTTGCAATCACAGAATGCACCTTCCCCCGTAGGTCGTTCCACCTCTTCCTGATGTCATCCCTTGTTCTTGGGTCCTGTCCCACAGCATTGACCCTGTCCACAACTCTCCGCCATAGCTCCATCTTCCTTGCAATAGATGTCTGCTGCACCTGTGATCCGAATAGCTGTGGCTGTACCCGGATGATTTCCTCCACCATGACCCTTAGCTCCTCCTATGAAAACCAGGGGTGTCTTTGTGGTGCCATGGATGTAGTGTGAGTGGTATGTGTGAAGGTGTGTGGGGTGTTGTGTTGGGGTGTGTGCTGTGAGGTGCGTGAATGGTGCATGGGTGATGGTGTTTTATGGCTCTGATTCAGTGGGTGCTCCTGGCTTGTCTCTCTCTCACTTGCCAAAATCTTTGGGTCATAAAGGGTTGTGGGTAGTGTGTGTGTGTTTTATATTGGTGTGGGTGTGTGGGTGTGGTGTGTGTATGTGTGCCAGGTGTGTTGAGTTTGAATTGTCCAATGTGGTGTAGTTTTGTATGTGTGTGTGTATTTTGAGCACAGCGGTGTGTACCACCAATGGTTTACTGCAGATGAATGACCGCTGTGGTGATTCGTGGGTCATGATGCTGTGGGCGTATTTCTGTTGGCGTAACGGTGTGGGTTTTGGTACCGCCAGTTTATCACTGACCATTGGTGTGGTGACTTGTGTGTGTGTCTGTATAGTGGCGGATTTCTATGTGTGGGTCATAATACAGGTAGCGGTATACCACCGCGATATGTTGGCTGCAGTCAGCATGGCTGTAAGCAGCACTTACCGCCAATGTTGTAATGAGGGCCTCAGTGTTACAAAACTAAATTATTTTGGTGACAAAAATACCAACAGTACAATAGAGACTGTACTCCCTTAGGAGGTAAGTAATACACAAATAATATACACTAGTATGCCGAAATAGGCATAAAACCAGAAAACAGTGCAATTAGTGAAAATCACAATAGTTAGAAATGGGCCTAGGGGGAGCACAAACCATATGCTAAGAAAGTGGAATGCGAAGTCAGTCCCCCACCTACGAAAGTGTGGTGTGTAGAGGGGAGGTGGGAGTACTAGAAAACCCCAAAGGTAAGTCCTAGAACCCACCCCAGTGACCAGGAAAGCAGGAGTAAAACACAGTCACTTTCCCAGGACACACACAGAAACGAAAAGAAGAATTATGCAAGAACCAGAAGAGAATGTAACCACCAGTGGATTCCTGGACCAGAGGATATGTGGAAGAAGTGGACCAAGTCCAAGATGCACAGAAGAGTCCAGGAAGAACAGGAGCCCCTGCTAACCCGGATGAAGGCGCAGAAGAGGACCCACCAGTGAAGAAGAACAGTTAGTACTGCACCCAAGAAGATGTAGCTGGGCTCCTGGTTGGTGCAAGTGATGTCCCACGCCGGATGGAGAATTGCCGTCTGGATTGCTTCTCTGGAGTCCGCCAACAAGCCTTGGCACACGCAAAGCTCGCGGTTAGTGGAAAATGGTGCTGCCCGGGACCAGGAAGGACCAGGTGGACTCTACCCAGGAAGGGGAGTCAGAGGAGGCTCTCAGCAACTCAGAGGGCCCACAGAAGACCACGCAGCCTGCACAGGAGTCCCACAGCAGGGGGAAAAAGAAGGTGCAAAAGAGGCCCATGCAGCACTACGACAAAGGCTCCCACCTCGCTGGAAAACCACTCAGGGAGCTGTGTGTCACAGGATTGAGTGCTGGGGGCCGGAGATGCAAGATGCATTAAGAACTTTGTGGAAGGATGCCAACAAGCCTTGGCAGCTGCAAAACACATGGTGCATGGGGGTACTGTCTTGTGCGGGGAAAGAAATATCTTGAGGACCGTCTGGACCACTTCAGGCCACCACCTGTGATGCAGGATCCACACAGCTCAGCAGGAGAGGGGATCCACCCAGCCAGTCGTCATTTCAGTTGGTGCCTGCAGAAGCAGGGGAGTGACTCCTTCACCCTAAGGGAGATTCCTTCACTCTTCTGATGCAGGCTGAAGATGGGCTGTCTTCAGAGGATGCACGACTGGGAAACAGTTGCAGTTTCTGGCAGGAGCTGAAGATACAATGTTGCAGAAGGTGTCTTGCTTCTTTGTTGAAGTTTGTAGAGTTCCTGGAGGGGCCAGATGCAGTTTCTTCCATGAGAAGTCGAAGTAGAGGATGCAGAGGATTCCTGCGGGAGTCTTGCAATCTGAATCTGAGGAACCACCCAAAAGAGAGACCCTAAATAGCTCTGAAAGGGGGATTGGTCACCTAACCAGGTAAGCACCTATCAGGGGAGGGCTGTGATGTCACTTGCTGGCACTAGCCACTCCTCAAATGCTCCCAGAGTTCCCTGCCAACCTTGAATCCAAGATGGCAAAACCCAGGGACCCTCTGGAGGAACTCTGAGCACCACCCCTGGGGTGGTGATGGACAGGGGAGTAGTCACTCCCCTTTCCTTTGTCTAGTTTCACACCAGAGAAGGGACTGTGGGTCCCTGAACCAGTGTAGACTGGATTATGCAAGGAGGGCACCAAATGTGCCCTTCAAAGCATTTCCAGTGGCTTGGGGAGGCTACCCCTCCCAAGCCTGTGACACCTATTTCCAAAGGAGAGGGCCTAACACCCCTCTCCCAAAGGAAATTATTTGTTCTGCCTTCCTGGGCTCAACCTTTTCAAGCAACAGGAGGGCAGAAACCTGTCTGTGAGGTGACAGCAGCTGAGGCTGCTTGGAAAACTTCAGAAGGCTGAAATGGCAATACTGTGGGTCCTCTAAGGAGCCCCCAGAGTGCATGAAATCTGATAACCAATGTTTGGAAAAGCCTTGGGGTATGATTCCAACATGTTTGATACCAAACATGCATATGTATGGAGTTACCATTATGTAGCTGGACATAGACAGTCACCTATGTCCACTACACGCGTAAAATGGCGCCCCCGCACTCATGAAGTCCGGGAAAATAGTCCCGGAAGTCATGGGGACACTTCTGCTAGTGCAGGGGTGCCCTCACACACAGTTACATTGCACCCTGCCCTCGGGGCTGGAGGGCTTGCTACAGGGGTGGCTTGTAAGTGACCTGGTGCAGTGTAAATGGCAGTGAAAGGGTGCTTGCACCTTTTCAGGCAGGCTGCAATGGCAGTCCTGCATGGGCTCCCTATGGGTGGAAAAATATATCCTGCAGCCCATAGGGATCCCCTGGAATCCCAATGCCCTGGGTACCTAGGTACCATATACTAGGGACTTATACAGAGCACCAGTATGCCAATTGTGAGTGAAATACTGTGTTAACAGTAACCAACACCCACATGTAAGGGAGAGAGCATAACTACTGGGCTCCTGGTTAGCAGGATCCCACTAGACAGTCAAACACACTGACAAACAGGCCAAAGGGTGTGGGTAACCAAGCTAGAAAGAAGGTACTTTCCTACAAGGATAACATACCCTTAGAAATGATGAGATGTAAATTTATCAGGCAAAAGAAGTGTGGTTCCCACTCAACTCCCCTGCTTCTAGTGCCGACCATTGTAGCACTCTTCAAACAACTGAAATTTAAATAACATCTTGCCACTTGATCCCCACCATCAGAGACCACATTATTGCATGTGTCCATTGAAGATTCACTTATTGAAGTTTGACTCTCTCACCACTTTAGGTTCAACGTATGATGGAGCTTAGACCATTCACGGTGGACATATTTTATTCTACACATACTAGAAGAGGCTTTAGGCAAGCTCCTTTCTGCCATTTCACTGGCTTTTTTGGCTCATGAAAATTCAGCCATTGGATTGATACATGGTCAGTCACATCTTGGATCAGCCCAGAGGAGTATTTAAGCCTCATCTTTGTCCAGTTGGCTGTTTGGAATGTATGGGTGATTATTACATCGGAAAAAGTACACTTTGTCATCACATTTTTAATTCTTTATTTCATGCATGCATTGTATACACAAAACAATCCTGTTGCACTGCAGCTTTGTCAATGCCGGAGAGTGGTTTTTTTTTTTTAAACTAGCTTAAATGTTTTTATAAGTGTTTTTTGTGTTCTTGAATAATCTTCTTGTAGTTCTGCTTTGGCTCTGCCTCACATTCCTGAAGGTCTGTCTTTTGAACTCAACCTATATTACCTCTCATGTGATTTACAAGGCCGCTCCCAAGATACCGGTGATATGTCTGAGTCCCAAGTCTTACCATTGACAGAGCACTTTTATTAATTCAACATAAATAAGAGTACTTAAACAGTTCGGTACACATGTATTTTCTTCAGGCCAGGCTTTCTCTATTTCGGTAGATTTCCAGAAACACCTCTGAGATTATGATACATGTGTTGACAAAGATGGTACTCTGTCCAAGGTGCCATGGTGGTAGCAATAACTGAATCTATGCACACAGCACTGCTAGCTGATGCTTACTACAGTGCAGTATCCGACCACAGTTAGAATGGGTGGGTGCTGAGAGTAGGAATTAGGGATGGGTGTAACTTGCATAATTCAGTGTAGATGTAATCATGTGAATTACCTGAAAATTCCATGATAATACTCTTTAATTACACATGAAGAGTAATTCTGTGTTTAGTACTATTTCTTAGCGCAAAAATGCCCCCTCGATGCAAGGATGCATTTTGCACTAAGGAATAGTGTTTATTGCAACAGAACACAAAAGGAAGGCGTAAGCAGCTACTGGTACTCGCTAAATGTGTTTTTGGGTGTAGGATATTCCCCCAAGTTACTAACAACATTTAGAGCTATTTGTGTAGTGCAGAATGCACCCTTGCATCCGAAATGTGCATGAGGATGCATTTTGCTCTATCAAACAGCAGAGTAAAACACAAGTTAACTCCAAATTAACCTGTGCTCAACCCTCTGATAGCTTGGCACAAAAGCAGTCAGGCTGAACTTACAGGCAATGTGTAAGTATTTATGCAGCACCTCTAATGGTAATGAAGTGAAAACAGAACACAAGAAAAAAATGCTGTACTAATGCAGAAACATAGAATAAAATTTAATACATTATATGACACCAAAAAGACAAAAATTTAAAGAGTTGAACCAGAGATAAGCAGTTTGAAGGTTTAGGTAAGTATAGTGCCTAAAAGCACAAAGCAGCACTCAATGTTATCTGGTCATGCATGTACGGGTAAAATTCAGACGTTCAGGCCAACTACGATGGAGTGAGGGCCAGATATAGGGACCAGGTTAGGCCTGCTGATGGAGTTACCTTCTAAAGTTCAGCACAAAGAGTTCTGTTGGTGGTGCAGGAGGCTACAAGGAGCGCGTCGCACATGATTATCACTGTAGCGCGAAGTGTGGGCTGGGTGTCACGGACAGTCGTTGCTGTAGCGCAAAGATCATGTCAGTCATCGCGGACGGTCATTGCTGAAAATTCACATTTCCAGTCACCGTGGGTGGTTGCTGTAGCACTGAGAGTCAGGTTCATCGGAGCTTCGCATGGGCAAGTAGCAAGTTCTTGGTGTGAACAGGCCTAAAATTCAGTATTTCGCCTTTTCTTCAAGGAAGAGTTCAACTGATGCCACATTAAGGATCTAAAACCTGAGAGGCACCTCTAGGGGATTACGAAGTCACTCCAGCGGAGGTCAGCAGGGCTCAGGCAGGTCCAGTTGCAAGTCCAATTGCAGATCCAGGCAGCAGGCCAGCTGGGCAGATGCAGAAAGGCCTCTGGAGTTTGTTATGTCCCTATAGCTGTAACAGGAGGTCAGTCAACTTACCCTTGGAGTCACTTCAGCTTGAGATGAAGGGTGCAGGTGCAGCCTTCCTACTCAGCAAGCAGGTCGGCCTCAAGTAGCAGGACGTCCTTTGTCTGTAGAATCCACAGGTCCCGGAGTGTTCTCAAGAGTTCGGTCTGAGTGTCCACTATTTATACCTGGTGCTCACTTTTAAGTGGTAAAAGCTTCTAGAGCCCTCCCCCTACAGGGGTGTCTGGAATTTCCTGCCCCTCTGCCCTGGCTCCAGCTTGTATGGGGGCACAAAAGATTAGTCTCAAACCCTTTGTGAGTGTGCTGTGGCAGAGTCTTTGTGCTGTGCAAGTGCTCTCTGGGAGTAATACACAAAGACCAATTGCCAGTAACAGGCTGCAGACACCAAATGGTAAGCGCAAGAAAATGCTAACTTTCTAAACGTGGCATTTTCAGAGTTTTGACTTAAATTCCAACTTTACCATTAAATAGGGTTTTAATTTACAATTCTTCAGATACCAAACTTGACTTCCTACCTGCTACTTAATGAAAGCTTTCACTTATTAAATGTAATAAGTTAGCCCAATTTTATTCAGTGGGGGTGGTAGGTCTTGCAATAGTGAAAAATGAACGTGAGAGTTTTTCACTACCAGGACATGGAAAAGTTAAAAGTACATGTCCAACTTTTTTTTAAGTACACCAGACCCTGCTCTATGGGCTGCTTAAGGCCTATGCTAGTGGTCACATATGTATTAAAAAGAAGGTTTAGGCCTGCAAAAGGTTTATTTTGCCAGGTCAAAATGTCAGTTTTAAACTGCACACGTAGGCTGCAATGGCAGTCCTGAGACATGTTTAAAAGGGCTACTTAGAAGGGAGGAACAATAAGTGCTGCATGCCCACTAGTACCATTTAATTTACAGGCCCCGGTTACATGTAGAACCACTTTACTAGGGACTTACTAGTAAATTAAATGGGTGTTAGCCAATTTACCAAGTTCAAAGGAGAGAGCACAAGCACTTTAGCACCGGTTAGCAGTGGTAAAGTATGCAGAGTCCTAAAGGCTGACAAAGCAGGTTGAGAAAACAGAAGTGTGAAGGCAAAAGGTTTGGGAATGGCCCCACAGAGAGGGCCAAGTCCAACAGGCATTAGTTTTCAAAATATGTTCAGTGGACAGTTTATACCATTGTCTAACCTATCATTTTAAGACAGTATGTACCAAGTACAAAAAAATAAAAAATTCATAATGTCAAACTCAAACTTTTACCAAACCCTTTTGGCATGAGCTTTTTGTGCCACAGCAAGTTACACAATAAAACACAAGCATGTATAAAACCTAAACAAAAAAGATCAAATCAACCATAAAACCAGTGCAAATACAAAGCAGGACCGGGGTAGGGCATAGACCGAAACCCACTAGCGACCCTGCAAAAATCTAATGTGACTGACCACGCATAAATCACCGCCCATGGCTTGGCAGTCTGGTCTCAAGTTCTCATTAAAGTTACATAACTAAGAGAGGGTCAATTGGGTCTAAAAACTCTGAACGAGGAGGATATAGTTGGGCTTGTGGGAGCAGCCCATACATTAAAGGGGCCATAGATGAATCACATTGAGAGAAATGCAGATAAGTGAGAGAGGACTACCGGCCCCTGAGTGACCTTTGCCGGCCTACCCACAGCGTTTGATCGCTCCTAGAGGTGCTTATTTAATCAAGAAAAGAGTGTCGCTGGGCGAAGGAAGACTACCGGTCCCAGAGTGACCTTTGCTGGCCTGCCCACAGCGATTGCTCGCACCCGGGGCGCCTATTCAATCGAGAAAAGCTCCCGCTGCGCAGGGCCAGTCAGCGCCTGTCTACAGCCACACATGGTCGGGCTGACACCCTCCCCCCTACCCCTTCACCCCCCCAAAACCCTTCTTGGCTCTTTGCCTCTGTTTCTGATTTTGTTGTTCCGGAGGGGGCAATGGTTGCAGTCCTAGGACGACCACATAAACTGGCACAGGGTGCAAGGTGAGAGTTGCTGAGGTGAGCTGAGTATGGGGACGCATAGAGCACCAGGGGATATAGCACAATCATCTTCTACAGTTACCATTGAAGACATGCTTGAGCATGGCATTGGGATAGCGAGATTAAGTGAGATTAAGCGCATTGAATGCAGGCTATCCCCAGAAAATGGTGGGTCTCTCCCCCACATTGCTGGTGCTGATTCTAGTTCCCGCCTACATTCAAATATCACTGAATGCGCAAATATCCACTCTGAACCTCCTGTAGTGCAGAATGAAATCAGTTGTAACTCTGAGTGGGCTCATCTGACCAAACTAATGGTTCTACATCCCATTTGTCAAACCTTGTTGGTGGCACAAAGCGCAAAAGGCAGTTGGACAAAAATGTTTGTACAAAAAGGAAGGTAACATTGCGCGGTCAAAACAGTCAGGCTCCTAACCAGATCCTTCCATGGGCTCAGTCAGCTGTGTCACGTTGTGTGTCTTCCTGTGCTACTTCCTCTATGGCTTTTCAAACTTGTGACTCTTTTTCATTGGATAAATGCTTAATGGACATGTTTTGCTCTAAGGTGTCATCTATTTTAGAAGCTAAACTTCAGCCACTGTTAGATCGATTGGGCCGTATTGCGGCTGCTTAGAGGGTTTGTCTAAGGGGGGACTGTTATTCCTCCTGATAAGTTAACCTTGGGAGTTTGTGCACAAGTCTTGTCTCCCCTTCAAGTGGCTGATTCAAGGGGCGGTGCTATTGTTAATGCCCAGCCTTTGTGTACCAACTGAGTGACTTCATCAATGGGGCCAGCTTTTACTTGTGCCGTTCCACCTGAGAGGTCATCTGTTACTACTGCCATTGACACTGTTAATATTATTGGTCATTCATTGGCCCCTGTGGTTCAATCATCTATTGATTCTGTTCCTGCCCTATATAAAGATATTTTGAATCTTCTCCCTGCAGTATGCCCCTATGTATTAGTGCTAGCTGGGGTTTCTTCCCTGAAAGTTGGCCAGCAGTAGTCATGGAGTCAACTTCTGCGGAAGGGTAAATATTGATTATTTAAGCATAAACATGTAATTCAGAATTTGAATGAGATTTTGATGTTATATATTTTAGGAAGCCAGCTGATGTTAAGCGGATACTTAGCGTAAAAGAATTCATTTAGCAGAATTAAACTAATTTTGTTACTTTGACTTTGGCTTGTTTTATAAACCACAGATCCTTCAGCAAGGATTTTCCTATTCTGTATCTAACCCCACTGATGAGTTTCCCTGCTCGAATGCATTCTCGGCACTGAGTGGCCTAGAATCCGTGGACTGACTGACGGAGGATTCCTCAGAGTTTATACAATCTGAGGCTGGGTACGTTACCCTAAATAGAGAAGTTCAGATAGCTGCCAGCTCCAGTCTGACAGTCCCCCTCCCCCTTAAGACAACTTCAAAAGTAGGTAGTGAGTCATTGAGAATTCTAAGTTGGAACCTGGCAGGTCTAAAATCTAAGATTTTGAATTCAGATTGGCAGGACCTTATTAGGGCCTACGATATTATTCTGATGCAGGAAACTTGGCATACTACATCTACGCAATTTGATGAGTACCAATGCTTCTCGAACCCTGACATGCCTTCTAGTGGAGGTTGTGCTTCTGGGAGGCTGGCCATTTGGGTTAAAACTAATATAGGAGGCTCTGTCAAAGTGGTTGAGATGTATAATAATAGCTTTCAAGCAATAGCTTTTATGTCTAAAATGTGTCTACAAATTGTAAATGTTTATAATAATGATTTTATTAACATCCCAAATTCAAAGTTTCCATTATTATTTCAAAAAATCAATCAGGAATTTTTAAAGGGCACTACTCATCTATGAGGGTCTCAAGGCACTGAGGGGTGGGGAGAACAGGGGGATGAGGTGCTGCTACTGCTCTCCAGCCAGGTCTTGAGAAGTTTCCTGAAGGTAAGGAGGTCTTTGGTCTGGCGCAGGTGGGTGGGAAGAGTGCTCCACGTTTTGGCAGCGAGGTGCGAGAATGATCTACTGCTGGTTGTAGATCTGCAGACACGTGGGACGGTTGCGAGGACGAGGTCGGCAGAGCGGAGATGCTGGGTCGTGGTGTAGAAGGGCAGTCGTCTGTTGAGGTATTCTGGTCTGGTGTTGTGCAGTATTTTGTGAGGGTGGGTGAGGAGTTTGAAGGTGATTCTCTTGTTGACTGGGAGCCAGTGCAGGTTTTTCAGGTGGTCTGTGTTGTGGCAGTGGCGGGGGATGTCCAGGATGAGCTGTGCGGAGGCGTTCTGGATGTGCTGCAGCCTCTTCTGGAGTCTTACGAGGGCTTGGGTGACTGTTCTTCTGGTTTCGGTGGGTATCCATTTGTAGATCTTTTGGAGCATGCGGAGGGTGTTGAAGAAGGAGGAGGAGATGGTGTTGACGTGCTGGGTCATGGATAGTGAGGGGTCCAAGATGAATCCTAGGTTGCGTGCGTGGTCGGTGGGAGTCTGAATTTATTTCTGATATAGTGGACAGGACAGTGACAGCTGGACATTTATTTTACCTTTGTTTGGCTGGTGATTTTAATATACATGTGGTAAACATTTATGAGACCTGCAGTAAATCTGCTCATGCAGCAATAAGTTCCCGGACTGATTCTCAAGGCCATTAATTACTATCCTTTCTTGATGTTGCAAGTATGTTAATGCACTAGCGGTTTTGTCTCCAAATTGCAGTAAGGTTCCTACTTTTAAGGGGAATGGAAGACCCTCTGTTATTGATTATGTTTTCGTTACTGATAATTTGGTTGACCGTCTTCAACATGGCACGGTCATTTTGGTGACCTTTAGTGACCATAACCCAATAGCAAGTGAATTGGCTATCCCACATAAGAATACATTTCAGAGAGATGTGGGTGCTTATAATCTCCAACTCACTACTGATAATCTGAGTGTGGCTTGGAGATTGTGTAATGCGGATCAGTTTGTTAATACACTTATTAGGGACAATCTGAATTTAGTTGTTGCATGTTTATCTGATAAGAACTCTGGCACCCAGTTGGTGGAGGCATTGCGGCAAGATCAAGGAGAGCTTACTTATAACAGTGAGACTAACCCCTGATAATCCTAGATTAATGCAGAGTGCTCTGCAGCTAAAAGGGCTCTCCGCACTACATTAACGGCTAAACCAAGGGATGCTTGTTTGGTGCACAGTTTACGTAAGGCATATAAAACTTCTGTTTCAAAGTGTCGCCATGATGGCTTTGCATCAGGGCTGTTGTAAGCTGTTTTATACCATTGTGTCTGATTTAAAGGCTAACTTTATGTCTCGTACGTCTGTATCTTGTAATATTACTAGAAGTAAGTAGGAGGAGCATTTCAGAGAAATCTACACTGTACCACCCTCTGTTGCCTCATTCAAAGCTGAATTGTCATTAGTTTCTCGTTTTTCTATGACATTGTCAGAGGTAGAGCTCACGATCAATGTCAGTAAAAGTAGTAAGGCACCCAGCCCAGATGGGGTACCTATTGATTTGATCAGATTCAGTATCCCTTTCTGGGCCCCATTTCTCACTGACATCTTTAATGGTTTGCTGCATGTCACCTTACCCAGTTCATGACAAATGTTTGCTATAGTCTCCATATTTAAAAAGGGGGACCATTTGCTTCCATCGTGTTATAGACCAATTTCTCTTATAGACAAGGCTAAAATACTGGGTTGGATTATATATAACAGGGTCATGGAGTGGGTGGATGCTGGGTCAATTTTAAGTCGTTGTCAATTTGGGTTCAGACGTAAATTAGGCACAATAGAGCAATGTCTTAACCTTAGCCTGGTGTTAGGTAAATATACTGTAGCTAAACAATCACCCATGTATCTCGCTTTTATGGACCTGACCTCGGCATTCATCTGTGTCAACAGAGCTAAATTGTGGAGCATGTTGATTGACCAGGGGCTTGATGATGTCCTGGTACATTTTTAGCCTGCTTGCAGGAGGGAATGAAGGAAAGGGGCTGCATCAGCCAGTCAGGGGAGGTCTCTGGAGATACTGAAATTTAATGCGGTGTCAGACAGGGCTGTGTGCTGGCACCTCTTTTGGGTATTTAATATAGAAACTCTTTGCACTTGTAACTTTCAGGTGTGACTCAAGATATTCCAATAATTGGAGGAAAGCCCTTTCCAGCACTTTTGTATGAGGATGATGCAGTGCTCATGGCACGGATTCCAAATGTGTTGTGCCTTCTTGTGCTGGCCTTTGTTAATTTTGTTAATTTTATGTCCTCGTTTGATTTTAGGACTAATTTCACCAAGTCCCATATTATGTCCTGTGGCTCTAAGTGTAAAACGCTGACTACATTGTCTATTGGTCCTGACTCTCTGACTAGTAAGAGCACCTTTCTGTATTTATGTCTCCTTTTTTCAGCTCAAGGTTCCTGGTCAGCTAACATTACCCCTCGTGCAGGTAAGTTTTCTAAGGCTAACGGGGCTTTATGTAGCGTTCCTCAACCCTCGGGGGGAGGTTCATTAATGTCACTGCTCCATATTTATAAGTCCCAATGTGTGCCGATTGCTATGTATGGTGCTGAGGTCTGGGGCACATCAAATTGCACGGGAATTCACAGAGAAGATAATAGATTCCTTTCCAGAGTATTATCCCTCCCTGCATCTGCTGCTACCTACATTAGTCTTAAAGAACTTCAGTTGCCTTTGCTGGAAGATCTGATTCAGATTCCCCCGGTTGTACTTAGGCTTTCGATCTGGAAATATTCAGAGGCTATTTTAACGAAGGAAATAATAATGGATTGTCTTTCCTTGGATAAGGGCTTTCATGTCCCTTGGATAGGATATGTTCACTCAGTACTTAAACGCTTGGGGCTGGAGTAGTGTTTTTCTGATCCTTCCTCTTGTGTCTCTATGACAAAAAGGTTTGTTGTGAGCGCTTTTTATCAAACTGTGGAATCTGAGTAGGTAAAAAGTTCCACAGGGAGTGCAAATTTGGACAGTTATCTGGACCCAGGGGATTTGAATTATTCTAATAACTATGTATGGCTTGTTCATATGAGGTGGGAACGCTCCCTGCTCTTTTGTTTTAGATCTGATACTGTACTTACTCTGTTTCCCAAAGGGACATTCACATTGGATTGAATCTTTGTCATGTCCTTCTGATAATGTTCCTGAACAGACAATGCTTCATTTTATGTTCTTTTTGCAAATTTTATATGTGGTACACTGGGCTGTTTTTAATTTCTATTTTAAAGAAGTATTACGCAGAACTTAGACTTTGTAGAATTGCGTTCAGATTTGTATTGCTCTTAGAAAACGAGGAGGTATTTTTTATTTTTGGTTCGTTTTTTAAAGCTAAAGTACGTACTCGGAGAACAATGTCCTGATGTTTTTATTATATTTGTACTGAAAAGTGTTCCAATGTCCATGCATTGCTGATCTTTTGAGATTATATATGTATATATATATATATATATATATATATATATATATATATATATATATATACATGTATATGAATTGTGTTGACCTTTATGGTTGCCAACGTGCTGACGCCGAGGGACACTTCAAGATGCCAGAATGCCTGTTGTTGGTTATCAGTAGGGGTGCAGGGATGGGAGATGAGAATTGTTTAATTATCTTACTGGAAGGCTTCTTCAAGTATCTAGGCACTCTTTGCCTAATATGCTTGGGTTGCCCGCCTTAAAGGAACAAAAGCATTTCATCTCTGTTTCTGGTCCCCGAACTCCTCGCTGAGTAGAACGGATGCCGTTTCTTCTTTATACTGCAGCGAGGGCATAGAGCTGATGGTCGAGTGATTCTATTTGACACAAGTGCAGCCATCGCTTTTAGAGAGTGCCGTGTTCGTTTAACTGACGCCAGCTGCAGTTAGTTATTTGTAGCCCTCATTACAAACCGGCAATCTTCTACTTCCAGAACCATGCACAAGCGCCTAACATAAAAAAAATCGCCTTCCCACAGTGTGCAGGCAGGCAAGGGAGAAATATTGTAGATTGTTACTTGTCAGTCTGGCATCCTATCATTGTACTCCGAATTTACCATGCGATCTAATTCACAAGCTCCCCTAATGAGCACGCGCCGACTGTAATTCATTAAAGAGGATGGGGTTCCAAACTGACTATCATGACGGTACCAGTTCATCCCAAATGCATGATGGTATTTGTAGACACAAACGGTGATAAGCAGTTCCTTTCAGAATTGCCAGTGTGCAACTCCACTTCTTGTTGATTGCAGCAGCCCCTGCTCACTATAGAAGCAGTTTGATTGGTTTTTAGAGCTTAGAGTAAGCATTTGTGTACTGTGCTAACGTTAATCCAAGAATGATACAGCAGCAAGACATGTCCTCCCTCCTAACTAGATTTACCCTCCTGCAGTCTGCTGAAAAGTATGTAACACATGCCCAGGGATACCAAGCACTAGCTTGTGCTTCAAAAAGCAAGCCACCGCTCTCTGGAGTGAGCAAAAGACGGTTCGACTACATGTACAACCTTGCAGTGGGGAGGACTGGGACAGTCATGCCGGAACCAGTGTGCGACTTCTCCCCTTGTTAATTGATTCAAGCAGCTTTTGCTGTTTAGAGGAGCAGGAAATTAGGTTTACGGAGCTTGCAGGCAGCACCAGGGTCCTGTGCTGGCACTAATCCAAGAATAATACAGCAGGAATAGGAGCCATCCCCCATCTCTCCACATAGACACAAACCCAACTCCCACAACAAGATTTAGCCTTCTGAAGAATACTGAGAAGTATGAAACGCGTGGTAAGGGTTATCAAGCACTGCACTGCGCTGGAACTTGCAAACAAACACACTCTACAGTGAATCAAATATAGTTTGACTACATGTACCAGCATGCATTGAGGAGGGCTGGGTTTATCTTTCCAGGAGGACCAGTGTGCAACTCCTCATCTTGTTAATTGGCCGCAGATGTTAGCCACAGATAGTGGTGGTTTCACCTGGTGTGTGTTTTTCTTTTTTCTTGCTGGAAATAATCGATTTGCTAGCGTTCCTTCCGAGGATTGCCGCAATTTATGACCTTTTACAAAAGCTGCAGGTCTAGCAAGCGACTGTCTTACTAACATAAATTCCAGTCTGACTTGGGCAGGTGAAGTCAACCTGGGTAACCGAAAGGCTTGCTTATATAATTTTAACATTAGTTTATCCAAATGAGTACTCTCCGCACCCCTCATTATTTCTGTGCCATTGGAAAGCGCAGGAAGTAATTTAGCTCTAATGACTGATTCCAACGAAATGAGGGTATATATGCCCATGAATGGTTCTTGCTAATGTTCCAAAGGCATGAGTTGAGGGCCTGAGCTTTATCCTTTATCACGTTCCTGTGAGGTGCATACGAGCCTCTTGAATCTATCTTGACCCCTAAATATGTATATGTGGTCGTTACCTCAATTAGCTTTACATTTAGGTGCCACTTGCGCTGATTGGAAGGTCTACGATTAAGAACGATCACTTTTGTTTTGTTTTGATTTATTTCCAGATCATTGATCTTAGTATAGCCCCCTAGACTGTTCAATAATCTTCATAACCTATTCTGGAATTGCTAAGCAACAGCAGATCATCTGCATACAACAGGATGGACAGTTGATGACCACCAAGGGTAGGTGGATGTTCTAACTGACTGTCTAGGGCTGTAGAAAGGTCAGCAATATATAAATTAAAAACAAGTGGTACTAAAACACAGCCTTGTTTTAGGCCGGATAATGTTTTAACTGCCCTGGACAAGTGGGAACCCTTCCCGAGCTTAATTTTTTACCCAGGTATCAGAATAAAGTAGTTTAATGGCATTCGAGATATTCAGAGGCAGTCCCCTACACTGTAATGTTGCCCAAAGATTGCCCCAGAGGACACAAAGACTGCTTTAAAATCAACAAAGCACATGTAGAGTGGGGTCCCAGTTGCCTTTGCTCTATTTACTGTCAGACTCGTCACCAGGAGATTAGTCAATGTGCCTTGATTCTTGATGAAAGCAGTTTGATTAATGGGTAATCTGCCATCATCTACAGCCCATGACTCTAAATCTTACAAAAGGCATATGGAAAAATACTTAAGATCCACATCCAGGCGTGCAATTAATCGCTTGGCGAGGAGGTCATGCCTCCCTTGCAAATGAGATGGATTATTGATCTCTTCCAACTATCTGGAATGATGCCAGTTGACAAAATCTGGTTAAACAGCGCTGCGAGGAAGGTTGCCCATCTTGACGTTGATTGTTTAAACAATGCTTGGGGTAACCCATTGGGGCTGGATGCACAATCATATTGTGACTTTTCAATGATCTTAATTATTTCTAAAAAAGAATTTCCATAAATATGTTCTGTTTATTAGTATTTTTGTCATTACATTGCTTCATGATTTTGCATTTGCTTCGTTGTGACATAGTATGGTGTGCGTTCTTATATCATTACATATCCGTTAATATATCAGAGATGCATTGTTGCAGCATATCATACAGCATATACTTTCAATCTGTCAACTATACGTTTCGTTTGTTATGTTACCTATGTTTGTCTTACAGCATTGTATTTATTGCTTGAGGGATTTTATCATTGTCGGCTCTTTACATGGTTACAGTTTGGAAAGTCAGCAATGTTTTCAATGTCCATCATCCTACTCGTCATTCAATAGCGTTTTCTGTTTTAAAGTTATTTCTAACACAAATGTTCAATCGGAACAGCTTGATTAAATAGGCAGAGATTATGAATTTTATATATGTTAACATTTGAATAAAGGGAAGGAGAAAGGAGGAAGATAAACATGAACAATTGCTGGCAATAGACACTTTTACAGATTGCACTCATATAATTATTTCCTAATCAGGGTGGGGTTCACATTGTTGCGAGTTAGCTTACTGATGGAGGGGCTGAGCCAGGTGCCATGTCAAGTAGATGTTGTCACTTTAATTAACAGTGTCGGGGTCTGTTTGGCCAACTTTTCATATTTAATTCCCCCATGCATTGGGCTTTTTCATCAGAGGGGCATCCGCTTATGTTATTCCACACCCTCTTCTGATGGGTATATTCCCATACTATGCAGTCGCAGCAGCATTCCCTTCCAGTTGGCGGACAATGGAAACTGTCTCAACCCCAAGGCTTCCTCTCGCGGCAGCGCCGTGCCCTCAGCCCTCGCCCACACCTCGAGAGAACGCTTCCATGCCTGCACCGGGGGTGGGTCCGATGATTTCCATCTGCGGGTCACTAAGCGCTTTGCTACATTGAGTCCTAAGTCTGCGAAGCGTACCTCTGCTCTGTGGTGTTTGCTTCTGGGGAATAATCCTAGGATGCATGCTTCCCATGCTTCCCATGTAAAAGGTATTCGCTGTGCTATACAATCAGACAGGTTGTCAGTTACTGCTCTCCAGGAGGAACCCAAGTCAGGACAGGACCATAGCATGTGCAGCAAGTCTGCTCCGATCTCGTAGCATCGGGGACAAGCCGCATCTCTACGAGCGAAGTATCTGTTCACGCGGGCTGACGTGACGTAGGCTCTGTGCACTATGTAATATTGGATTAAGCGAAATCGAGAATTGCAAGATGTTAAGGTGGCCCGAAAAATCTGACGTGACTCTGGTACCTCTTGGTGTGCCCAATAATGCCAAGGCCGGTGCGAAAGGAACTATCGAGTCTGTGAGGCGGAGTGATCGGCGGAAACATTTGTGAGCTACTCTAAGAAAGAGTTGCCTGTGGGGACCGCGTTTGTGTGAGTGGGTGAAATAATTGTTGTATCTGTTGGAGTGACCATGGTCTACTCTCTGATGCCGTGTCCACGAGCTGAGCGTCTGCCAGCCATCTGGATATCCACTGAAGCTGAGCCGCTAGGTAGTATTGTTCCAGGTTAGGGACTGCTAGTCCGCCCTTGTCTGGCGGTAGGTAGAGTTTTTTTAAAGCAACTCTACAGCGGCCACCATTCCAGATGAATTCCCTCAATCCTGTCTCCAGAGCCCTGAAGAAACCAGGAGGGATATAGTGTGGGAGGTTAGAGAAAAAGTACAAAAGTCTGGGCAGAACTACCATTTTCAGGAGTGCTATCCTGCCTGCTACTGACAGCGGTAGTGTCCTCCAGAAGCTCATTTGGGATTTGACCGAGGATACAGCTCTTACAAGGTTGCCTTCAAATATGTCTTCTTCGCTGTGATAAACTCGGATGCCCAGGTATCTGAATGTGTGGGGTTGCCATGGAATGGAGTTTCCGGCAAGAATAAGTCCCGGGTCCGAGAGTCCTGGGCCAAAGGGAAAGAGGCAAGATTTAGACCAATTGACCCTCAGGCCAGATGTTAGCGTAAATTGTTGTAGAAGTGAGCCGGCTTCAGGGGGGACTCGCGTAACGTCTCGGAAGTATTGGAGAAGGTCGTCAGCGTACAGTGAGACTACGTGGATACCGTCCCCTTATGGGATACCCCAGTTACTCCCTTCTTTACGCAAGGCCGCTGCCAAGGGTTCCATAGCAAGTGAGAACATCAATGGCGAAAGAGGACAACCCTGTCTCGCGCCCCTGCACACCCGGATCGGTTCTGATATCTCGGATCCCAACCTCACCCGGACTAGTGGTCTAGTGTATAGTAATTTAGTTAGGCGAGTGAAGAATGGGCCTATACCGAACTGTCGGAGCACTCTGAACAGATAGGGCCACTCCAAGGAGTCGAAGGCCTTTTCCAGGTCTAAAACGCAGCCCACTCGTGGCCAATCATGTTTCGCATATTGCATGACTCGGAACAACCTTCTGATATTGTGGGAGGTGTCTCTGGCCGGCACGAACCCGTTTTGATCCGGGTGTATCAAACCCGGCACTTTTGGTGCGAGGCGCATCGCTAGTAGTTTGGCTAATATTTTATAATCAATGTTCAGCATTGCCAATGGTCTATATGAGCCCATGTCTACCGGGCTCCTCCCAGGTGTAGGAAGGGAGACCAGTAGTGCTTCCCTTTGAGTGGCCGATAAATGGCCCTCCTGTTCGCTGTCTCGTAAAGATTAAGCAATTTGGGTGCCAGCTGCACCGCGAAGGCCTTATGGAAGTCAACTGGGAGTCCATCTGGGCCTGGCGTTTTGCCAGACGCAAGCTCGCGGATACTAGATCTAATCTCTTCAAGGTCGAGGGGTGCCTCAAGCGCCTCAAACTGTTCGTCTTCTAAATGTGGGAGCTCTATTCCGGCAAGAAGTTCCATGCTGGAGTCGCCTCCAAGAGTTGCCCTCGAGGCGTAAAGTGCCTCGTAGTGTCTCGCAAACTCGGTTTGTATCTCCCGGGGGGTGTATATTAGTTCCCCAGCTTGTGAGAGGATTTCCACTATCGGTTTCCTCTCACAGTCCCGTTGAATCAGCCAAGCTAGGAGCTTGCCTGCTTTATCGGCGGATGCATGAGTTCTTGCGGAGTGTGCGGTGTAATTTAGGCATCGCAGGCGCTCTAGTAGTGACAGGTGTTTGGCGCGTATTGCTGATAGTCTAGAGTCATCTGGCTGATTGTTAATTGCTTCCCTCTCTGGTTGTAACAGGTCTTGCTCTACTCTAGTCAGTTCTCGTTCAACGGAGCGGCGCAGGCTGCGCTGGGCTCCCAGACAGTGTCCTCGTATGAAAACCTTGAATGCGTCCCACTCTATCAAGCCCGACGAGGCCGTGCCGTAATTTTTTTCAAAAAATTCTGGGACTGCAGCGCTCAATGATGCTCGAAAAGCAGCATCTTCCAGCAGCTCCGGTCTCAACTTCCATGTGGGAAATGCCGGGCGAGGGGATCCCCAGCACAGTTGCGCAATCAGGGGGTTGTGGTCAGAGTGTGTGCGCCCTAGGTACTCCGAGCTCACCATCACTGGGGCGAAACTCGTGGTACAAAGTATTCTATCTAGACGTACATGCAGGGAGTGTGGAGAGGAGTAAAAAGAGTAAACCCTGTCTGTCCTATGTCTTTGCCTCCACACATCTACTAGTTGCCATTGTTGGATCCAGTTTACCAGGCCCTTCGAGGCTGCTACCACCTGTGAGGTAGGCAGCGGGGGAAAGGAGCGGTCCAATTCCACGTAGAGTACACTATTATAGTCCCCCCCAAGCAGCCACGGAAGACCACTCCAACCAGCCAGTTGGTGGGAAAGACCGTGCAGAAAGGCAGTTTGGTCTGTGTTTGGGGCATATACTGTATAGAGCCCACTACAACCATGTGCCCTGCGACTTTTCCCTTAACTAGCACAAATCTACCCTGTGGATCTACGACCTGTTCTTCCGCCGCAAAGGGGGTACCAGCTCTAATCCAAATTAGTGCACCTTTAGCATATGCTGAGTGTCCTGTCACGTATAATTGTCCTCTCCAGCGCTGGCGCAGTCGGGGGATCTCGGGACTCGCTATGTGCATCTCATGTGACGTTTGTGGTAGGAGTAAATAGCATATCGCCGCTTGGGGGTGTGAATACCTCTTACATTCCAGGTGATTGTTGTGTACGTGGCCATATTGGAAGCCTTGGGTTGTCCTGCATGTCTCCCTGCCCCGCCCCTCCGCGCAGTATCTCATCATTATTTTTCCCTTCCCCACTGAAGGCCAAGGATTCGGCATGTGTCGGCAGGCAGGAACAGAACATAACTAATGCCTTCGGAGCAGATAGACAACAGGTCACCGCCCAAACACAACAACAAAACCAATAACGTGTTAGCACACATCCATACATTATGTGTCTCCACTGGTAGGAGCTTGGGGGTAGGCCAAGTTCACAAAGTGGGGGGAATGCTTCAGGTATGGGCCTTTTCTTGTCCGGTTGTGGCAGATAAAAGAAAAAGGAAGATGGGGGGAACATAGGAGGAGCTCCTTTTCCCCCGGTCTTAGGTGAGTGTAGCATCCGGGAGTGGGGGTCAGGTCACCCGGAATGTACATGGTTGCTTGTTGGCCATTGTATATGTTCAGCGGACAAGTCTATTGTCCTTCCATCTCTCAAGTCACATCCATGCAAACATCATTGGCTTGGTGGCTCCCGCTATCCGTGGTCTCTAGGCATTGTTCGAGGTTCCCTTAAAAAAGTTCGTCTGCAGTGGCTGGCGTCACAGAGGGCCCTCCAGTGTGATACGAATCCAATAGTTAATCTGGAGTGAGAGGGCGGTCACTGGTCGGCTGTGAGAGTTCTGTGTCTGATCCCGAGGGCAGGGGCGACGCACTGATCGTTGCGGCTGTGTGAATCGCTTCCCTTCTCTCCTGGATTAGTTGTTCCAAGTCTGGAGTGCATTTCGTTGATTCGACGCGAGTCGTGTTTCTCCTCCGGTCCCTTCTGGTGCGGCTGCGCCTGGGTCGAGGCATCAGTCCCGCTCGTTCTGGTGCACCACCAGAGGATAGTCCAGGTGTTTCAAGCCATTCCCATGCTGCCTCTGGACTGGAGAAGAAATGTGTTTTATCCTCTGTCACAAATCGTAGTTTGGCGGGGAATAGCAGAGAGTAGGTTAAGCCTAGGGAACGTAGCTTAAGCTTCAAAGGCAGGTAAGAGGCTCTATCTCTTTGTACCGCTAAGGTATAGTCAGGAAATAACATGATGTGCGTGTTGTCCACTCAGGGAGGCAGACCGGCTCTCACGGTTCTCAGTATAATGTCCCTGTCGTAGTGGAGCAGCCGAATGATGAATGGGCGCGGGGCACTGCCCGGTGGCCTCGATCGAACCGGGATGCGATGCTCACGTTCCACAGAGAAGAAGGGAGTAAGTTCGCCTTCCGGTACCAACCCCCGCAGCCAGTTTTCCGAGTAGGCCACCGGGTCTCGGTCTTCAGTGCTTTCTGGTAGATTCACTACCCGGATGTTATTTCTTCTGGAGCGGCCCTCTGCGTCTTTGACTCAGCATTCCAGTTCCGTCACCCTGGCCTGTATGTCTTCCATTCCAGTTTTCAATTGGGTGGTCACGGGCGTTAGTTCATTTACTGTGGCCTCAATCTCTTTGGTTTTGTCTGTGAGCTTGCGGTGGTCTGCGTGGAGTAGGACGAGGTCGCTCGCTACTTTATCTATTTTGGCTTCCAACGACATACGGGCACGTTCCAGTGAGTCTCCAATGCGCTCCACCGCTGCGAGTACTGCGTCTAGTTTTTGGCTGTCCTGATTTAACGAGTCTTGTGTTTTCCCAGTTCCTGTGCCAGAGCGTAAGCGCCCTGTTCCAACCATGTTCCAGTTTTTTTTGGGGGGGAGAGGGGTTCTGCTCAGTCTTGGGTCGTTGACCACCGTTTTGTCAGCTGCCGTATGTGTGTCGAGTTCCAGTCTGGTCTCACCTGGATCAATGGGGGGGTTGGGGTAGGTATCTCACCACCGGGTTCGCGCAGTTCTGCTCCAAGTCTTGCCTCCAATGCTCTCCTTTGGTCTGTGCTATAGTTCCCTCCCAGCGGCTGGCCCAGTAGAGGGAGGTGCAGTTATGATCTTAATTATTTCTAACGATGTAAAAACAGAAATATTCTGTTCCTCAGAAATCCAGGGGCCCCTCTCCAGTAACCCGGGAGTGTTTTCTTCCAGGGTACTTTCTTTATAACGTGATTTCAGATAGCCCACCCAAGCTTCCTCACTTATATTGGCATTATGGGCCACTCTTGAACCTTTTTCAATGCTATTAATAAGTTTCCAGAAGCGTTTTGAGTCCACAGATGCTAAGGCGTCCTGCAATTTAGCCCATAATGTTCCCTGCAGTTTTTTTTTTTAAAGGACCATGGCCCTCATTACGACCCTGGCGGTTTGTAACCGCCAGGGCCGCGGCACGCGGGAGCACCGCCGACAGGCCGGCGGTGCCCCGCGGGGCATTCTGACCGCGGCGGCTTAGCCGCGGTCAGAGAAGGGAAACCGGCGGTCTCCCGCCGGTTTCCCGCTGCCCCCAAGTAATCCTCCAAGCCGGCGCAGCTTGCTGCGCCGGCTTGGGGATTCCGACTCCCCCTCCCGCCATCCAGTTCCTGGCGGTTCTCCTGCCGGGAACCGGATGGCGGGAGGGGGAGTCGCGGGGCCCCTGGGGGCCCCTGCAGTGCCCATGCCAACGGCATGGGCACTGCAGGGGCCCCCGTAAGAGGGCCCCAAAATGTATTTCACTGTCTGCCTTGCAGACAGTGAAATACGCGACGGGTGCAGTAGCACCCGTCGCACCTTCCCACTCCGCCGGCTCGATTACGAGCCGGCATCCTCGTGGGAAGGGAGTTTTTCCCTGGGCTGGCGGGCGGTCTTTTGGAGACCGCCCGCCAGCCCAGGGAAAAACTCATAATACCCTCCGCGGTCTTCTGACCGCGGAGCAGTATTATGGAGGGCGGAATCCTGGCGGGCGGCCTCCGCCGCCCGCCAGGGTCGTAATGAGGGCCCATATCTCCCTTTTTAACAGCTTACATTATTCACAGAGATTACTTAATAATGTTTCATCCTCTGGGAATTCATGCAGTTGCCTCAATAGCCAACCCACAGCTGATTTTCTCTTAATCACTGAGCGTGGCATGGTTATGCCATTACATCTCCCCAAATGGGCTCCCTTATTTACTCTCTCAGATGAGCCTTGGTTTGTTAATTCTTTAGCGAAGACCTCCTGCACAGATATCAAATTTGTGTTTCCACTGGCTATGCACTCCAGACTGGCCACTGCCTCTTCAGCTTGGGCCTTAATTGTCTGGGTACTCCACTTCAATCGCTTTAAGTTTTCAGTGCCAATCTCCCCCTTAAGGGCTGCTGCTGTTTTCTGCTTACATATAGTTGCCTGCACCTTAATTATCTGAGGATTATGGTCCCTCTCCTCACGAGCCTTTCTGCTTTAGAGATTCCTCTTTGCCCTATTCTTTTTCTGTTAGTGAATGTTCGAAGTTGAATTTTCCTACTGGATTTTTCTGGGTTCCCGAATTCTGATACTGTTTCTTAGAAAACCAGATTGTAAGTATGAATAGGGTGGAATGATTCTGGTGATTGCAAATGCTCTCATGTGTTATTGAAGTATTATGGTTTGAATGGAGTGATGGATTAGAATGCTTTTTGTGAGGTTAATGGCTATGTAATGTTGATTCTGAGTTCAATTGGTAAATTGATCACTGTAATTTTGGTGTACTATTCTTATTTGTGATTTGCGTCAAAGAAGGTTTAGTTTTTACTATTGCTTGGTTTGATAATTAGATTTGCAAAATCCAAGACCTCAAGATAATATCGTTGAATTTGTCTGCATACACGTAGTGTGCTTGAAAAAGCTCTGTGTAGGAAATTGGGTTTTTGATTGAGGAGGGTAAAGACCCTTATCAAGCAACAACCACAATCCCCGTCAGGATGAACCACAAAAGTCACTAAATTGACATGCGCTTAACCTTCTGGTAGCTTGGCACAAAAGCAGTTAGGCTTAACTTAGAGGCATTTTGTTAACTATATCTGTACCACGTGAACAGTAATAAAATAGAGAAAACTTTAATAAAATGACACCAATATGAAGTAAATCCTATCAGTAGAACTGGAATAATGATTTTTTAAATATTTTAAGTGAAAAATGGCATCTAAAAGATCAAAGCGCCAACCATGGTCGTGAAAGACAGGGGCAAGATCAAAAGTTAGGGCTGAGTGTAATGGAGCAAGGTTTAGCAACATGAGATGGACTGGACCCGGTCTCGGCTTACCTTCAGAGTTAGAAGAAATTTCATAAAAAGTTTCCTGACAAGGTAAATTTCAACAGAGCAAGGCAATAGGCGGTGTCTGAGACAAAGACATTGTCACTGGGGAGACTCGGGACGGAGTCACGGATGAAGATTTCTACGTTCCAGCTTTATCACATTTGTTGGAAGTAAACAAATCTCCAGTGAGACAAGGCTGCAGGCTGTAGCCAACAAGGGCTCCACGAGGCCAGATACCTTCAGTAAGAGGTCCACCTGAACAGGATTTGCTGCTACAGAGAAGAATGTAGCAGGAGCTATGGTGGATTCAGGGTAACTTGTGCTGCACTTTGGGCAGATAGGGGAACAGGTAGGTGACAGTCCTCTATTAGTTTTGAGGCCACGTTTTGGTGAAATTCTTTTTTTGAAGTCCTAACTTTTAGGGTTAGTCAGGAGCAGCACCTTCAGCACCACAACCAAAAGTCCAGAACTGGAGAGACTCCACTTGGGAGGAGAGGGGGGCTCGCTCCAGCAGAGGGCAGGTATGGGCCACCGAGGCCAGGCAACTAGCCCTTTGAGTCACTCTGGTAGCCTTTGGTTCAAGCAGCAAGGCTGGCCTCTAAGAGTACAACGAAAGCCTCAAGCAGCAAGGCAGTCCTCTGTTAGCAGGAGTATAAGGCAGGGCTCAAGCAGCAGGACAGACATCTGCGGGTTCACGGCAGTCCTTCAGATGTCCTCCGTAGGTGCCAGAGTGTACTTAAGAGTTGGTCTGATGGTCCAACATCTATACCAGGTGCCAGCCTTTGAAGTGGGGAAAATTCTAGGCTACCCCCAATGTTCATTTTACCTAGTCTAGACCCCAAGTTGTTTAAGGTGACAAAAAGACTGGTGTCAAATTCCCTTGTGAGTGTGCTGGAGGCAGTCCTTTGAAATGTAAGTGGGGCTGGGAACAGCTCCCCTCATCCCATTCTGACCAGATGGCCCGTCTTGACAACACCCATCCCCCATTTGTCTCAGTGTCTTGGAGGAATACACAAAGGCCAACTGCTAGGCTATTCACAGTCATGTGACCAGGAGAGGCTGAAGGCACCAAGTTGTCATGACATGAAAATGCCAACTTTTTAAAAGTACATAAAGAACAGTGAATGGAATGCTAAAAAGAAGATGGTCGAGATGCTGAACAATGTCAAACATTCATCCCCAGTTACAAATCTGAGCACAAACTCATCATTTTTGGTCCAAACTGGGGTGGTATGGTAAGCAAAAAAACGATGGATTGGGATGCAGCCTGAGCAATTGCCAGTGGGTGAGCTTAATTCAAGCATTCCATGCATCACCTTGTCATTTTTGCAACTTTTTAAAAGTGCCATTTTCAGAACTGTGACTTAAAATATGACTTTACAAGTGAAGAGTGTTTCAAACTACAATTTATTTCAGACCAAACATGACATTCCATCTGTTCCTAAGCGCAAACTAGCACTTACTAAAGGTTATAACGGAACCCAATGTTAATGTGTAATTATTTTCCAATCACAAAGACGTTGCATTGTGATTGGGTCATCAATTGAAGAGTCTTGCAAGGGTTGGAGAGGCACCACCACAGAGTCACTCTGTTGGTTGCTTACTGTCAAGTCACAGTCTGATTGCTTGACCTTTGGCATATCCTTCATTAGAAATTGTTTCTAGTTTGCAGAGGCATGCACCCTATCCAAGTAGGGACCACAATCCTAGTCGGGGGTAAGTTAGTTACACACCATAATCAACCTGTGCTCATCCTCTGGTATCTTGGCACAGAACAGGCAGGCTTAATATAAGAGGCAATGTGTAAATTGCTTGTCCAACAATTAAAACAGTTAAACAATTAAAAACACCACACAACAATAATCCACACCAGTTTAGAAAAATAGATCTTAATTTAATTACAAAAACTGGACCAAAAAGACATAAATCGAATATTTAGAAGTTGAGATAT
Organism: Pleurodeles waltl; assembly: GCF_031143425.1. Taxonomy (NCBI): domain Eukaryota; kingdom Metazoa; phylum Chordata; class Amphibia; order Caudata; family Salamandridae; genus Pleurodeles; species Pleurodeles waltl. The sequence goes on from NC_090436.1 coordinate 618,579,125, forward strand.
GAATTTTGAAAGACTATTTGCAATTGTAGTGCTTAAAAGTTTAAAATGCCAACCAGAGTAACCAAGGTAAATTCAAAGTTCAGGCTGACTGCGATGGAGCACAGACTGGCTACAGAGACCAACCTTGTCCGGCTGTAACAGTACCTTGTATGGAGGGTTGTGTCAACATTGAAGATCTGATGCGAGGAGCAGAGTATACGATGCAAAGGCAATGTGACAGTTCCAATACACTCAGTCTGGGGATGTGTTATTGTCGAGGTGAGCTGCTGACAATCTCTCCGAGCAGGGATACGCCATTGAACCCTTTGCGATGAAGGTGATGCGTCATCATTGAGACATGCAGCCAGCGATGCGAAGGTGATGTGCTGGGGCTGATGGTGATGCATCGATCCTGAGCCGCGCAATTGGTGATGCAAAGTCTTCGTTCTCAGCAGCAGCCACTATGTGTCGCAGTCGAGGACATATGCAGCAGTTCCGTTCGGTGGAGTGATGGCAGTCCATGGATTGTTCTCACAACACAGCTGCAGAACCCACTTCAGGGGGCCCAGGTCTGGATTGGCATCGCTAGGCAGGGTAGGACTCACAGTTGGCACAGTCCAGAAGCAGTAGCAGGGGTGAGTGAAACCTTTGACGTCCCTGAGACTTCAGAACAGGAGGCAAGCCAGAAAGTCCCTGAATCACCTTGATTCTGGGGATGTAGAGATTCAGGTCCAGTCCTTCTCACTCCCAGGTAAAGAAGGCAGCAGGGTAGGCACAACAAAGTAGGAGTCAAGCTAGGTCCAGCAGAGTCCAGCAGAGTGACAGTCCTTTCAGTAGCACAGCAGTTCTTCTTCCTGGCAGAATGTTTTCACGTCCAGAACTATACTGATTTGGTTGTCTTTGGGGTCCAGTACTTATACCCAGCTCTGTCTTTGAAGTGGGGAAGACTTCAAAGAGAAACTTTTGAAGTGCACAAAGTCCCTGCCTTTCTTTCCCTGGTTCCAGACACACTACAGGGGGGTAGCTCTTTGTGTCGGGACAGGCACAGTCATGTTCAGGTGCAAGTGTCAGTTCTTCCCACTCATCCAACCCAGGAAGACCCATCAGCCTGGTGATGGGTCATCAGAATGTAAATGGTATACCTCAGCTCCCTTTGTGTGTGACTGTCTAGAGGGAATGCACAAAAGCCCAGCAGTCACCCACCCAGACATGTATTCAGAGGCAGAGGCACAGACCACTTAAAGTAAAAAATTGCCTACTTTCTAAAAGTGGCATTTTTAGACTTGCAACTTAAAATCAAATTTCACCGTAAGTTGTGATTTTAAATTGTGAGTCAAGAGACAACAAACTCGAAATATCTATCTGGTCCCAATTGGAAATTACACTTATAACATGTAATAGGGTAATCCCAATGTTAACCTATTGGAGAGACAGGCCTTGCAGTAATGAAAAATGAATTTAAGAGTTTTTCACTACCTGGAAATGTCAAACTTAAAAGTACATGTCCACCTTTTTAAATGCACTGCACCTTGCCATTGGGGCTGTCCTGGACCTACCTTATGGGTGACATATGTAATAATAAAGAAGGTTTGGGCCTGGCAAAAGGGTTAATTTGCCAGGTCGACATGCTAATTTAAAACTGCACCCACAGGCTCTACAATGGCATGCCTGAGTCATATTTAAAGGGCTTCTGAAGTGGGTGGCACAATCAGTGCTTCTGGCCCACCAGTGGCATTTAATTTATAGGCCCTAGATGCATGTAGTGCACTTTACTAGGGACTTATAGTAAATGAAATATGTCAATTGTAAATAAGTCAATTGTAACATGTTTTACGGTAAGAGCATATGCACCTTTGCACTGGACAGTAGTGGTAAACTGCCCAGAGTCCTAAATCTAGCAAAAGTGGAGTCAGCAAAATAGGAAGACGGAAGGCAAAAAGTCAGGAGAAACCACATCAAGGATGTTGGATCTGACAGCTGTCCTAAGATTGGTTGTTATTAGCTTGGTTTGTGTGGTTTTTGGATGATTTTGAGTGTGAATAATGGGTGCTGTGAAAAAGCCTAAAGAAAATACCTGTAGAGGGCTCATCTATGTATGTGATCATGACGATAGTTGGGTTCTTTATGTGTACTTGGATTCATGACTGACATGAATGCTCCTCTTATGACAAAGAATTTTCAATTTCCTTCAGTGTGTACATTTAATAATAGAAAGTTAGATTTCTTAAGACAAACCATGAATGAGAGAAAGTCGTTTCCAAGACACATACAGTTTGAGACATTGAATAATTGGCATTGACTGGCTACAGAGAAAGAAAGAAAATGATGCAGGAAGAGGGTTCATTTAGAAAGCAGCTTGAAAGCAAGTGGGATCATCAGGAGAGATGTTAGAGAGAGGATGTGATAGAGAGAGTGAAAGCTTTTAATGCAATTATCAAAGAACCAACATACAAATAGGAACAATGATAAGGTAAACAGAGAGATTCACAGCCAAACACAAGAGTTGGATGAGTAAGCTAACTTTTAAATGATCTTTTGAATTATTTCAGACCGCCTCTATTTACTTACAGGATCCACAAATTATAAAAAAATATGTATTTTACATTATATTTTTTTGCTTAGCTCTTTACAGTTACTACCATAAAAAGAACATTATGTATGACATGAAATGATATGAGAAATGAAAACATAAATAATATATTAACAATTCAATTACAAAACATTAAATACATTACCAAACAATGTTTGTTTTTAAAGAAAAGTTATAAAGGTGCAAAAGCAAATAGAATATAAACAAATACTATAAAAAGAGAATTACAAATATTAATAATAAATATCGGGAAATGAGTCTGCTAATAATAGATACACTATTACCACATAAGTTAATGCACCATTGGAGAAAGTGTGGGACTTGGGCAGTGTTAAATATATTCTTCCCACTCCAAAAAGTGCAACAGTAGGGAAAGCGCTGGAATTTGGAGGGGTTAAATTTAGTATTCCCACTCCAGTTAAAGCAACAGTAGATAAACTACATCACTTCAAACACATTACAAATTTGTAAAACTCTATTAACTTGGAAAAAAATAAAACTTTTAGTATGAACATATTACTTAACAGAACATATATTACTAAATTAACCAATTTATCAAATTCATAAACAATGTAATAATTCTTAATGATTAAATAATGGATATTTAATTACTACTTAGATTACTCAATTACCTTCCCACCCTACACCCCTACAAACCTAGCAGCACACACCTAAAATATAAGTAAATTAAATCCATATTACATAATTATTGTCACTCACATACTTAAAAATTATTAAGTAATAATTCATTATTAACTTTCCACATGATCCCTCTACAAACCCAACAACCATCTGATGCTATAAATTACTATTAGCAATAAAATTAAAAATTCTAAATCACTTAAAATTACAAACTATATTTAAAACAAAATTAACAATTATACAACCAAAAGTAACACATAAAATAATGTGAACTAAAACACATTAAAATAATTAAATGCTATTCTATACAACTGAAAAAACAATATTTTTGACAACGACATTCGTGTGCAGAACAATATTTTTGTATCAGAATATATTTGTTTTCCGTTATTTCTTTCTCTCTATATTTATAATTCAATATTTTGTCCTAATACCGTGTGATAGACCGAGGAGCTGGCGGGACAGTGTGAAGTTGTTATTAGTAGAATGAGGAATGTGCAGAGGAATTACAAAATGCATTTGAGAGATAAAAGTGAGAGATAAGAGGTGGCATTGATGACTTTGCAAGCTCGCATTAAGGTTCTGATTAAAAAGAGAAGACTGGGGGGATTTAAAGAAGTGCAGAGAAAGGTAGAAGGAGAAAGTTACTAACTAAAAAGAAAGCTTTAGGTACAGGAAAGAAATCTAAGGGGTCTGTTAGTGATTCTAAGTTAGAGACTGTTTAATAATTTCCTTTGAGGGAAGTGCATGGAGAGAATTATGTGCCATGTGCCTTGGACGAAGGTAATCTTTGTGCCTTTTTGATGAATTTTCCAAAAATTGTGAGAGGAACCTGGGAAATTGTACAAGGAGGTCTCTATATTGACAAAGAATTCAAAATTGCTTTGGACCGATTTGAACACACTGTTTGACGATGTTGTTCCCAGTGATTTATGGCTGAGTGTAAGGTTCCTTGGCCGACAGAGGAACCCGCTAGAGTTGCAGCTACTAATGCCCCATCTGAGGGAATAAATGACAAGTAGAGAGTAGTGATAGAGCATTTGAAAATGAAGGTACAGGAGAATTAAATTAACTGAGCAAAGATTTCAACATCTACACAAGAACTGAAGGATTCAATGCATGCTTATTATGAGAGGCCTATACAGACAAAATTCCTGAGGATGGTACTAGCATTTATTTACCCCTTTTTTTTTTTTAGGGATTTTCCATTCCATTCTGAGCTTAGTTCACGTTTTCAGCAGAGTGTATTGTGTTGGTAAGCAAAGACATTAAAGATCCTCAAATATGCAAAATACAGTAGTGATTGGTTTGATGCTAAGAAGAAAAGAATCAAAGGGATGCTGATGGTTGCACAGGCAAAAAAGTTTCAGAACAATGGGAAGAACCAAATGATGGGCCCTGATTTATGTTTTGTGTTTTCTGACAGTTCGGGAATAAATGGAGCGCATCTGATGGAAGGTGTGAGACTGGGAAATGAAATGGTGCAGATGCAAGGTTGTGGAAGAGGAGTTGTAATTAATTCTGGAGTGAATGCAAATATTGATGTGCTGAAGATCAGTGCTTGGCATTTATGAAGTTAAAATTGGGCACTGGAAGTGAAAATGCAGACATAGTCTATACCAAATCTAGAATTATCTTCTTCCCAGATGAATCGGATGCAAACACAGTCAATCGCACAGCCCAACCAGCTTCTGTGCACAATGCGCAAAATCAAGGAAAGTTCCATATGAATATGCCCAGAGTTCTGATGTTGCAGCAAAACATGAAATACAATTCAGTGTACCAGCAGAATCCACTGATTCTGAAAAATTATTTTATTCAGTTTTTCCCCAAAGACTAAGGGCCTCATTATGAGGATGGCGGGTGGTGGAGGTCCGACTGCCACATTACAAGATAGGCGGGTGGACCTGCCTAAAGACTGCCGTCCCCACCAGGATCAAACATCCTGACTGGGTGATGGCGGTCTTGGTTGTAGTCAGCCAGGACGGCGCTGTGCTCTAGGCCACCTGACTAATTACAACCTTGTTCTCCGATAGTCTTTTCATAGCGGTTTCACCTCCATGAAAAGGCTGGTGGAGAACAAGTGCAGGGGGACCCTGGGGGCCCTTGCACTGCTCATGGCATGGGCAGTGCAGGAGCCCCCCTGCCCAGCACCCTCGTAATGCGCACTGTCTGCTTTGCTGGTAGGCCCCGCCTGTGCTACTACATAGCACTTTGCTTCCTTAAAGAATCTATCTCGTAGCACTGTTCCCGCCGGTCTGACCAGCAGGAACGCTCTATTTCAATGTTTCTGCTGGCCAGACTGACGGAAACCTTGTAATAGGGTGGGGGATGCTACCCCGATGGTGGTGGTGTCCTCCCCGCAAGTTTGGTGGTCCCACGTTGGGACCACCAAACTCTTAATGAGGCCCTAATTCCCGATAATGATGCCTGAGGAAGAGGAGGATTGCTTACTTGTAGCTGTCCTGGAATTAAATCAAAGTGGTCCTTATGTAGGTGGTGAAGTAAATGGCCACCCAGTGTATTTTTGAGTTACCCACTCTACAGTTCATTCTGTGAAAGTTTCAAACCTACCTCTCTCCGGGAGATGAGTCTAAGTTGTAAGCACTAGCAATAAATATATTGTTAACCAGGTTACAGCAATTGTTCCTGTTAAAATAGGATCAATGGAAATTAACTATCAGTTCAAATTGTGTAATTCAAGTCCTGTTAATTTGTTAAGCAGATACTTGCATGATATGATTTACTGCATCCCAGACGGTGTTGGAATTAGAACCCAAGATGAAGAATCAGTTCATTGTTTAAAACTTAAATCACATGATTCAAGATATCATTGTTCCCAGTTCTTACTAAAAATGATTTGACTCTAGATTTAAGAAATACTGCCAAAGAAAAGGTATGGAATTTCACAGGAAAAGAGTTACGATTGATACAAAATGTGAGGCCCATCAAGATTAATGTAAACCAAAAGCAGATTTCCCTATAATTAGGCAATACAAACTTTCAAAAGAAGCAGAGAAAGTTCTGCCGCTCGTCAGTGAGAAAATGATTGAATAATGCGTGACAGTCTTTGCAATCCTCCTGTAATGGACATTAAAAAATGACTAGTAAATGAAGAATAGTGGAGGACATTGAAAACATAAATAGAATAGTGATTCCATGTTGCCCAGTGCTACTGAAACATGCAGTCCTTTTGTTCCAGATTCCAGCACACGCAGAATGGTATACAGTCATCAATTTATGCCAAACATTCTTTTCAAATCCTCCACATGAGCGAAGTCAACTTCTTTTTACACTTCAGTGCCAAAATAAATGTATTGTTTGGTGATGAATCGTACATGGGTATATGGAAAGTGTGTGTTCTCTTTTTTTTTTTTTTTTACATTTTTTAGTCAGATCCTAAAAAAAAGAAAAGATTTAATAAGTTTACAGTTGTCCTGTAAATCAGTCCTGGTACAGTATATAGATGGTCTACTGGTGGCATCTAAGACAAAAGAGGATTGTAAACTTGGTAGTATTGCATTTTTGAATCATCTAGCTGACAATGGTCACAAGGGCGCCCCTACAAATATGCAGTATTGTAATAAAGAAGTGATTTATCTTGGCCATCAGATTGAGAAAAGGGCAAGGAAAGTTCAAAAAATGCATTTCTGCAATTTTGAAGATGAGACCTCCAACCACCCAGAGGGAGGTGAGGATATTTCTGGTAATTGTTAGCTACTGTGGTTGGTGGATTCCAAACTTGATTATAAAGCCTTTAGTGAGGCTGATCTCCAGTATTATCAGAGACCCAGTACCATTTGATGACAAATATTTGGAGGCCTTCTGACTTTTGATGGCGAAATTATGTAATGCACCCACCCTTGGAATACCTGATTACAAGCTGGAGTTTTATCTTTATTGTTATGAGAGAGATGGGTGTGCAATGCCTATTTTGACTCAAAAACATGGCAGGATCGTAAGCCTAATTGCCTACCTTTCAGCTGTGTTGGATCCAGTAGCTGTTGCTTTTCCTGGTTGTCTGACAACGGTTGCAGTTGTTTGTATTGCAATTAAACAAAGTGAAGGAATTGTGATAGGACATACACTAATTGTGTTTGTTCCATGCTCACTGAAGATTTTGCTGACTCATACCCAGACTCCGTACACAATAGTTGTCTGGCCAGATATGAACAAGTCATACTGTCAACTGAGAACATCTCTATCAAAAGGTTTAGTTTTCTGAATCCTGCAACACTGCTTTCTGTTTCAAACAGAAAAGAAGACCAAGAGAAAAGTGATGATGATGTACCAGAGCATGACTGCATTATTGTCACGGAGTTATGTCCCAATGCCGAGGCCAGACATTAGAGAAATTCCTCTTGAAATGACTGATGTGATTTTGTTTGTAAATGGTTCCTGTCTGAGAGCCCATAGTTTAGCACTGAATGCTGCCTATGCAATATGTTCCATTTTTGAAATTCTGAAAGCATCATTCCTGCCTGATGTTAATTCAGCACAAGTGGCATAGAGGATTTCACTGACAAGAGCTTTTTGGTTTGCAGAAGATTGAATTTGACGATCTATACAAATAGCCTATTGTTAGACTTGGCATCCTTGGCGTGGTCTCCCCTAACTTTTTGCCTCTGTTTCCCAGGTTGTTGATGTGTGCTGGACTCTGTTTTTGCTGTTTTTGTTACTCTGGGCACTTTACCACTGCTATCCAGTGCTAAAGTGTAAGTGCTCCTATATAAAATGTGTATGTAATTGGATCTCTATGATTGGCATATTAGATTTACTGGTAAGTCCCTAGTACAATGCCCTAGAGGTGCAGAGGGCCTGTAAATCAAATGCTACTAGTGGGCCTGCAGCACTGGTTGTGCCATCCACATTAGTAGCTCTGTAATCATGTCTCAGACCTGCCACTGCAGTGTCTCTGTGCAGTTTTAAACTGCCAAGTCGACTTGGAAAGTGCACCCACTTCCCAGGCCTAAACCTTCCCTTTTCTTACATGTAAGACACCCCTAAGGTAGGCCCTAGGTAGCCCCATGGGCAGGGTGCAGTGTATGTTTAAGGTAGGACACATACTAATGTGTTTTATATGTCCTAACAGTGAAGTACTGCCAAATTCCGTTTTCACTGTTGCAAGGCCTATCCCTCTCATAGGTTAACATGGGGCTGCCTTTAAATATGATTAAAGCGTAGGTCCCCTTTGGGAGGGGATAGACATGTGGAGTTTGGGGTCTCTGAGCTCACAATTTAAAAATACATCTTTTAGTAAAGTTGATTTTAAGATTGTGTGTTTGAAAATGCCACTTTTAGAAAGTGGGCATTTTCTTGCTTTAACCATTCTGTGGCTCTGCCTGTTTGTGAATTCCCTGTCTGGGTCAGTTTGACAGTTGGGCTGTTTGCACCTTTCTCTAGATAGTGACACAAAGGGAGCTGGGGTGTATCCTGCTTATCCTGATGAGACATCTGTACTAGGAGGGAAAGGGGGGGTGGTCACTCACACCTGAAAGGGCTGTGCTTGCCCTCATAATGCAGTATCCAACCCCCCGGTGTGTGTCTGGGGCCTGCCCTGGGCAAGGCAGGATTTCACAAACAAGAGAGACTTTCCTTTGAAGAAAGCCTACTTCAAAGACCAAACTGGGTATAAGAAGGGCACCCCAAACCACAGACTTTAGACATCAAGAGGAACGTCTGCCTGGAGAAGAGCTGAGGGGAAGTGCTGCCCTGCCTGTGACTGGACTTTGTGGAGCTATCCTGCAGTTGCTGCTTCTGCCTAGTGCAAGGGGACAAAGACTGGACTTTGTTGTGCATTCCTGCTTGTGAAGAAATCTCCAAGGGCTTGTCCTGGGCCTGCCTCCTGTTGTTGAAGTCTCAGGGCCATCAAAGACTTCCCCTGCCAGCACCTGGACTCTCTGCTGAGACTCCTGCCCTGCCAAGTGGTGCCCTATCCAGTTCCTGGGGCCTTGACAGGTGAAGCTGGCAGACCAAGATTGAAAATCCATGCACGGACCGCCGTGCAGGGAAATTTCCGATGCAACTTCTGAGACGCGGCTGAAGAAAGGACACACCGCCGGCTCTGTGGCTGAAATTGCCACACCGCCTGCAGCGCGGCTGGAAGATCGACGCACGCGGCTGACGAAACGATGTGCCACACCGCTAACGGAAGCTGGTTTTATCACAAACCACACAGCGCGGTTTTGCTGATACCGTGCGGCACGATTTTCGACGCAAACCTTGCTGGGCGCTGAAAAACTATGCAACACCTCCTGGACCCGAGTGCTGCCCAGATCGATGCATCGCTCTCCTGTGGAGAGGCAAACCGAGGCACACTGATCCGACCAGAGAAGGAGAAACGAAGCACGGTCCTGCTTGCAGGTGAGAAATCGATGCACCGCTTCCCTTTTCTCGACGCACTCTCGCAGGTGCGTGTTATTTTGACACTACCCAGGTACTTTTCAACGCTAGCAGTGTTTTACCTGTTTACAAAAGGATTTAAGACTCTTTTGCTTTTAAAATTAATAACTTGATTTTTGTCATTTTGGACTTGTTTTGTTTAGGTAAATATTTCCTATGTTTCTAAACCTGTGTTGTGTCATTTTGTAGTGTTTTCACTGTCACTGTGTCTGTTGGTACAAATACTTTACACCTAGACTCTGAAGTTAAGCCTGCCTTCTCATGCCAAGCTACCAAGGGGGTGAGTGGGGGTTAGCTGAGGGTGATTCTCCTTTACTCTGACTAGAGTAAGGGTCCTTGCTTGGACAAGGGGAAACCTGATATCTTCCAAGGCTCCTAGGTGTCATACTGGGAATAAAGAGATTGGGCTTTTTTATGTTTTTTGGCTGGGGTTGTTAATCTCAAAATGTGAGAATGAAGTACGAGGACAAAAAGGTGAATTGTGTATGGTACATTTGTGAGCCTACATGAGCCAGGTCAATAGAATACATAGGTGAGAATGCGTGTCAAAGAAGTTATGTTGTACCTGGTGATTTTCTGGTTGTTGAAGAACTTAATCTGAAAGGAATTTATTAAGTGTACGGTTAGACTGCTTATTTCAACCTGTCTTGTAATTGGGTAGGCTCCTGCTATATAGCTTCAGCGTTTCCTGGATTTTATCATGTCAATGGAATACATATTGATGTTGACTTGAAGAGTGAAACATGGTTTTGGGCTGATAGTATTAGATAAATTAGCATCAATAATTACATCTATAGGTGTGGCTATGAATAATGTGAGAGTCTGAGGATCATCTAAACTTGTGGACCCGCTTGCTTCTAACCCTGCTGGTGCCTTAACAAGGATTAATTCTGAACTAATGGCAATGTGATCAATGGTTATGCAAAACGACTCTGCTATAGAGAGCCTTCTTGTGAATGAAGGTGGTGTTTGAAGGTTCAGGAGTACTGCACCTTCATATCTGATAACAGTAGGATTATTAATGCCTGTGTTCAAAGCATTACTAATATTTGCCATGAACTCCAAGCTATAGGACAGCACAGCTTGTTGGAAGCAGTAGGTTCCTGGAAAAGTGAGATAGGAAATGGGGTTAGTAAGGTTGATTAATGATTTAATAGTGTGGGTGGTGGTATGTTTTAATGTGTGCAATTTTTGTGTCTCTTGTTCAAATTTTCTGAGTTATTTTTTTTTAAATGTGGGTCTAAGGAGAGAAGAAGATACATTAAAGGTAGAAGAATTTGAAATGGATGATGCCTGAAATTGTGTTTACAATCAGCCAAAATGGATGGAAGAATTGACCCAAAAGTATCAAAAAGTGATGCAAACTCTATTAGAATTGCTAGCAGCGCTTAATTTAAAAAAAATAAGTGCCAAGGCCCTCATCACGAGGACACCTTAGCATGAACTACATATTGTCTCTATCAGTGCTGCCAATGGCAGTACCTACACAATTCCTAACCGTCACACTGCTACAAGTGTGACAACTCCTACTGTTCGAGGCCCTCAGAGGTATAAGAATGGTTTGGGTGGCAGGTATTAGTTGTTAACAATGTGCATTGCATTAGTAAACAACTATTGTTCTGGTCATCTTTGAATTACAAAAAACATGACCACCATGTGGCAGCTGTCAAGTTCTGGTGTCGGCACTTAAGTGCCGGTGCTGAGAACCAGAGGCAACTTGGTCGAATTAAGCACTGATTGTTTGACTATTCATATTAATTATGGATTGATTTTTTAGTGATTATAGAATAGTTGGGGGGAGTTGTTGAGGATTCTTGTGCATTCATATTTTTGTGCATTAATAAAAAAGTGCAGAGTATGGTTCCACTCTTGAATATACATGCACATGCTGTTATAGACCTGTGGTCTTTAAAATACTTTTCCTGTGATGTGTAGAAGTGTGTTTTCCTGACCTTTGCTAACTAGGCCTCAATATGGGCCCAGTAGCCATTTGTTTTTCAAATTGAATGTTTTTTTCCTGCACATTTCAGTGGTCGTTTTTTCTGCAGCACACAGACAAGCAGAGTCATAATTGTTAAGTTATATAGTTCTTGCTGATCTTGGAGAGAACTTCTTAATTTGGTTACAAAACTGTATCTTATGGCAAGGTCCTTCCACTAGCACACTATACCCTTTTATTTCATAATAGTTTGCTGTTGTTAATGTATCTACATTGTTCTATTGTCTCTGAATGGCATTAACATAAAGTGGGCAGAATCAATATTCATATGATTGGATAGTCCTCATCTGCTAATGCAATATGGTGTTTAATAAAATTGTGCTATGATTTGGTGAGAATGTAACAGTTTTGATCGCCCCATGATTTTGCAGTTTTAGTCATTTTAATAAATGAAAAAAGTTTATAGAATCCTTAGATTTTGTGAGGCAGAAGACTTTGATTCTGCGAGGGATGCTGCCCGTTTCTTTCCTGATTTTTCTGCTGACTTGGACTTAAAATATTTTCGATTTTGCACTTCTCTGTAATGCACTAGTTACTGAGAGTCTCCATGGCAATTATTCTGTACGACATCTTTTAAATTTTGTAATACAACTCTTGAATATATCTGGCTGATCTAGAACTCCATTGTTGTGTGGGACCTTTTACTTAATTGACTGTATTTTGATGTTTTTTGATGTGTTGGGAGGTGCCTTAACTTGGGGACACATTGCTGGTATATCCTCGTGCTTGGAATGTGGCGAGCGAAGGTGAAACATAGGACAGGGATGGGCAGCGATTGGTGCTGGAAGCCTCCCTCCTAGTCATACCATGATAAATGAAGCACTTACCTCTACGCTTCTTCCTGTGGATTATTTCACTAGTGACAACTAGTTTCGACCGGGAGTAGAGACGCCGCAGGCCGACCATGGTTTCTTCTGGCTGTCTGACTTGTTGTCGAGCTGATTACTTGTGAGCCAGTTAATACGCTGAATGCAGAAGGCTGTCAGCTTTGGAGCAGTGAGTAGTGTCTCTGAGTTCCGACTTCAAAGCATGTCGGCGTACTTTGAATTTAGTAATTGAGGGGGCAGCTTGCTGTCCGACTTGTGAGAAGGTTGGTGTATGTTGGCTCTCATATTGAGGAGACAGTTTACTACATGCACATTCAACTATTGTGCTGTGCGTATGACCGAAAGGTGATGTCATTTTGTGGCCATGTGAAGCTACTGCAAAGTAAACATACTGAGAATGCAGGTATCTGGTTGCTAAGCAGCCAATTTATGTACAACTTCTAGGCCACATGAAAACAAATATGGAATAACAAACAATATTGGGAGTAAATATTTGCAGTCTGTCCCTCAGTTTTGGTAAGAAGAGGTCTGGAAAATCAATTGCAGTTCACTAACTTATATACACAGCTCTTATTGTCTCGTTGTAATATTTTCAAGTTTTCCAGTTAATTTGTCTGGGGGAGTATTGACTGTCATTGTACAGTAACTAAGGGCCATATGTACCAACGCATTTTCCCATAGACACAGAATGGGTAAAACCCTTTGATACATCTGGCCCTAAATCTTGGAAGGTGTAGTTTGAGGTATCTTCCACCTATTGAAGAAGAAGAATAATAATAAGAGGATTTGGATGAATTTGATGTGGCAGTGTGACAATTGAATTTTGGCAAAAAGAAAAATGAAGTTGTGCAGAGATTTACATTTTTAAAGAGCAGTCAACACCCAGGAGAATCAGTAGAGAGTTATATGGCTGGATTGAGAGCTCTTGCATCGACTTGTAATTAAAACACTTTTAGGACAAGATGGTGAGTGAATAATAAAAAGTGTAGGAAAAACCTTTGAATACAGAATGTTTAACCTTGTAAATGGCCATTGATATGATGAAAAGGGCAGAAATAACCAATGACGTTTTAAAAGAGTTGTCTTCATCACCTGAGATGGTTGATTCTGTTCAATGGGAGACTGACAACTCGAGAGATGCAGAGTTGGCCAGTAAATCCACAATGGTTAATAAGAGAAACATTGTTACTTGTTTTAAGTGTGGATTGAAGGGTTATGTAGCAACTGATACTAATTGCTCTGCTATCGGTCAAATTTGTAGGAAGTGCAAGTCCATGGGACATTTTGCGAGGGAATGCAAAGGAAAACAGAATAACATAAAAAAAACTAAAGGTCCGATCAATTTGGTACGAAATCATATGTATGAGACAGAGGATCAACAGGTAATTTTACAAGTATTATATGTGGGAAGTATAAATAAATATCCATATTGTGTCATCCAAATTGATGGGGTAAATGTGAGAGTAATGGCTGATTCAGGGGTTAGGTACACGTTGGTGGGGAAAGGATATATGTGCAAGTTTCCTAACCATGAAGTCTAACCTCCCAATGTAAGGTTGTTTTGTCCTATGGGAATAAACCAATAGATTTTCTGGGGTACATAGAGGCCTAATTGGGGTTCCAAGGACTTGAAGTATTGCCCAAGGCATATTTTGTTGACTATGGTGCCTGTCTCTTAGGATGGCTGCAACAAAGAGACTTGGGGATTTTTCTTGATCCCAATCATCCGGATCAGGTGTTGGGAGCACAGTCTGATGTGAGGGCTGTGAGAGAATCAATCATTATAGAAGAGTTTCCCCAAGTATTTAAGAATGATGTAGAAACATTGAAGGGATTCATGTATAAAAAATGTTGAAAGCATGGAGCTCTACCTAGAGCTCACAAGCCACAACATGTCCCCATTGTTATGAAGGAGCCATTACGTAATGAGTTGTCAAGATTATATGAGGAAGGGTTGATCGAAGAAATTGAGGCATCAGATTGGTTAGCTCCTGTTGTGATTGTGGAAAACAAAGGCGAGCTGCTTCTTTGTGTGGACCTACAAAACCTGAATGCAGACATCTAGCTGGATAGGCATCCTTTGCCCAACATTAAGGAGATTTTGACTAATCTTAAAGGGGTAAAGATGTTTTCCACATTGGACTTGTCATCTGCCTACCACCAGATAGTGCTGCATTCCGAGTCTTGTGCCTTAACTTCTTTTGTTACACCTAGGGGTGTGTACAGATTTAAAGGAATGCCATTTGGTTAGACTTGGGCATCTGCCGTGTTCCAAATGCATAATTGTTTCGAAGGTATACCAGTCCAGGAAGATAATCTGGTGTTTGGTGTTGACCAAGTGACCATGACCAGGTTCCAAGAACTGTACTCTAGATCTAACAAGAGAGTGGATTGACCATCAAGCAAGAAAAAGTACATTTGGAGTGTCTGGTGGAGAATATTTAGGTCACTGGATAGACTACAATGGTATTTCGCCAAAATTGAAGTTTGTGTCTGCAATTAAAAAAACGTCCTCCCCTGAAAACAAAGATCAGCTCAGGTTCTTTGTGGGATTAGCTGAGTACTACTCGGGATTTATTTCTATGTTTTCTGATAAGCCCAAGTTCATGAGGAAGCTCATTTGCAAGAATTAACATTTTGTATGGGACGAGGAGTGTGAGAATGAGTTCAAGGGGTTAAAAAAAGAAATTGCATGTGCTCCTGCTTTGAAACCATTTAACAAGCAGGATTTGACCATTGTTAATACTGATGCCAGTTTAATAGGTCTTGGTGAGGTGCAGAAATTGAAAGAAGGTGACTGTGACATATGCATCCAGGCCTCTGAGAGATGTGGAATAAACCTCTTCTACCATTGAGATAGAAGCTCTCGCATGCTGGTGGGATGTCAGTCATTTTAGGAAATATGTGTGGGGAACAGAGTTTGTGATCCGCACTGACCCTGTCCTTTGGTTGAAGTTTCTTTGCCCAAGGGGGCTGAAAGGGCTACGTCCTGCATAGAACGTTGGGTAATAAGGATGTTGAGTACAACTACACGTTAGAATATGTTCCAGGAAAACAAATGTGTTGGCAGACTGTGTGTCCAGATTGCCAGTGGATGATGGTGTGGAGAGTGGTGATGAACAATAGGAGGCATAGAGGTAAGGGTTTAATTTAGCATAGTACGACCTAGAGAGAGCCTTCCTGCAACTGTCGCTGACCATCCCTGTCCTCTTCCTATGTTCCACCCTCGCTCATCACATTCCAAGCATGATGATATAAAATAACCCCTTTTCTTAATAACAACAAAATCACATAAGCAAAAACTGCTAAAACAATATCAACTTTTTTTTTTATATGTATATAGTTTGTTTTATTTTATTTTAGTTCTGCACTTATAAAAAAGAGCGAGGGTGGAATTTAGGAAAAGGACTTGGACGGGAAGCAACAGTTGATGTAAGCCTCCCTCCCTGTCGCACCACACTAAATAAAGCACTTAGCTCTATGCCTCTTCTTGTGGATTAATTTATTTGCCTCATGAAATTGAAGTTTAACACTGTCTCAGATTCATTGAGCTGTGGGCTTTCCTATGAGGTATTTGTTTTGTGGTGCTAGATTTGCAGGGGAGTCTGTGCCCACAGCATATTGGCTACATAGTGTTCTATTTGGATGAGTCATTTTCTCCTGTTTGCTAATTTTAGGAGATTTTCTTTTTTTAACTATGTAGCACTATGTGTTCCTTTGCTGTCCCTCCTATTTATCTGCTTTCCCTTAGCCTCAACACTTCTCACTCTGTGTAAATCACCTTCATCTCTCTCCCTGCAGCTCCCCGTCCCACTGGCTGCTTTAAATATTTAATTCTAAGTTATTTTGTTTGTTATTACAAGGGCCTAGCAACAAGAAAATGCTTCTGTGCCATTCGTTTCCATTTCTTTTGCCGACACACACAGTGAATTTTCACTCCTTTAGTATTCATTTACCGTTCTAACATTTCGAATGGTAAATTAAAAGTAAGGAAATGGTGACCCTGCATCATGGCGGAGGTTTGGGTACGCATCAAGGTTCACGTTTATGCATGTGTTAAGATGCTTGTGCGCGCATGAGTTGTCAGCATAGAATAGGTTTTCTCTAGCAGAAAACCTATTGCCAGACAGCCGAGACCTACTGGATTTGCCAAAGCATATTGTAGTCATTGGGAGTGCTACAAGACACTACCTGCTTCGCCCCCGTTTCTGTGCAAAACGTGCGTTCATCCTTTTACTGAAAGTGTCCATGCACTAACAAGCATTCCTACATGTATATATATTTAACGATACTGTTCGTGGTATTACTGTGTTTCTCCCAACATATGCCACCTTGTGAAAAGTCTAGTATGCTGCAGTTGATGTGTCCAGCTTGAGGAATGCAGTGCATCATGTTTTTTTTGTTTTGTTTTGTTAATGGCTCTGCGTGCACGGTTCAGAAGTCTCCTCGATGTCACCTTGCACAAAACAAATGGTGTTATATAGTGCAGTGTAGGTGGGATCGTGTGCAGCTTGGTTGGATGCTGCTGTAATTCTTCCCTATTGGCATGCAAATGGAAAATATGCATCTCATCAGGTGTGCATAATCTTGTGGTGTTTTATAAAGGTATTGAGTGGTGGTCTCTGGTGTCTTGTTCCTACTCACACTTATAACATGACTCATGACTGTCCATGGATTGATTCCGTGGCAGAGGAAATGCAGCAGCCTGGAGTCAGAGGGTGATATTTGAGATCACAAAACATACCTTTTCCTCCTGCCTTGCCATCGCGCAAGACAAATGTTCATCTTTCACTTGTGCCGGGTGTCCCTTGATGTGCAGAGAATTCTTTAGAATCAGGCAGATTTGTTTTGCTTGTTTTTATTTATTTATTTTCATGCACCTTGGGCAGATAGGGGAGCAGGCAGTTGACAGCCTTCTATTAATTCTGAGGCCACGTTTTGGTGAAAAAATGTTCTAAGTCTCAACTTTTAGGGTTACTCAAGAGCAGCACCTTCAGCAATACCAGCAAAGGTCCAGAACTGGAGGGACGCCACTTGGGAGGGGAGGAGGGGCTCGCTCCAGCAGAGGCCAGGTACAGGCCACCAAGGCCAGGCACCTAGCCCTTAGAGTCACTCTGGTAGCCTTTGGTTCAAGCAGCAAGGCTTGCCTCTAAGAGTACAACAAAAGCCTCAAGCAGCAAGGCAGTCCTCTGTTAGCAGGACTGCATTCCTCTGAGGTATAAGGCAGGGCTCAAGCAGCAGGGCAGACATCTGGGGGTTCACAGCAGTCCTTCTGATGTCCACTTTAGATGCCAGAGTGTACTTAAGAGTTGGTCTGATGGTCCAATATCTATACCTGGTGCCAGCCTTTGAAGTGGGGAAACTTCTAGGCTACCCCCACGTCTAGTTTACCTTGTGCAGGCCCCAAGTTGTTTACGGTGACAGAAAGACTGGTGTCAAAATCCCTTGTGAGTGTGCTGGAGGCAGCCCTTTCAAATGTAAGTGGGGCAGGGAACAGCTCCCTTCATCCCATCCTTACCGGATGGCCCATCTTGACAACACCCATCCCCCATTTGTCTGTGTCTTGGAGGAATACACAAAGGCCAACTGTTAGGCTAGTCACAGTCATGTAACCAGGAGAGGCTGAAGGCAGGACAAGAAAATGCCAACTTTTTGGAAGTACAAAAAGATCAGTGGATGAAATGGTAAAAAGAAGATGGACTGAATGCTGAACAATGTCAAACATCCATTCACAGTTACAAATCTCAGCATAAATCCATCACTTTTTTCGTCCAAACTGGGGTGGCATGGTAGGCAAAAAAAGATGGACTGGATTGCAGCCTGAGGGATTGCCAGTGGATGAGATTAATTCAAGTATTCCCTCCATCACCTTGTTGTTTTTGCAACTTTTTAAAAGTGGCATTTTCAGAACTGTGACTTAAAATCTGACTTTAGAAGTAAAGAGGGTTTCAAACTGCAATTCATTTCAGACCAAACATTACATTCCACCTATTCCTAAGCACAAACTAGCACCTAGTAAAGGTTATAACAATACCCATTGTTAATATGCATTTTTTTCCATTCACAAACATGTTGCTTTGCAATTCGATAATCATTTGAAGAGTATTGCTGAGGTGGAGAGGCACCACCACAGAGTCACTCTGTAGTTGGTTGCTTACTGTCAAAAGTCACAACGTGATTGCTTGACCTTTGGCGTAGCCTTCTTTAAAAATTGTCTCTAGTTGGCAGAGGCATGCACCCTCTCTAAGTAGGGACACAACCCTAGTAGGGGTAAGTCAAGTTACACACTAAATAATTAACCTGTGCTCATGCTCTGGTAGCTTGGCACAGAACAGGCAGGCTTAACATAAGAGGCAATGTGTACATTATTTGTGCAACAATTAAAACAGTTAAACAATGAAAAACACCACACAAAAATAATTCACACCAGGTTAAAAAAATAGATCTTAATTTAATTACAAAAACAAGACCAAAAAGACATATCTCGAATAAGAAGAAGTCAAGATATGAATTTTAAAGGCTATTTGCAATTGTAGTGCTTAAAAGTTTAAAATGCCAACCGGGTCTATCTGGTAGTGGTGTACCAGTGTAAATCCAAAGTTCAGGCCGACCGCGATGGAGCACAGGCTGGCTACAGAGACCAAGCTTTTCCGGCTGTAACAGTGCCTTGCATGGAGAGTTGTGTCGACATCGAAGATCTGATGCGAGGAGCAGAGTACATGAAGCGAAGGCAATGTGATGTTTCCAATGCACTCAGTCCGGGGATGTGTCATTTTCAAGGTGAGCAGTTGTCGATCTCCGAGTAGGGATGCGCCACTGAACCCCTTGTGATGAAGGAGATGCATTGTCATTGAGCCACGCAGCTGGCGATGTGAAGGTGATGTGCTGGGGCTGATGGTGATGCATTGATCCTGAGCAGCACAATCAGTGATGCAAAGTCTTTGTTCTCAGCAGCAGCCAATATGCATCGCCGTGGAGGAGATATGCTGCAGTTCTAATCAGTGCAGTGATGGCAGTCCATGGATTTTTCTCACAACACAGCTGCAGAACCCACTTCCAAGGGCCCAGGTCTGGATTGGCATCACTTGGCAGGGTAGGGCTCAAAGTTGACACAGTCCAGAAGCAGTAGCAGAGGTGAGTGAAATTTTTGATGTCCCTGAGAGTTCAGAACAGGAGGCAAGGCAGCAAGTCCTTGGAGTCACCTGGTTTCTGGGGATGTAGAGATTCAAGTCCAGTCCTTCTCACTCCCAGGCAAAGAAGGCAGCAGGGCAGGCACAACATAGTAGGAGTCAAGCTAGGTCCCGCAGAGTCCAGCAGAGTGACAGTCCTTCCAGCAGCACAGCAATCCTTCTTTCTGGCAGAATGTTCTCAGGTCCAGAACTATACTGATTTGGTTGTGTTAGGGGTCCAGTACTTATACCCAGCTCTGTCTTTGAAGTGGGGAAGACGTTTGAGACCTTTGAAGGGCACAAAGTCGCTGCCTTTCCTTCCTTGGTTCTAGACACACTACAGGGGGTTATGCAGCTCTTTGTGTGGGGGACAGGCACAGTCACGTTCAGGTGCAAGTGTTAGTTCTTCCCTCTCATCCAGCCCAGGAAGACCCATCAGCCTAGTGATGGGCCATCAGAATGTTAATGGCATACCTCAGCTCCCTTTGTGTGTGACTGACTAGAAGGAATGCATAAAAGCCCAGCCATCACCCACCCAGACATGCATTCAGGGACAGGCAGAGGCACAGAACACTTGAAGTAAACAATTGCCTACTTTCTAAAAGAGGCATTTTTAGACGTGCAACTTAAAATCCAATTTTGACATAAGTTGTGATTTTAAATTGTGAGCCCAGAGACACCAAACTCGAAATATCTATCTGGCCCCAATTGGAAATCACACTTATAACATGTACTAGGCTAATCCCAATGTTAACCTATTGGAGAGACAGGCCTCGCAGTAACTAAAAATTAATTTAAGAGTTTTTCACTACCTGGACATGTAAAACTTAAAAGTGCATGTTTCCCTTTTTAAATGCACTTCACCTTGCTGTTGGCTCTGTCCGGGACCTACCTTAGGGGTGACGTATGTAATAAAGAGAAGATCTGGGCCTGGCAAAAGGGTTAAATTGCCAGGTTGAAATGGCAGTTTAAAACTGCACCCACAGGCTCTACAATGGCATACCTGAGTCATATTTAAAGGACTACATACGTGGGTGGCACAATTAGTGCTGCAGGCCCACCAGTAGCATTTAATGTATAGGCCCTGGGTACATGTAGTGCACTTTACTTGTGACTTATAAGTAAATTAAATACGCCAGTTGTGGATAAGTCAACTGAAACATGTTTTACGGTAAGAGCATATGCACCTTAGCACTGGACAGTAGTGGTAAACTGCCCAGAGTCCTAAATCTAGCAAAAATGAAGTCGGCAAAACGTCAGGAGAAACCATGTCAAGGATGTCAGGTCTAACAGCTGTGCTGAGATTTGTTGTTGTTAGCTTGTTTTGTGTGGTTTTTGGATTATTTTGAGTGCGAATAATGGGTGCTGTGAAAAAGCCTAAAGAAAATACCTGCAGAGGGAACATCAGTGTATGTGATCATGACGAGAGTTGGGTTCTTTATGTGTACTTGGATTCATGACTGACTTGAATGCTTCGCTTATGACAAAGAACTTTCAATTTCCTTCACTGCGTACCTTTAATATTAGAAAGCTAGATTTCTTAAGACCAACCATGAATGAGAGAAAGTTGTTTCCAAGACACATACAGTTTGAAACATTGAATAAATGGCATTGACTAGCTACAGAGAAAGAAAGAAAATGAAGCAGGAGAGTTAATTTAGAAAGCGGCATGAAAGCAAGTGGGATCATCAGGAGAGATGTTAGAGAGAGGATGTGATAGAGGGAGTAAAAGCTTTTACTACAATTGTCAAAGAACCAACATACAAACAGGAAAAACAATAAGGTAAACAGAGAGATTCAGAACGAAGCACAAGATTTGGATGAGAAATATAACTTTGTAAATGATCTTTTGAATATCAGACTTCCTCAGTTTACTTATCGGATCCCGAAATTATTAAAAATATATATTTTACATTATGGCCCTCATTATGACACAGGAGGTCTACTGACCGCCAGGGCCACGGTGGCGGTTTCACCGCCAACAAGCTGGCGGTGAAGACTGCCACATTATGAGTGTGGCAGGTTTGCCTCTGCCAATCCACCAGAACCCTGCTCATACCGCCAGGGCGGTCGGACCCGCTGGGCCAGAGATGAGTATCTCCGACCCAGCAATCCACAGAAGACCGCCGGTGGTATTATGAGCCACCTTTCCACCAGGGTTTCCACTTCAGTAGCACCGCCATGAAAACCCTGGAGGAAAGGTGACCGGTGACAGGGAATTTCTTCCCTATCACCGGCAGATGACTCCCCCACACCCCATTCTCCCCTCTAGAGGTAGAACGCCCTCCTCCCCCAGCCCCCCTGCATACACGCACACACACACACACACACAGACACCCACACACACCCCGCATACACTCATTCACCAACACTGAAATACACGCATTCACTCACATGCATCCATAAACTCATTCACTCACATGCATCCATACGCGCATTCACCACAACACTCATAGACCCATTCACCACAACACTCATAGATGCGTTCACAACAACACTCATACACATTCACCACAACACTCATAGACACATTCACCACAACACTCATACTCGCATTCACACACGCATACACACATGCACATTCATACACGCATACAACCACGTATACACACATGAAGACAATACCCACTCACACATGCACACACCACTCCCCCACCACCCCTCCCCTGTCGGAAGATCGATTTACCTGGTATGGGAAGGAGGTCATCCAGCAGGGAACGGGCACTTCCACCTGCGGCAGCACCCCGCCATCAGGACACCGCCACGCCGTATTATTGCACTTAATACGGCGGGCGGAGTCCTTCTGGCGGGGTGGGGCCAGTGGTGAAACCGCCCCAGTGCCTCCACCCACCAGCATGACTACTGCTGGGTTTCCGTCCAAAATGTGGCAGAAATCCAGCAGTACCCTAATATATAAAGTCATAATGAGGGTCTATATTTTTTGTTTAGCTCTTTAAAGTTACTACTATAAAAAGAACATTATTTATGACATGATATGAAAAACGAAAACATAAAAAATATTAACGATTCATTTACAAAACATTAAATATATTACCAAACACAATAAAAAAACAAAAGTTATAAAGATGTAAAAGCAAATAAAATATAAACAAATACTATAAAGTTAGAATGATAAATATTAATAATAAATATTGGTAAATTAGTCTGGTAATAATACCTATTCTATTCCCACACAAGTTTATGCAACAGTAAAGAAAGTGTCGGACTTTGGCGGGGTTAAACATATTCTTCCCACTCCAACCACTGCAACAGTAGGGAAAGCACTGGACTTTGGAGGGATTCAATTTACTATTTCCATTCCAGCCTAAGCAACAGTAGATAAACTATATCACTTCAAACACATTATAAATTTGAAAAACTCCATTATT
Organism: Pleurodeles waltl; assembly: GCF_031143425.1. Classification (NCBI taxonomy): domain Eukaryota; kingdom Metazoa; phylum Chordata; class Amphibia; order Caudata; family Salamandridae; genus Pleurodeles; species Pleurodeles waltl. The sequence continues at coordinate 618,602,122 of NC_090436.1, forward strand.
TTAGAAAAAGGTAGAGCATTTGATATAAACATATTACTTAACAGAACCTATATTACAAAATATAAAAAACAATTATCCAATTAAAAAAATTCATAAACAATGTATTAATTTTCAATTATTAAAGAATGGGTATTTCATTACTATTTAATTAACTTGTCACCCAATACCCCTACAAACCTAGTAATCCCCACCTAAAATATAAGTAAAATAAAAAAGTATAATGCAATTTACATAATTGAAAGTCAATTACATAACTAATTATTACTTAATAATTAGCTGATAAATAATCCTTACTTAAATTCCCACCCTACAAACCCAGTAGGCCTCACCTAAAATGTAACCAAAATATGTAATTATTATACAATTTACATAATTATTAATCAATTAAGAATTTAATTATACATCAATTACTTTTTTAAAGATTACTTAATTACCTTCCGATCCTATACTCCTACAAACCTACTACTAAAATATAACTAAAATAAATCAGTATTTACCTAATGTACATCATTGTTAATCAATTCAATAAACAGTAATAAATTAATAATTAATTCCTAGTCAGTTACTTACCTTCCCCCCAACACCCCTCCAAACCCAGCAGTCCATGCCTTAAATTTAACAAAAGTAATTACTACACAACTTACATAATTAATAACCAATTAAATAATAATACATAAAATGTATTTAATTATTACTGTAGTAACTTTCCACCCTATACCCCTACAAACCTAGCAACCCACACCTAAAATATAAGTAAATTAAATCCATATTACATAATTAATGTCCCTCACATACCTGAAAATTATTAATCAAGTAATAATTCATTAACTTTCCACATGATCCCCCTACAAACCCAACAACCCTCTGACACTATAGATTACTATTATCAATGAAATTAAAAATTCTAAATCACTTAAAATTACTGACTATATTTAAAAAAAAATAATAACAATTATACAACCAAACGTAACACATAAAGTAATGTGAACTAAAACACATTAAAATAATTAAATGCTATTCTGTACAACTATATTATTTAAAATCTATCATAACAAAAATATTAACAATAATACCTGAAAAAAACAATATTCTTGATGACATTTTTGTGCATAACAATATTTTTTTAGCACAATATATTTTTTCCGATATTTCTTTCTCCCTATGTCTATAATTCAATATTTTGTCCTGATATACCCTGTGATAGACCGAGGAGCTGCCTGGAGAGTGTGAAGTTGATATTAATTGAATGAGGAATGTGCAGAGGAATTACAAAATGAATTTGAGAGATAAAAGTGAAAGATAAGAGGTGGCATTAGTGACTTTGCAAGCTGGCATTACGGTTCTGATTAAAAAGATAAGACAGGAGGGATTTGGAGAAGTGCAGAGAAAGATAGAAGGAGAAAGTTACCACTAAAAAGAAAGCTTCAGGGACAGGAAAGAAATCATAGGGGTCTGTTACTGTTTCTAAGTTAGAGACCGTTTCATAATGTTCTTTGAGGGAAGTGCATGAAGAGAATTATGTGCCTTGGAAAAAGGTAATCTTTGTGCCTTTATGATGAATTTTCCAAAATTGTGATAAGAACTTGAAAAATTGTACAAGGAGGTTCCTCAATTGGCAAAGAATTTCAAAATTGCTTTGGACCGATTTGAACACATTGTTTGAGGATGTTGTTACCAGTGATTTATGGTCTGAGTGGAAGCCGAATGAGGAACTAGCTAGAGTTGCACCTAATAATGCCCCATCTGAGGTAATGGATGACAAGTAGAGAGTAGTGATAGAGTTTTTGAAAAAGAAGGTACAGCAGAATGAAATTAGCTGAGCAAAGATTTCAACATCTACACAAGAGCTGAGGGAATCAATACATGTTTATTATGAGAGGCCTATACAGGTGTTTAAGAAGCACAGTGGACTCGAAGATCCTGAGGATTGTACTAGCAGTTTTGTACCTCACATTTTAAGCGGAGTGCATTGTGCTCGTCAGCAAAGATAGAAAAGATCCTGAAGTATGCAAAATACAGTAGTGATTGGCATTATTCTAAGGAGAAGAGAATCAAAGAGATGCTGATGGTTGAACAGGCAAAACTGTTTCAGAAAAATGGCAAGAACCAAATGATGGGTCCTGATTTGGGTGTTGTGTTGTCTGACATTTTGGGAATAAATGGAGCGCATCTGGTGTAAAGCATGAGACTGGGAAATAATATGGTGCAGATGCATAGTTGTGGAAGAGGGGCTGTAATTAATTCTGGAGTGAATGCAAATATTGATGTGCTGAAGATCACTGCTTGGCATTTCTGCAGTCAAAAGTGGGCAATGGAAGTGAAAATGCAGACATAGGGGGTCATTCCGACCCTGGCGGTTGACTACCGCCAGGGCCGGGGACCGCGGATGCACCGCCAACAGACTGGTGGTGCATCCATGGGCATTCTGACCGCGGCGGTACAGCCGCGGTTAGAAACGGGAAACCGGCGGTGTCCCGCCGGTTTCCCGCTGCCCTGGGGAATCCTCCATGGCAGCGCTGTAGGCAGCGCCGCCATGGGGATTCCGACCCCCTTACCGCCAGCCTGGTTCTGGCGGTTTTGACCGCCAGAACCTGGCTGGCGGTAACGGGTGTCGTGGGGCCCCTGGGGGCCCCTGCAGTGCCACTGCACCCGTCGCACCCCTTCCACTCCGCCGGCTCCATTCGGAGCCGGCATCCTCATGGAAGGGGGTTTCCCGCTGGGCTGGCGGGCAGCCTTCTGGCGGTCGCCCGCCAGCCCAGCGGGAAACTCAGAATTACTGCGGCGGTCTTTTGACCGCGCAGCAGTATTCTGACGGCGGGACTTTGCCGGACGGCCTCCGCCGCCCGCCAAAGTCAGAATGACCCCCATAGTCTATACCAAATCTAGAATGATCTTGTTCCCAGATGAATCGGATGCAAACACAGTCTATAGCCACAGCCCAACCAGCTTCTGTGCACAATATACAAAAGGGAAGTTATGTATGAATAGGTCCAGAGTTCTAACGTTTCAGCAAAACATGCAATACAATTCAGGGTACCGGCAGAACCCACTGATTCTGAAAATTTATTTTATTCAGTTTTTCCCCAAAGACTAAGGGCCTCATTACGAGGTTTGCGGGTGGTGGAGGTCCGACTGCCACATTACAAGATAGGAAGGCAGACCCGTCTAAAGACAGAAGTCCCCATCAAGATCAAAGATCCAGACGGGGTGATGGCGGTCTTGGTTGTAGTCAGCCAGGGCGGCGCTGTACTGTGGGCTGCCTCGCTGATTTCAACCTTGTTCTCCACCAGTCTTTTCATGGCGGTTTCACCACCACGAAAGGCTGGTGGAGAGCAAGGGCAGGAGGAGACAGGAGCCCCCTGCCCAACACCCTAGGGATGCGCAGTCTGCAGACAGTGTGCATTCCGAGGGTGCTGGTAGGCCCCCTCTGTGCTGCAAGATAGTACTTGGCTCCCTTAAAGGAGCCAAACTATGTCGTGGCACTGTTACGACTGGTCTGACTAGCGGTAACGCTCAATTTCAATGTTTCTGCTGGTCAGACCAACGGAAGCCTTGTAATAGGGTGGGAGGATGCCACTGCCACAGCAGTGGTGTAGTTGCCCCAAGTTTGGTGGTCCCGCTTTGGGGCCACCAAACTAGTAATGAGGCCCTAATTCCCGATGATGATGCCTGAGGAAGAAGAGGATTGCTTACTTGGAGGAGTCCTGTAGTTAGACCAGAGTGGTCCTCATCTAGATGGTGAAGTAAATGCCCACCCCGTGTATTGTCCAGTTACCCACTCAACAGTTCATTCTGTGAAGGTTTCAAAACTACCTCTCTCAGGGAGATGAGTCTACGTTGTAAGCACTAGCAATAAATATATTGTTAACCAGGTTACAGCTTACACTTCAGTGCCAAAATAAATTGCTTGTTTGGTGATGAATCCCACAGGGATATAGAGAAAGTATGTGTGTGTGTTCTTTTTTTTTTTTTACATTTGTTAGTCGGATCTTAAAAAAGTTTACAGTCGTCCTGTAACTCAGTCCTGATACAGTATATAGATGAACTACTGGTGGCGTCTAAGACAAAAGACGATTGTAAACTTAATAGTATTGTACTTTTGAATCATCTAGCTGACAATGGTCACAAGGGTGCCCCTACAAATATGCAGTATTGTAATAAAGAAGTGATTTATCTTGGTCATCAGATTGTGAAAAGGGCAAGGAAAGTCTCCAAAATGCATTTCTGCAATTTTGAAGATGAGTCCTCCAACTACCCAGAGGGAGGTGAGGATGTTTCTGATAATTGTTGGTTACTGTGGTTAGTGAATTCCAAACTTTTCCTTGATTGTAAAGCCTTTAGTGAGGCTGATCTCCAGTATTATCAGAGACCCGTACCAATTGATGATGAATGCTTGGAGGCCTTCTGACTTTTGATTGTGAAGTTATGTAATGCACCCACCCTTGGAATACCTGATTACAAACTGGAGTTTTATCTTTTCTCTCATGAGAGAGATGAGTGTGCAATGTCCATTTTGACCCAAAAACATGGCGGGATCGTAAGCCCAATAGCCTACCTTTCAGCTGTGTTGGATGCAGTAGCTTAAGCTTTTCCTGGTTGTCGGAAAACGGTTGCAGTTCTTTGTATTGCCATTAAACAAAGTAATGTAATTGTGAAAGGACATACACTAATTGTGTTTGTTCCATGCTCACTGGAGATTTTGCTGACTCATTCCCAGACTCCACACACAATAGTTGTCTGCCCAGATATGGACAAGTCATACTGGCAGTTGAGAACATTGCTATCAAAAGGTTTAGTTTTCTGAATCCTGCAACACTGCTTTCTGTTTCAAACAGCAAAGAAGACCAAGACAAGAGTGATGATGATGTACCAGAGCATGACTGCATTATTATCACAGAGTTATGTCCCAAAGCCGAGGCAAGATGTTAGAGAAATTCCTCTTGAAATGGCTGATGTGATTTTGTTTGCAAGTGGTTCTTGTCTGAGAGACCATAGTGGAGCACTGAAGGCTGCCTATGCAATATGTTCCACTTCTGAAATTCTGAAAGCAACATACCTGCCTGATGTAACTTCAGCACAAGTGGCATAGCTAATTGCACTGACAAGAGGTTGTTGGTTTGCAGAAGATTAATTTTGACGATCTATAAAGATAGCCAATACTGTTTTGGACTGATCCATGGCTTGTGACAATTGAAGTCACAAAGGGATTTTATGACATCCTCTGGAACTCACATCAGAAATGGTTCCTACCATCTGGATTTGTTGGAGGCCATACATTTGCTGAAAGAAATTGCAGTGGTCAAGTGTACTGTCCATAAAGCTGGAAGGACATGGTCACATCAATTAAGAAAATGATAATTCAGGAAATAGAGCAAAATGAATATACTGAGATTTCTGCTGAATATCCAGATAATGATTGTTTTCTTTTGAATCCAGTAAAACTGTCCTTGAGTGAATTGAGGGACCTACAGAAGGAAATACTGAAGGATGAGAAAAGAAGATGGGAGATGGGTCTCAAAAAGAATTAGCAAGATGTGTGGTTCACTCTTGAGTATAAGTATATATTACCCGATAGAATATTGAACAGTGTTGGATTTGGCCCTTTTTGACAGGTCACCCACCAGATTTCTAGCCTTCTGTTGCAGATCCCTTTTTTGTTGACATTGGGACTCTGCACACTTTAACCCTGCTAACTGGTTCTAAAGTGCTAGTGCTCTCTCTCCCGTTAAAACATAGTAAAATTGGCTTACAACTAATTGTCACAATTGATTTACTTGTAAGTCCCTAATATATGGTGCTAATGAACGAGTTACTTACCTTCGGTAACGACTTTTCTGGTGGATACATTAGCTACCTGTGGATTCCTCACCTCATGAATACTCCCATGGCGCCAGCATTCGACGGAAATCTTCTTACTAGTCTCTGCACGTCGACGAGGACGTCACTGTCGCCCACGCGACGCCGTCTGACGTCATACAGGCAATAAGAGGTCCTCGACGACGTGCGGACGTCAGTACCAATCATTTTTTACGTGCATGAGAACAACCAGGCAATGCAATGAAAGAGCAAGGCAACATCCATTATATTGTAAAAATACACCACATTGTATGAATAACTGTAAATCTTTTTATGTACATATATATATATATATAAAACTCTCTCTTTTAAAATATATACACACACCAAGTATATACATAAAGATATATACATATATACATATATATATATAAATATATTATATATACATCTATTGCACCCTCAAAGACCAAGAGGAGCGCACTCAAGGATTACTTGGCAAGACCAGAAAGGCAACGGGGAGGCAGGTGGGACCGTGAGGAATCCACAGGTAGCTAATGTATCCACCAGAAAAGTCGTTACCGAAGGTAAGTAACTCGTTCTTCTGATGGATACAACTACCTGTGGATTCCTCACCTCATGAATAGAGTCCCAAAGCAGTACCACGCCCGGCGGTGGGTGCCTAAATGGTCAAACCAAGAAATCCTGCAGCACTGACCGTGCAAAATGGCCGTCCCTTCTAACCTCAGAATCTAAACAGTAATGTTTTGCAAAAGTGTGAAGGGACGACCAAGTTGCGGCCTTGCAGATGTCGACCACAGGAACACCTCTGGCTAAGGCCGAAGTGGCCGACTTAGCTCTGGTGGAATGAGCTCTAATGCCCTCAGGAGGATCCTTCTTTGCCAAAGAGTAACATATTTTAATGCAAAGAACAACCCACCTGGATAGTGTTCTCTTGTGGACTGCCTTTCCTCTCCTCTTGCCCACGTATCCAATAAACAGCTGATCCTCCAGCCTGAAATCCCTTGTTCTATCGATAAAGAAGCTCAACGCTCTCTTTGGGTCCAGACGGTGCAGTCTTTCTTCCTCTTTGGAAGGATGAGGCGGAGGATAGAACGTGGACAAAGTAATTGCCTGAGCCAAATGGAAGGGTGAAACAACCTTCGGGAGGAAAGCAGCCTTGGTCCTCAACACCACCTTATCCCCATAAAAAGTTGTATAAGGGGGTTTTACTGATAAGGCCTGCAACTCACTCACTCTCCTTGCTGATGTTATAGCTATCAGGAAGACTGTTTTTAAAACCAAATACCTCAAGGGGCAAGAATGCATAGGTTCAAAAGGGGACCCCATAAGGAAAGTCAGGACTAAGGACAAATCCCATTGCGGCATAACGAATGGCTTTGGAGGATATTGATTTAGAAGACCTTTCAAGAATCTGATAACAATAGGGGATTTAAATAAAGATGGTTGGTCTGGAAGACATATGAAGGCTGACAAGGCCGATAAATAACCTTTAATGGTAGCCACTGCACAACCTTTCTGCGCCAGAGATAGAGCAAAAGACAAAACGTCCGATAGATGAGCATGTAAAGGATCAATCTGCCTCTCTCCACACCACGCAACAAATTTAGACCACCTATTAGCGTAGATAGATTTAGTGGAGTGTCGCCTGGCCGCTAATATAACATCCACTACCTCAGGCGGGAGAGAGAAGGAACTCAGGTTGCCCCGTTCAATCTCCAGGCATGTAGGTGCAGACTCTGGAGGTTGGGGTGTAGAACCTGCCCCTGCGACTGTGAGAGGAGGTCTGCCCTGAAAGGGAGACGGAGCGGCGGGCACATTGAGAGTTGGAGAAGGTCGGAGTACCACACCCTCCTTGGCCAATCCGGAGCTATTAAGATTACTAGAGCCCGGTCTTGGCGAATCTTCCTCAATACTCGAGGAATCAAGGGTATGGGAGGAAACGCGTAAAGCAACTGGCCGCACCAGGTCATTTGAAACGCGTCCCCCAACGCTTCCTGCATCGGATACTGAAGGCTGCAGAACAACGAACAATGCGCGTTCTCTCGAGTGGCGAACAGATCTACCCGAGGAAACCCCCACTTCTGGAAGATTAAACGGACTTGATCTGGATGGAGACGCCACTCGTGGTCTGCCGAGAAGTGGCGACTGAGACTGTCCGCACGCACGTTCAAAACTCCGGCCAGATGGTTTGCTATCAAGCAAATCCGATGGTCCTTTGCCCAGGACCATAGTCGAAGAGCTTCTCTGCAGAGAAGGTACGACCCCACTCCTCCCTGCTTGTTTATGTACCACATCGTGGTAGTATTGTCCGTTAGGACCTGTACCGACTGACCACGAAGGGAAGGGAGGAAGGCCTTGAGAGCCAGACGTACAGCCCGTAACTCTAACAGATTGATGTGAAAAATCTGTTCCTCTGGAGACCAAAGACCTTTGATCTCCAGATCCCCCAGATGAGCTCCCCACCCTAGAGTGGAAGCATCCGTTATGACTGTGGCCACTGGTGGCGACTGCTGGAACGGCTTTCCTTGTGAAAGATTGTTGCTTGCAATCCACCACTTCAAATCCACAGCAGCATCTCTGGAGATCTTGACAGTACCCTCTAGATCCCCTCTGTGTTGAGACCACTGCCTTCGGAGGCACCACTGAAGAGCCCTCATGTGCCAGCGAGCATGCGTGACCAACAGAATGCAGGAGGCAAAAAGACCGAGCAGACGAAGGACCTTGAGGACTGGAACTACCGCTCCATTTCGAAACATTGGAACCAAATCCTGAATATCTTGAATCCGCTGAGGCGGAGGAAAGGCCCAACCCAATGTTGTATCCAGTACTGCCCCTATGAACAGGAGGCGCTGAGAGGGCTCTAGGTGAGATTTGGGCTCGTTCACCGAAAAGCCCAGGTCGAACAACAACTGGGTTGTTGACTGCAGATGACGCAACACAAGCTCCGGGGACTTGGCTTTGATCAACCAATCGTCCAAGTAAGGGAATACTGCTATCCCCTTCCTTCTGAGCTCTGCCGCAACCACCGACATCACCTTCGTGAAGACTCGAGGTGCTGAAGTAAGACCAAACGGAAGGACCGCAAACTGGTAGTGTTGCGATCCCACCACAAACCGGAGATACTTCCTGTGTGACTTGAGTATCGGGATATGAAAGTAAGCATCCTGCAAGTCGACAGACACCATCCAGTCTTCCATGTTCAACGCCAAAAGCACCTGTGCTAGGGTCAGCATCTTGAACTTTTCCTGCTTGAGGAACCAATTCAAGATCCTCAGGTCCAGAATTGGTCTCAAACGACCATCCTTCTTGGGAATCAGGAAATTCCTTGAGTAAACTCCTTGACCCCTTTCCTGCTCCGGGACCAACTCCACCGCGCCCTTTAAAAGGAGGACTTCTACCTCCTGTTCTAGCAACAGGAGGTGTTCTTGTGAACAATACGAAGGGCGGGGCGGGATGAGGGGCGGAAACTCCCGAAAGGGAAGGGTGTAGCCTTTTCCCACAACACTGAGAACCCAAGTGTCCGACGTAACAGTCTCCCATTTGGTGAGAAAATGCTGTAATCTTCCCCCTACAGGAGAGGAGTGAGTGGGAAATGGTGGAAGCCTAAGGCTGCTTCCCCTGCTGCACCCCGCCAGAGGATGAGGAAGAGGCAGAGTGCTGCTGAGAGGCTCCCCTGGTGCGGACCCTACCCCTCCCCCTAAAAGATCTATAGGGATGGGAAGAGGCAGGTTGCTGATATCTTCCCCGAAAGGAAGAGGAGGAAGAGCCACGCCCAAATCCACGAAACCTCCTGAAGAATCTGGAAGAGGCCGTGGAAGAAGGAGCTTGGAGTCCCAACGACTTAGCCGTGGCCCTGCTCTCCTTAAAACGTTCCAAGGCCGAATCAGCCTTAGCCCCAAACAGTTTGTCCCCATCAAACGGGAGATCCAACAATGTGGACTGTACATCTGCCGAAAAGCCCGAGTTACGGAGCCAGGCCTGTCTCCTTTCCACCACAGTTGTGCCCATTGCTCTGGCTACCGAGTCGGTGGTATCCAGTCCCGTCTGGATAATTTGGGTCGCAGCAGCCTGGGCATCAGAGACAAGATCCAAAAGACCCCGGGGAAGCTCTGTAAACGAAGAGGAGATGTCATCCATCAGAGCATGAATATACCTCCCCAGGATACAGGTTGCATTGGTGGCTTTTAACGCCAGACTGCAGGACGAAAAAATCTTCTTCGACTGCGCCTCTAGCTTTTTTGAATCTCTGTCCCCAGGCACCGTCGGAAAAGAACCAGGCGCTGACTTGGACGAACAGGAGGCCTGCACTACCAAGCTCTCCGGCGTAGGGTGCCTAGATAGGAAACCAGGATCAGTTGGAGCCGTCCGATACCTCCTGGCCACGGCTCTGTGAACTGCTGGGGAAGATGCCGGCCTCTTCCACACCTCTAAAACCGGATCCAGCAGAGCGTCATTAAAAGGTAACAGAGGCTCCGCCGCGGCTGAGGCCGGATGCAACACCTCTGTCAAAAGGTTTTGTTTCGCCTCCACCACCGGCAAAGGCAGGTCCAAAAAACTAGCTGCCTTCCGTACCACTGTATGAAAGGAAGCAGCTTCCTCAGTATATTCCCCCGGGGACGAAAGGTCCCACTCAGGGGAAGTGTCCAGCCCACTGGCCGACTCCAGTCCACGCAGCCCATCACCCGAGTCCTCTAGCTCTCCTTCCTCTAGGGCTCGTTGGTACTCCTGCTCTTCTAGTACCCGGAGAGCACGTCTCCTTGAATGCAGTCGTTGCTCAATCCGCGGAGTCGACAATGCCTCCGCCGAAGTCGGAGATCGGCGCCGATCTTCCGAAGCCACTGACGCCGCATCCGGCGCCACAGGTAACTTCGGCGCCGACTGAAGAGCAGTTGAAACGGATGGACCCACCGGAGTCACAGGCCGAAATCTCGACGTCGACGGGATGGAAATCCCTGGGGCCAATCCCTCCGAAGCCACCGGAGCGGCCACCGGCGCCGACACTGGCGCCGAGCCCACGTTCCCAAACGGGAGAAAGGGCATAAAGGGTGCCGGCCGAAGAGGCGCAGGATCACCCAAAGAAAAGGCCAAAGGCCCAGCCGGAGCACCCCCTGGAGCCATCTGTTGGAAGATGGCATACATCGCATTCAAGAATACGGAACTATCGGCTCCAGGGGTGGGAAAAGCCGGATACTGGGGTGCCTGTCTCGGAGGCGACCCCGACGCCGGCCTCGGCGTCTGCGCCGGAGAAAACACTTGAGGCTCCAATACCTCAATCACCGACGCCTGTCCAGGCGAAGTTGGAGACGCCGGAGAGGGCAACGGCGTCGAAGGATGCGGCGTCACCGTGGGGCTGACCTCCCATGTCCTTCGGCGCCGATCCGGAGACCTGGAACGAGCCTCCCTTGAATGACGCCGAGATTCTCTACGGCGCCGGGAGTCTCGATGACGCCGATGTCTTGGAGAAGACTTCTTGTGATGCTTCTCCTTTGACTTGGCCATAAACAGCTTCGCCTCACGTTCTTTAAGGGCCTTCGGATTCATGTGCTGACATGAATCACAAGTCGAGACGTCGTGGTCGGAGCTCAAACACCAAAGGCAATCGGAATGAGGATCCGTCACCGACATCTTGCCTCCACACTCACGACAAGGCTTAAATCCAGACTTTCTCTGCGACATTATTTCCACAGAGAAAGAGTACGCAGCAAGATATACACTGTAACCGCAAGAGTAACAGTTGCTCCCTCGAAGATAACCGTTTCGAATGCACTGAAAAAAGGGAACTGACGTCCGCACGTCGTCGAGGACCTCTTATTGCCTGTATGACGTCAGACGGCGTCGCGTGGGCGACAGTGACGTCCTCGTCGACGTGCAGAGACTAGTAAGAAGATTTCCGTCAAATGCTGGCGCCATGGGAGTATTCATGAGGTGAGGAATCCACAGGTAGTTGTATCCATCAGAAATACGCAGGGCAAGTAAATTAAATGCTACTAGTGGGCAGCAGCACTCCTTGTGCTACCCACTAAAGTAGCTTTTCAAAACATGTTGCCAGGATTGCCAATGCAGCCTGTAGAGCAGTTTTAAAACTGCAATTTCGACCTGGCAACATAATGCTTTTTCCAGACCTAAACCTTTCTTTAATATATAAGTTACCCACCAACTATGTTAGCTACACTTTTTCAATGACTGATGAAATTGTGCTAGATTACTGCAAAGGCCTGGCTGGTATGGTGAAATCTGTTTTTCATCAGGTGAATTTGGCAACAGCATCAACATAGGAAATCCAATAACATACACAGGTCTGCAAAAGTTGTTTTGAAGAAAGTCAGAGAAGTCCATTGCAGTTCATAGTGGTGACTAACATTGCTGTGAAGTGTGCTGGAGTCCTGCAGTGGACCCATGCTACTCGTACAAGGCAAGATGAAAGGGTAAAGCCAATCAACGAAGAACCTGAAGTAATTGAAATCTACTCAAAGAACTGTGAAAGTGAGTCGCCTGTTGCTAATAGACCAGCAAGAAAGAGAATACCAAACAGAAAGTAGGCTTCACCCAAATGGGCATATCTAGCAACTGTGTCTGAAGAATACTCACATACAACGAACTACAATCCAATAAGCTGTTGCCAATTGAGATTTTAAAACAAGCTAGAAGAAGTGCCACCTTTAACTCAGAGGAAAAAAATCTGCCAGTGGTGAAACAAGTATTGAATATTCAAAAAGAACCTAAATTAAAAGAAATATGAACTGTGTTAGAAATGGGGTCTTTGGTTAGCAGTCACGTTACCCCCTGTCTAAGCAAGGACCCTCAATCTAGTCAGGGTAAAGGAGAATCACACTTGGTTAACCCCGCTCACCCCCTTGGTAGCTTGGCATGAGCAGGCAGGCTTAACTTAGAAGCAATGTGTAAAGTATTTATACCAACACATACAGTAATACAGTGAACCACTATAAAATGACACAACACAGGTTTAGAAAAATAGGAAATATTTTATCTAAATAGACAAGACCAAATACGATATAAATCCACAATACACAGTTAAAATATGAATTTAGTACTTAAAAACACAAAAATAGTGCCTAGAGGCACTAATGATGCAGGTTGGTATTAAGCAGTGACGTGACTGAGTCGTTTCCTACAATGCAACACTAATGGTACAGTTTACAGAGGCATTTGACCCTCAAGTACAGTACTTTCGCAAACACATAGAAAACAGGCTGGTGCACGGAGTCGGGGAGCGAGGTGTAGCTGGATCTGTTGCGGTGTCAGTTCCGGTGCTACGGGGGTACTATGGGGCAGAAGGGCAGAGACGTCATGCAGCAGTGCCGGGTCCTTACTGCAGAGCGGTGGAGGTGAAGCAGCATTGGTTGCGAAGTCGGTTCCTTGGTTCCGGCAGGTATGAAGTCCGGCAAAGTTACGATGCTGTGGGGCAACCTCACAGGGTCACAATGACATCACAGGGCCACAGGTGCTGCGATGGCATCGGATGTCACGGACGTCGGACTTATGACACTTCGAAGTTGGGTGGTATCAGCGGCTGCAGCGAGGCGAAGCACACAGGGTTGTCAGGGTTGTCAGGGTTGTCACACTTCTGCGAGGTCCATGGCATTGGGGCAGGGGGCGTCGCAGTTCCGGGTAGCAGCATCCTTTACGAAGTCGTACGGTGTCGTTCGGCATCGTTACCAACAGGTTTTTCTCCAGAATTTCACTTCCAGGGGCCCAGGAACTGGAATGGCACCCTCTGGCAAGCAAGAGTCCACAGCAGGCAGACTCAGAGTTGGGTGGTGAAGCCTTTGCTGTCCCTGAGGCTTCAAATCAGGAGGCAAGCTCTACTCCAAGCTCTTGGAGATACCTCTCAAGCAGGACTTCACAACAAAATCCAATGTCTGTCCCCTTGCACAGGCAGAAACAGCAACTGCAGGATATCCCAACACAGCACAGCCACAGGCCAGGGCAGCACTTCTCCTCAGCTCTTCTACAGGCAGGGGTTCCGCTTGAATCCTTGAAGTAATCTGATTTGCAAGGGTTTTGGGTCCAATACTTATACCCCTTTCTGCCTTTGAAGTTGGAAAGCTTCAAAGCAAAGTCTCAAGTGTTGGTAAGATTCATTCCTGTCCAGGCCAGGCCCCAGACACATACCAGGGAGTTGGAGACTGCATTGTGTGAGGGCAGGCACAGCCCTGTCAGGTGTGAGTGACCACTCCTCCCTCCCCTCCTAGCACAGATGGCTCTACAGAATATGCAGGCTACACCCCAGCCTCCTTTGTGTCACGAGAGAGGTGCAACAGCCCAACTGACAACTGACCCAGACAGGGAATCTACAAACAGACAGAGTCAAGGAATGGTTTAAGCAAGAAAATGCCTACTTACTAAAAGTGGCCTTTTCAAACTCACAATCCAAAAAACAACTTCACTAAAAGATGTATTTTTAAATTGTGAGCTCAGAGACCCCAAACTCTAAATTTCTATCTGCTCTCAAAGGGAATTTGAATTTTAATAATATTTAAAGGCAGCCTCCACACTTAAAAGGTATTTCTAGGCAATCCCCATGTTAACCTATGAAAGAGATGGGCCTTGCAACAGTGAAAAACTAATTTGACAGTATTTCACTGTTAGGACATGTAAAACACATCATACACTGCACCCTGCCCATGGGGCTATCTAGGGCCTACCTTAGGGGTGCCTTACATGTATAAAAAGGGAAGGTTTAGGCCTGACAAGTGGGTACGCTTGCCAAGTCGAATTGGCAGTTTAAAACTGCACATACAGACAATGCAGTGGCAGTTCTGAGCCATGTTTACAGGGCTACTAATGTGGGTGGCACAACCAGTTCTGCAGGCCCACTAGTGGCATTTGGATTACAGGCCTTGGGCACCTCTAGTTCACTCTACTGGGGACTTACTAGTAAATCAAATATGTCAATCATGGATAGCCAATTATACATATATTTTGAACAGGAGCACCTGCACTTTAGCACTGGTTAGCGGTGGTAAAGTGCCCAGAGTATCAAAAACAGTAAAAACAGAGCCCAGCACACATCAACAACCTGGGAAACAGAGGCAACAAATTAGGGAAGACCAGGCCAAAGATGCCAAGTCTAACAATCTGCATGAACTGAACAAAATTAAAGCTGAAAAAGAAGCTTTAAAGACTATTTTGATTTTTTATTATTGCTTTGAAGAAAAGCAAAATTCTATTACTATTTTGGAAAAAAAAGAAAGAGGTGTGCTGATTTTTGGAGCTCCACTTTTCTGTTTTTGATTTTGATAGAAACTGCATATTGCAAATGTTGCAAAATTACTGGCTTGACATCCTTGATAATGACTCCAATAGTCTTAGCTGGTTTATACCATGCCTCATTTCTCTAGTGAACTAGAACTCCACAAAGGTTGAATTAACTTCAGCACATAACAATGTTGGATTTTATATATTGATACATAGGGAAAGTTTAGTAAGTGAGTTTCGTAATAACATCTATACTAAACTCTTGAGGGAATATGTGGACATTATGGGGATCAAGAATTGTTTTGTGTGCACATTTCTCCCTTTTTCTGCCAATGAAGGTGCAATCTACTTGCAGCTTTCAGTTCCTTTGCAATATATAATCTGTTTGTTAGTATATTTATTAAGCATGAGCTTGTCGCCATATCTGTCGGATTTTAATGTTTTGCTAGAAGACCTTCTTGATTTTGAAGATGTTCAGGAAGTGTGGTGAATTTCTGAGTAAGTTGCACAATTCATCTATAATACTAACAAAACTAAACTGGAATATGTGTATAGTTTGAGAAAGGAGGAGTGCGAGTTTATTAAGGAACATAATGGTAGAGTGAAAAATGTGAAAGATTGGAATGATGAGAGGCAGTTAAGAGAGCAGATTAAGGCTGATAAAGAATTTTATATTTTCAAATTTGCATCCACAATAGAGCAGATTCAGAAGGATCAACATGCTCCAGACACATTGTCATTGGCTAATATCATAGTGTTTCCAAAAAAAAGGTAAATCCCCCACAAGACCCAGGTCATATAGGCCCATAACCCTTATTAATAGCGACACAAAAATGTATGCTAAAATCCTAGCTTCACGTTTGAATCAGGTCTTGGCAAATTAGTCTCCTCCTGGCAGCACAGGTTTATCCCTGGGAGGAACACTACAACCACACCTGTCGTGTTATAATGCTTTTAGATGCAGCAGCAGTTTCTGGAAGCCCCATGGCTTTGATACTGCTGAATGGAGAAAAACTTTAGATTGGCTAGTTTTGGGCTGTTACGGCTTTATTTAAGCAGTGAGAGCAGTGTATCATAGACCGACTGCTAGACTGTCCCTGAGGGCAGGGGGTTTGCTCAGGCGTTATTCAAATTCGAAGTGGCACTAGGCAGGGATGTCCCTGCTCCTCTTTATTATTTGCACTTTATATTAACACCCTTATTTTAAAATCAAAGCAAAATCCATTAATTTCACCTATGCATTTTCAGGGGTAGAACACCAAAGTGCTAGCTTATGCAGACAGTGTCACAGTGGTGACACCTTGTCCTGCAGAGGCTTTAATTAAGGCAAATAGAAGACAATTCACAGGCTTTTTAAGATTCTCAGGATACCTGCTTAACTAAAGAAAAACTCACATAGTCATAAATGGCTATGTAGGGTTTAACGATGACAGCTTTGTGGAAAATGCTTTGTACTTGTAACCTTTCCTCTGCAAGTTCAACCCAGCTACTTTAAGAAAGTTTAAGGTTTAAGATAGTATGGTGCACATAGGATTTGGCTTTTGTTCCGCAGGAAACTGGGTTGGGGATGTTTTCATCATTACACACATTTGTAAATAAATCTGCTACTCCCTGATATCTTCCAAGGCTCCTGGGTGTCGGACTAGGAATCAAGAGGTTGGGCCTTTTCTTTTTTTTTCTTTGGGCTGGAGGGGTTAATCTCATTTGAAGAATTGAAGGGTAGATTTGAACTGACCTGGAAAGATTTTTTTAAGTATGGACAAATCTGGGATTTTCTTACACGCAAAGGAGGGGGGTGTTTAGGGATTTCAGAAGATAGCACGGCTTGATCGGCTGGTTCAGAGCAAGTCTTGCTTCAATCGCCAACTGTATAGCGATTTAAATGCCCGTTCCCTGGATGACCTTGAAAGACAATCGGAAATATGACAGAATAGGCTGGGGCAACAGAGTGTGCTTTTCTTGAATCATTAGAGTTAGCCCGCACTACATTGCTGTTGGCTAACTTGCAGGCACAACATTACAAGACCATCTATGATTTATAATATATGCCCCATAAAATCACCAGCTGGGGAGGGACAACAGATATTACATGTCCCAGGTGCCAATTTCCCGTGGCGGATGCCATGCACATGTTCAACAGCTGTCTGAACCTACTTTCATTGTGGACAGGGATTTCTCAATTTTATTGACTCTCGCTTGGGTATTCATCTTGAATTAACCCCTGAAGTTGTACCTTGTGATGTGCAGCTGTTTGTGTTTATTGCCATGGCAGTGGCCCGCTTGTGTATTGCATCAGCACAGCTTGACAAGGATCCTCCAACTTTCCAACAGTCATTGGCCTGGCTGTTGGCCAACCTTAATTTAGAAATGGCTGTATATGAAAAGTGCAGTAAAAAGGCCAAACAGAAAGGAAGGCGATGTGGACACTGCTCCTAGATTGGTGCAGGAGTGTAATTGTGGCTCTTAGTTTAAGAGAGCATCTGAAAAAAAAAAACTGGTAAATGGAGGGGGGTGGAATCAAGCGATCTGTGTGCTAAAATGGTGGCTTTGTTGGCTTTCTAGCGGTAGGTATCTGTTGGCCTCTTCCCTTTTAAAACTTCGCCTGACTCTTTCTGTCACAACTTACACGTCGCTTGAGCCTGGAGTCTGCTGAACGAGTGATGAGGTTCTTGTTCTTGAACGTTCTGCCTTGGCCCAGGTAGGGGTGACTCTTTCTGGTAGCCACGGTGCTGCAGGCGATAGGAACGCCAAGGGCAGTCTGTGTCCTTCAGAAGTAGTGCCAGAGGGAAAAAAACCTAAAAAGGGGAAAAAAACTCAAAAAGGCAATTCCTGGAACAAAAGCAAAATCAATACGAAGGATCTAAGACCAAAAATGAACAGGAAAAAAGCACTGGAATGAAAGCGCAACCAGTATCTGACACAAGGGAGAAGGAGCGAAGACACCATCCAAACAAAAGTGTTGCAGCGCAAGGAGAACAAGAATCACAGCACTTAAATACCCACAAAACAGGAAACGAACAGCCGGAAGTGTAAGGACATGATATTGGATAGGGAAAGATACATAGAAAGTAATGGACAAGGGACCATAGTGAGTAGGGAACCAATGCATGCTGGGAAGAGAGGGGAATAATGGGAGAAAGGAAAAAACATAAAGGGAAGAACAAACAAGGGTGACAGGAAAGAAGGACAAACAAATAGCAGGTGAGTGGGGGAGAGGTTATGGGTGTTTGTAGGCGCGCTAAAAAGAAACGAGGCCCCATGCCCAATTTGGGGCCTCGGATAGTGCAGAGGAGACTGGGGGCGCCGCGTATCTGAGTGCCGCGCGCCGCGGCCCGAGCCGAATGTTCGGCTCGCGCCGTGTGCCGCAGTGCAACACTTTCTGGTCTGTATTTCATCTTGGATTATTGTAGTTATACATGGTTTCATGGAAATTACGGTGTTTCTACTAGACGCTGTCAGACACTGAATGCATTTTAGATCTGTACCTGAAACTCATCAATGTATGCTACTGATGTATGAGCTATCCATTGTATTTGAGTATTTGAATGTTATTTAATATGCTTTTGTTGTTCGTAACAGTTTTTTTCCTCCTAACGTGCTGATTTTTATCTGCAAGCTTTCATTAAAAAAATAACAAAAACAAATTGAGAATGAAGTATGAGGAAAAAAGGTGAATTGTGTATGGTACATTGTGAGTCTACAGGAGCCAGGTCAAAAGAATACATAGGTGAGAATGAGTGTGAAAGAAGTTATGTTCTTAGTGGTGATTTTCTGGTTTTGAAAGACTTAATCTGAAAATAAATTATTATGTGTACAGTTAGACTGCTTATTTCAACCTGTCTTGTAATTGGGCAGGCTCCTGCTATTTACCTTCACTGTTTCCTGGAGTTTATCACATCAATGCAATGACTATTGATGTTGATTTGAAGAGTGAAACATAGGCCCTCATTCTGACCCTGGCGGTTCCCTACCGCCAGGGCCAACGGGGGCGGGAGCACCGCCGACAGGCCGGCGGTGCTCCCTTGGTCATTCTGACCGCGGCGCTTTGGCCGCGGTCAGAACGGGAAAACCGGCGGTCTCCCGACGGTTTTCCACTGACCCTTAGAATCCTCCAAGGCGGCGCAGCTCGCTGCGCCGCCGAGGGGATTCTGACCCCCCCTACCGCCATCCTGTTCATGGCGGGAAAGCCGCCATGAACAGGATGGCGGTAGGGGGGGTCGCGGGGCCCCTGGGGGCCCCTGCCGTACTCATGCCCATGGCATGGGCACGGCAGGGGCCCCCTAACAGGGCCCAACTAGGCTTTTCAGTGTCTGCGATGCAGACACTGAAAAGCGCGACGGGTGCTGCTGCACCCGTCGCACGCCTTCCACTCCGCCGGCTCGATTCCGAGCCGGCTTCCTTGTGGAAGGCGCTTTCCCGCTGGGCCGGCGGGCGATCTGAATCAGATCGCCCGCCGGCCCAGCGGGAAAGTCAGAATACCCCTCGCGGTCAATTGACCGCGGGGCGGTATTCAGGCGGATTCCGACGGGCGGGCGGCAACCGCCGCCCGCCTAGGTCGGAATGACCACCATAGTGTTGTGCAGAGAGTATTAGATAAATTAGCATTAATAATTCCATCTATGTGTATGGCTATGAATAATGTGAGAGTCTGAGGGTCATCTAAACTTGTGGACCCGCTTGCTTCTAACCCGGCTGGTTCCTAAACAAGGAGTAATTCTGAACTAATGGCAATGTAATCAATGATTATGCAAAACGACTCAGCTATAGATAGCCATCTCATGAATGAAGGTGGTGTTTGAAGGTTCGGGAGTGCTGCACCTTCATATCTGATAACAGTAGGATTATTATTGCCTGTGTTCAAATCATTACTAATATTTCCCGTGAAGTCCAAGCTACAGGAGAGCACAGCTTGTTGGAAGCAGTAGGTTCCTGGAGATAGGAAATGGGGTTAGTAAGGTTGATGAATGGTTTGATAGCTTGGGTGGTATGTTTTGATGTGTGCAATTTTTGTGTCTCCTGTTCAAATTTTCTGAGTTACTATTTTTAAAATGTGGGTCTAAGAAGACAAGAAGTTATATCAAAAAGAAAAGTAGAAGAATTTGAAATGGATGATGCCCGAAATTGTGTTTACAATCAGCTAAAATGGATGGAAGAATTGACCCAAAAGTACCAAAAAGTGATGCAGACTGTGTTATAATTGCTAGCAGCGCTTAATTAAAAAATAAATAAGTGCAAGGACCCTCATCACGAGGACACCCCAGCATGCACTACATATTGTCTCTATCAGTGCTGCCAATGGCAGTACCTACGCAACTTCTAAACATCTGACTGCTTCAAGTGTGACAACTCCTACTGTTCGAGGCCCCCAGAGCTATACGAATGGCTTGGGTGGCAGGTATTAGTTGTTTACAATGTACATTGCATCAGTAAACAACTATTGTTCTGGTCATCTTTAAATTACACAAAACATCGCCACCAAGTGGCAGCTGTCAAGATCTGGTGTCGGCACTTCAGTGCCGGTGCTGAGAACTAGAAGCAACTGGTTCAAATTAAGCACTGATTGCTAGACTAATTAAATTATTCAAGGATTTTTTTAGTGATTGCAGAATAGTTGGGGGGAGTTGTTGAGGATTTTTGTGCATTCATATTTTTGTGCATTAATAACAAAGTGCAGAATATGGTTCCACTCTTCAATATACATGCATACACTGTAACAGACCTGTGGTCTTTAAAATACATTTCCTGTGATGTGTAGAAGTGTGTTTTTCTGACCTTTGCTAAATAGTCCTCAATTTGGGCCTGGTAGCCATGTGTTTTTCAAATTGAATTTTTTTTCCTGAACATTTCACTGTTCGTAATTTCTGCAGCACACAGACAAGCATAGTCATAATTATTAATGTCCATGAGTATAGTTATTGCTGTTCTTGGAGAGACCTTCTTGGTTTGGTTACAAAACTGTATCATATGTCGAGGTCCTTCCACTAGCAAACTTTACCCTACTATTTCATAATGGTTTGCTGCTGTTCATGTATCTAAATTGTTCTACTGTCTCTGAATGACATTAACATAAAGTAGGCAGAACCAATATTCATATGATAGGATAGTCCTCATCTGCTAAGGCAATATGGTGTTTGATAAAATTGTGCTCTGATTTGGTGAGAATGTAACACTTTTAGTCACCCCATGATGATTTTGCAGTTTTAGTAATATTAATATGTGAAACAGTGTATAGGACCCTAGATTTTGTGAGCCAGAAGACTTTGATTCTGCTTGGGATGCTGTCTGTTTCTTTCTTGATTTTCCTGCTGACTTGGACTCAAAATATTTCGATTTTGCACATCTCTGTAATGCACTGTTACTGAGAGCCTCCATGGCAATTATTCTGTACAACATCTTTTAAATTTTGTAATACAACTCTTAAATATATCTGGCTGATCTAGAACTCCATTATTGAGTGAGCCCGTTTACTTAATTGACTGTATTTTGATGTGTTAGGAGGTGCCTTACCTTGGGGACACATTGCTGCAATATCCTCGTGCTTGGAATGTGGCGAGTGAGGTTGAAATGTAGGACAGGGACGGGTAGCGACTGTTGCTGGAAGCCTCCCTCCCGGTCATACCACGCTAAATAAAGCACTTGCGTCTATGCCTCTTCTTGTGGATTATATACTAGTGACAAGCAGTTTCTACCGGGAGTAGAGCCGCCGCAAGCCGAGCATGGTTTCTTCTGGCTGCCTGACTTGTCGCCAAGCTGATTCCTGGTGAGCCAGTAAATACGCTGAATGCAGAAGGCTGTCAGGTGAGGAGCAGTGAGTGGATGGTGTCTCAGAGCTCCGACTTGAAAGCAGGTCGGCGTACTTTGAATTTAATAATTGAGGAGGCAGTTTGCTGTCCGACCTGTGAGAAGGTTGGTGTACTTTGGCTCTAATACTGAAGGACAATTTACTACCTGCACATTCAACTATCATGCTGTGCTTGCGCATGACCGAAAGCTGATGTCATTGTGTGGCCAGGTGAAGCTACTGCAAAGTTAACATACTGAGAATGCAGGTGTCTAGTTGCTAAGCAGCCTATTTATGTATAACTTCTAGGCCACATGGAAACAAATACGGAATAACAAACAATATTGGAAGTAAATATTTGCAGTCTGTTCCTCAGTTTTGGGAAGAAGGGGTCTGGAAAATCAATTGCAGTTCACTAACTTGTATATTTAGCTCTTATTGTCTCATTGTAATATTTTCAAGTTTTCCAATTAGTCCAGGGGAGTATTGACTGCCATTGTACAGTAACTTAATCTTGGATTCTGTCTCACCATGGAAGGTTTTATGGTCCCCACATTTTTCTCAAACTCACCTGGAGAACCAGCCATTACCTGAGAGGATTGAAGAGATGGTTTTGAGGCTTGTATCTTGGCTGTGGGAGGAGACATTTTCACTGCATCCAGGAAGTTGCCAATGCTCAAGCATTGTTTAGGAGCTGAGGGAAGGTACATTTTAAAGTATCTTCCACCTATTGAAGAAGAATAAGAGGATTTGGATGAATTTTATGTAGCAATGCGACAATTGAGTTTGAATTTTGGCAAAAAGAAAAATTAATTTGTGCAGAGATTTAAGTTTTTAAAGAGCGGTCAACACCCAGGAGAATAAGTAGAGATTTATGTGGCTGGATTGAGACCTCTTGCATCGACTTGTAATTACAAACCTTTTAGGACAAGACAGTGAGAGACCAATTGGTTTTGAAAGTGAATAATAAAAAGTGAAGGAAAAACATTGGAACACAGAATTTTTAACCTTTGATATGATGAAAAGGGTGGGGATAACCAATGAAGTTTTAAGAGTTGTCTTCATCACCTGAGATGGTTGATTCTGTTCAATGGGAGACAGAGAGAGGCAGAGTTGGCCAGTAAATCCACAAGAGTAGATAAGAGAAACATTGTGACTTGTTGTAAGTGTGGATTGAAAGGTCATGTAGCAACTGATAGTAATTGCTCTGCTGTAGGTCAAATTTGTAGGAAGTGTAAGTCCAAGGGACATTTTGCGAGGGAATGCAAAGGAAAGCAGAACAACATAAAAACCTAAAGGTCCGATCAATTTGGTAGGAAATCCTATGTATGAGACAGAGGATCAACCAGTCATTTTACAAGTATTACATGTGGGAAGTATAAATGAAGATCAATATTGTGTCATCCAAATTGATGGGGTGAATGTGAGAGTAATGACTGATTCAGACACTAGGTATGCGTTGGTGGGAAAAAATATATGTGCAAGTTTCCTAACCATGAAGTTTAACTCTTGATTTAAGGTTGTTGTCCTATAGGAACAAACTGATAGATGGTCTGGGGTACATAGAGGCCTAATTGGGGTTCCAAGAAGTTGAAGTACTGTCCAAGGCATATTTTGTTGAATATGGTGCCTGTCTCTTAGGATGGATGCTACAAAGAGACTTGGAGATTCGTCTTGATCCCAATCATTTGGATCAGGTGTTGGGAGCACAGTCTGATGTGAGGGCTGTGAGAGAATCAACCATTATTGAAGAGTTTCCCCAGGTATTTAAGAATGATCTAGGAACATTGAAGGGATTCATGCATAAAAGATTTCGAAAGCGTGGAGCAGAATCCAGAGCTCACATGCCACAACCTTTACCCATTGTTATGAAGGAACCATTACGTAAAGAGTTGTCAAGATTATATGAAGAAGGGGTGATCGAAGAAATTGAGGCATCAGATTGGTTGGCTCTTGTTCTGATCGCAAAAGAAAACAAAGTGAGCTGCTTCTTTGTGACTTGAGTGCGGCCATCTGGCTGGTTAGGCATCCTTTGCCCAATGTACAGGAGATGTTGACTACTTTTAAAGGGGTAAGGGTTTTTTCCACGTTGGACTTGTCATCTGCCTATCACCAGATAGTGCTGCATCCCGAGTCTTGTGCTTTAACATTTTTTGTTACAACTGGGAGCGTGTACAGATTTAGACGTATGCCATTTGGTATGACTTGGGCATCTGCCATGTTCCAAAGAGCCATGCATCATTTGTTCAAAGGTGTACCAGGTGTCACCTATTTCCAGGAAGATAATTTGGTGTTCGGTGTTGACAAAGTGACCATGATTGGGTTCTAAGAACTGTACTCAAGACCTAAAGAGAGTTGATTGACCATCAAGCAAGAAAAGTAAGTTTGGAGTGTCTGGTGGAGACTATTTAGGTCACTGAATAGACTACAATGGTATTTCGCCAAAAATGAAGTTGATATCTTCAATCAGTAAAACACCCTCTCCTGAAAACAAAGATCAGCTCAGGTCCTTTGTGGGATTTGCAGAGTACTACTTGAGATTTATTCCTATGTTTTCTGATAAGCCCAAGTTCATGAGGAAGCCCATGTGCAAGAATGAACGTTTTGTACGGGGCGAAGAGTGTGGGAGTGAGTTCAAAGGGTTGAAAAAAGGAATTCCACGTGCTCCTGCTTTGAAACCATTTAACAAGCAGGATTTGACCATTGTTAATACCAATGCCAGTTTAATGGGACTTGGTGCGGTGCTGTTGCAAAGCAGAAATGGAAAGAAGGTGACTGTGGCATATGCATCCATGCCTCTGAGAGATGGGGAATAAAACTATTCTACCATTGAGAAGAAAGCCCTTGCATGCTGGTGGGTTGCCAGTCATTTTAGGAAATATGTGTGGGGAACAGAGTTTGTGATCTGCACTGACCCTGTCCTTTGGTTGAAGTTTTTTGGACCTAAGGGGAAGGAAGGGCTACCCCTGCATAGCACGGTGGGTAATAAGGATGTTGGAGAGAAACTACACCTTAGAATATGTTCAGGAAAACAAATGTGTTGGCAGACTGTTTGTCAAGATTGCCAGTGGATGATGGTGTGGGGAGTGGTGATAAATAAGAAGAGGCATAGAGTTGAGTGTTTTATTTAGTGTGATATGACCGGGAGGGAGGCTTCCAACAACTGTCGCTGCCCTTCCCTGTCCTCCTGGTATGTTCCACACGGGCTTGCCACATTCCACGCAGGAGGATATAACACATCCCCTTTTCTCAATAACAACATAATCACATAAGCAAAAACTGTTAAAACAATATAAACATTTTATATATATATAGTTTGTTTTATTTTAATTTAGTTCTGCACTTATAAAAAGAGAGCGAGGGTGGAACGTAGGAAGAGGACCGGGACGGGCAGCAATAGTTGATGGAAGCCTCCCTCCCCGGTCGCACCACACAAAATAAAGCACTTACCTCTATGTCTCTTTTTGTGGATTATTTCATTTGCCACATGAAATTGAAGTTTAACACTGTCTCAGATTCATTGAGCTGTGGGCTTTCCTATGAGGTATTTGTTTTTTGGGTTTTTTTTTTGTGGTGCTAGAATTGCAGGGGAGTTAACGCCCACAGCATATTGGCCACATAGTGTTCTATTTGGATGAGTCGTTTTCTTCCACTGCTTATTTTAGGAGATTTTTTTTTTTTTTAACTATGTAGCACTCTGTGTTCCTTTGCTGTCCCTCCTATTTATCTATTTGTCCCTTAGCCTCACCACTGCTCACTCTGTTTTAAATCACCTTCACCTCTCTCCCTGTCCCAATCGCTGCCTTAAGATTTCATTTTAAGTTATTTTGTTTGTTATTACAAGGTCCTGACAACAGAAACGCCCTTCTGTGCCATCCGTTTCCATTTCTTTTGCCGACACACACACTGAATTTTCACTTTTTAGTATTCATTTACCGTTCTAACATTTCGAATGGTAAATTAAAAGTAAGGGAATGGTGACCCTGCATCAAGGCGAAGGTTTGGGTACGCATCTAGGTTCATGTGTATGCACGTGTCAAGATGCTTGTGCACACATGAGTTGTCAGCTTAGAATATGTTTTCTCTAGCAGAAAACCTATTGCCAGACAGCCGCGAACTACTGGATTTGCCAAAGCATATTGGAGTCATTGGGAGTGCCACAAGACACTACATGCTACATTTCTGTGCGAAACGCGGGTTCATCCTTTTACTGAAAGTGTCCACGCTTTAACGAGCATTTCTACATGTATATGTAAGGATAATGTGCGCGGTACTACTGTATCTCCCGACATATGCCACCGTGTGGAAAGTCTAGTATGCTGCAGTTGATGAGTCCAGCTTGAGGAATGCAGTACGTCATGGTTTTTTTTTTTTTTGGTAATGGCTCTGCATCCATAGCGCCGGAGTCTCCTCTACGTCACCTTGCACAAAACGAATGGTGGTGCGTAGCGCAGTGCAGGTGGGATCGTGTGCAGCTTGGTTACTGGCTGGAAAGAGTGCTGCATCTGTAGAGTCAAGGCATGATGCTGCTGTAATTCTTCCCTATTGACATGCGAATGGAAAATATGCATCTGTGTTGCTTCTGCCAGGGTTGGCGCTGGTGTGAGATTTGTGAGAATGAAAAATCCTTTTATGTAAGAAAGCTATGCTCTGACCTCCGGTCCCCCCGCCTATGTCAACTAGTGAAAAGGTTCACAGGGCTGCTGGTGTACGTTGCCTCAACAAGGGTGCATGTTCTTGTGTGTTTTGTAAAGGTATTGAGTGGTGGTCTCCGGTGTCTTGTCCCTACTCACACTTATAACATGACTCATGACTGTCCATGGATTGATTCCGGGGCAGAGGAAATGCAGCAGCCTGGAGGCAGAGGGTGATATTTGAGAACACAAAACATACCTTTTGCTCCTGCCTTGCCATCGCGCAAGACAAATGTGCATCTTTCACTTGTGCCGGGTGTCCTTGATGTGCAGAGAATTCTTTAGAATCAGGTAGATTTTTTTTCTTTTTTTTTTTTTCTTTACGGACATTTACCGACTCTGTTGTCCTCCTTTCCATGAAAAGGGACAGGGTAGAAAAATTACACCCAGAGAATGAAATGCAACAAGACAAATATGCATGCAGTATATGGGGAAGCAGATGCGCCCCGTGTGGCAATTGTGGAATGGCTAGGGGAGATGTTGCACAAGACTGATCAAAAGTGCATTCACGCATTGAGTCGTAGGACCACGATTTCCTTGGAAAACAGATATTTGCCTTGGAATATGAATAGGAGGTGGAGCCGATTTAAAACCTCCACTGTCTATCAAGAAGCAACTCCAGCGAGGGGGTTGAAAAATTCAGTCTTGTATATCTTGGAGCTTCACTGGAATCAGTACAGCCACATTTAGATAATAATATCACAATAGCAAACAAGAATATAGCAAGAGACTCTTTTCTGTGTACAGGAAGGGGGAAGTGATGGGTTTCTCTTGGCAGAGCCTCGGCGACCTCTGCTGGTGAAAACCCTGACAGTCCATCTCCCACAGGCCTGCCAGTTCTATGTGACTCATCCTGCCCTACTTATTGAGAGAGGGCTATCATACATGGATTTCTCTGCTCCAGGCTACCACACTAGCTATATAGACCCCGGGCAGGGAAATTAAACAACGACTCTAGTTCACAAGGGAAATACCTCTCAGCAAGTCATGGTTATTGTTTGTTTGTGTTCAATGAACAAACCCCTGCTTCTGGAGTTTATTTCTTGATACCAAAAAACTTTGCCCCTTGGGAACAACAAACACTGTGGCTGTTTCATTAAGTTCTGTGACTCCAGTGAAACCGCCATACCAGCAGCTCCACTGAAGGCACATAGATCCCATCTAAGTGTCAGGAATCTTTACATTTGGTGGGGGCCTTCACTATTCTGGCAGGCCACCTGCAATAGTCTAAGTGACTCTATAATGGTTCAATACATGGCAAGCTGATTCTGAGAGAGTTTTGGCAGCTCACAAGATTTTATCTCCATGGTGTACAGGTTCCTGGTGGGTCTCTCATGGAGGCCATAGAGATAGATGGCAACATCCGCAAGTACTTGTCTGGCTGAGAAAAACCTCCTTCAATGTACTGTGTTTTCAGCTTCTTTAGGCTCTGATCTAAGCCATTTGTGGGAGTTTGTGGGATCCCACCCCTCCATCGCTGTGCAGATGATATTCTACCGCCTGGAGTAGGTTTTCTTTGTAATGGGAGGGAATTGAGAGCAGGATTGGAAAGATATAACTAGGGTTTAACATTTATATCACATCATTACACCATTCCAAAATCTAGTTGCTGCTGTCAGTGAATTTGTAGTGCCACATTAGCCCATCTCCTTCTCTCATCCTCCGCCAAGCACATTACTTTGGTAACTCCTTTAAGTAGTCACCCTATCATGACTCTTTGCTTTGGATGCTACACCATACTTGTGCGGGTTGACTAATTGCCTAAGATGTGTAATTCAGTGGTTAAGGCAGATTAAATCAGGAAACAAAGTGCCATATTTATACTTTTTTTACGCCGCATGTGCGCCACTTTTTGACGCAAAAGTGGCGCAGTCTTACAAAATACAATTTATATTTTGTACGTTTGCGCCGCTTTTGCGTCAAGAAATGATGCAAATGCGGTGCCAACAAAGTATAAATCAGGGCAAGAGTGTGGGAAGCTTTGCCAGAATTAAACTTCAAACATCATGATGTGATATAGATGTTATTCCCACATGCCATATTGATGGTGCAGGGCTCTACAAGAGAAGAACACAATGAGAGGGCCCCTCTGACTTGCACCCTGTACGCACTCCACTGCTCAGCCTGTGAGAATATCAGGAGCCTCTGACCCTTGACCTTGGATGTCCTTCCACGTGCCTCACTCACTTGTTTATCCGCCTTTGTTGGTAAGGGAGGGACTAAACGCATGCTGCCACAAACTGTTCCTTCCTTTGGGGGTCTTATCTCTATGTAGAGACGTAACCTCTGTATGTGAACCACCAAGCAGACCATCTGCTTCTGTGTGTATTACAGTAAACCCAACATAGAGATAATCCCTGAGCTAGCAATGCCTCTAGACTGTGTGCTTTATTCACGTTATGACACTGATAGATTTTACATGACTGACAAGTGTCACACATCACACCACAGAAATGTAAACTGAGCAAAGTGATGCATTGCCCTCCCGTTTTGGGCAAGTCCCACATTGTAAATACAGCGACCTCCATAGACCAGTAGTGGAGCGGAAAAACTCTGTTCCTTCATGGGATTCTAGGTGTACCGACGTGTGGCACTAGAGTACCTCGTCAGCTGTGTACTATGTGTATTGATGAGGCTTCCATTTTTGCATTACCAGGATTATTGCACCTTCATGCACAGTCCAGTCAGATGTCTACCAGACTATGGTTATCACAGTATCGCCTGACATAAATATTATGTTGTAATCATGGTCTATAAAAATATTGCCCCACAGGAGTTAACACTAGAAATTCTGTACCCAGTGGGAGGATACGTTGTACACTATATTTAGGACACAATATTAATGTCAGGCAATATTTCTTTATACACTAATCTGACATAAAATCCACTAGTAAATTACTTGCCTGTGGCATGGATACTGCAATCGGTCAAGTGGCGCAGTAACCTGACATCTTCATCTACAGTGGAGAGTTCTTTCACACTGAATCTGCTATAAGATATCCGTGGCCACCTGGGGCTGAGTGTGTTAAGTGGCTTGCTTCCCAAAATTAGACTGAAGGCAGCTGCACAGCTGCAGCACATGTCAAACAAATGAAATGAGTTTGCTAACAATGTTTTTTTTGGTGCAAAAGAGCCTCGTGACAGGGGTTGAGGCGGAGGAAGGAGCAGTGGGTTAAGTAGTGCTGAAAAGTAGCAAACCAATAGTCCATGAAAGGGCCAAAATAAATGCCCTCCTTGATCCATTTCTAGTACATAAAGGATTGATCTTTTGTGTAATGCCTGCAAACCGTCCAGGCTTTTTCCTGGCCAAGAGCACTTTGCATCTTGGCACCTGTAGATTTGTTTGGTGGGCAAAGTGTCTGCATGCAAAATGCACTTCGATTACAAAGTCGGTTCTTCCTGTCACATCCAGCCACAACTTCCGATGAGCCAACAGGTCATCTGCTTTACTCCCTGTACTACTTGAAGCTCAAGAGATGCATTCACCGTGCTTTGCACATGTCACTTGCAATGAAGAAAGAGGGGGCTGAAAACATGCTGGTGATGCAATAGCTGCAGGAAGCTTGAAGGGAGGGAGCACACTGCTATCGCATGAAAGCAGAGGCCACTGGAGGAGCCTGGCCTTATCTGGAGGGAGCACTACTGGAACTTGAGGAATGAAGTGTCACTGAAGACTGGGAAGAGGGAGCTATGGAGAACTGAAGAAAACATCAAGTATATATGAGTAAAGCCTGCATTCCTGTTGGTGTAAAATAACATATTCATTATTACCCAATGCTATGTTATACACTACAGAAGGATGAAAGGCTGACCCAGCCAAAAGGCAGGGAGTGCAGCAGGGACATAGTGTAAGGGAAGCTCTAGGCATCTAACGGTAGGCAGTGCTGCATTAGCATTAGAGAACAATCACTGCATCAACCTAGATGGGTAGATTATTGACAATGGGGCCCATGGATTGATAATGATACATTTTCTGGTTCCTCCAGAACAGGGCCTGGGAAATAAACTTTCTAGACCCACTGGCACTAAGAAAATGTCAATGTGCGAGCTTGCAACAGAAAGCCTGTTGTACTGCAACCACCCAGCAAGCCAGTGAGCAGTACTTGAGTGAGATGGAATTGAGGTGAGGATTAATCTTGTGAAACAGCACTGGGATGATTAGTGGAACACAAACATCTTTCCTATTTAATAGAAAGGCACATTCAAGAACACCAGGAAACAATGGATATATTTTAATATTTATTTTAAAATTAAAATCCTATTCTTGTGCACACAAAAAGCAGTAGTAATATTATTAAAACAAACAGAATAGTAGCTGCAACGCTTTATAAGAAATGTGAACAGCAGAAAATATTCCAACATATTGAATGTGTGATTTTATATCCATTCCTGTTGAACCTGGCCCTTTTTGCAGGGTCATCCCCAAACATTTTGCCTCCTTATTCTCTATTTTTTTCTGACCTGTTTTTGTTGGCTTTAGGGCTGTGGACACTGTAGACCTGCTAACCAGTGCTAAAGGGCATATGCTCTCTGTCTAACAGATTGGCATATTTGATTTACTGGTAAGTGTCAAGTAAAGGCATTAGAGGTGCCCAGGGCCTGTAAATAAAATGCTACTAGTGAACCTGCAGCACTGATTGTGCCACCCACATGAGTAGCTCTGTAATCATGTCTCAGACCTGCCACTGCAGTGTCTGTGTATGCAGTTTTGTACTGCCAATTTGACCTGGCAAGTGTACCCACTTGCCAGACCAAACCTTCCCTTTTTCTACTTGTAAGTCACCCCTAAGGTAGGCCCTAGGTAGCCCCACTGGCAAGGTGCAGTGTATTTAAAAGGTAGGCCATGTACTGGTGTGTTTTACATGTCCTGATAGTGAAATACTGCTAAATTCGTTTTTCACTATTGAAAGGCCTATCTCTTCCATAGGTTAACATGGGGATTGCCTAGATATACCTTCTAAGTGTAAGTTCCTATTGGTAGCCGATAGAGATGTGAAGTTTGGGGTCTCTGACTGACAATACAGCTTTTGGTAAAGTTGTGTTTTTAATTGTGAGTTTGAAAATGTCACTTTTAGAAAGTGGACATTTTCTTGCTTAACCATTCTGTGCCTCTGCTTGGCTGCTGAATGCACGCCTGGGTCAGACTGACAGTTGGGCTGTTTGTGAATCCACTTTAGACAGTGACACAAAGTTAGCTGAGGTGTGTCCTGCATATCCTGATGCGTCTTCTAGAGTAGGAGGGAAGAGCTGACACTTGCACTTAAAAGGGCTGTGCCTGCCCTCACACAATACAGTCTCCAACTCTCTAGAGTGTGTCCGGGGCAGGGCAAGGAAGAGGCAGGGTCTTGTGCACTACAAAGACCTCCCTTTGAAGTTTGCCTACTTCAAAGCCAAATGTTGGACTGCTGATGCCACAACTTCAGATTACTTCTGGATCAAGAGGAACCTCTGCCAAGAAGAAGAGATTGATGCTTGAGGAGGACCTGCCACTCTGCCTGTTGCTTTGCTGTGCTGGCCTGCTGCTTCTGCCTGAAGAGGGAAAGGACTGGACTTTGATTTCTGAAAACCTGCTTGTGAAGTTTCTCCAAGGGCTTGGACTGAGCTTGCCCCTGTTCTGAAGTCTCAGGGACATCAAAGCCTTTATCTGCCAGTGCCTGGGCTCTTCTGCTGAGAGTCCTGACTTGCTAAGTGGTGCCAAATTCAGTCCCTGGTCCCTTAGACTTGGAAGCTGGTAACCTGTGGGAGAAAATCCACGCACCGTTGTGTGCACGTCAGAACAATTGATGCAGCGCCTGTCTAGCGGCTGAAAATTCATCACAGCACCTGCCTCGCGGCTGGAGAATTGACGCAGCACCTGTTCTTAATGCAGACCCTTTGCACAGCACATCAGGATTTTCCACGCACCGACCCAGGGCACCACAATCTTCAACATCACGCACGGACTTGAGGCTGCTTGTCCAGAAATCGACACATCGCTTCCCTGCAAGAGAAGAATCGACGCATCGCTTAACCGGCGGAGAAAGAATCAATGCACAGCCTCACTTGCGAGTAAGGAATCAATGCATCACTCGCTTTTCTGATGCATGCTCGCCCGTGCGGCTTTATTTTTTACGCATACCAAGTACTTTGTACTAGAATAACACATCCATTGATTTCTATAGATTGAGATTCTTTACTTTAACAATTCATATCTTTGCTTGTGTATGTTGGATTTTTTGTCATTTTGGTCTTGTTTGATTTAGACAAATATTGGCTATTTTTCTAAACTGGTGTGAAGGCCTTTTGTGGTGATTTCAGTGTATTACAGTGTGTGTTGGTACAAATACTTTACACATTGCCTCTGAGATACGCCTGACTGCTTGTGACAAGCTACCAAGGGGGTAAGCAGGGGGTATCTGAGCTGTGTATGTCCCTTACCCTGACTAGAGTGAGGGTCCCTACTTCGACAGGTTGTAAACTGACTGCCAACTAGAGACCCCAATTCTAACAATTTCACTCATTTCTTTGGCTTAATAGGCTGAACTCTGCATGAAAAGAAAAGCCTAATTTGAGTTTCAAAGATGGCATACACCAGCATACATGTTCTGAGTAATGAAGATACTGTTCAATATAGTAGTGTCACCAGCTATTCTTGCCTGCACTGGAAGGCACACTGTTAAGCCCAGCAAGTGAAGGCAGTGTGCCTCCCATTAGCATTCAGTACCATTGTTCAATCTTTCAGAATAAAAAATTAGCAGAAAGTGGCCTGATGACCTTTTATCTATTTTCATTCTATAAAACTGTGCCTTTTTAACGAAAATAATAATAAAGGAGAAATTAAAATATACATTTTCATAAAACATTGTTAACAACTCCGCAACAATTATTCAGAATAGAAAGTTTAACTTAGATTAAATACTGTGAATATTTTCGAGCTAGCTTTGTTAGTTATGAGATTTGTCACATCACTTGAGTCTAAGTAAAAAATGCATGGCGCTCAAGAAGGGGAATACCTAGAAGGGTAAAAGCACAATATTTAAAATATTAGAACATGGTGCTAGCGTGGTATAATAGTAACTAGATAATTCCTTCCTTGGTAACTTTGTTTGCTGGGTCTTTTCAGTCTATTGTTCCAATCATTTCTTCTGCAAACAGCACTGGTCCTCCTAACACTGTCTCTGGCACCTTATACTTACGGAGGTGATGATGCCGCCTTGGCATGTGAACAACCTCCAGAAGCAGTAGCATAATTACGGTGCCTCAAACCCGAGGGTCTGCAGAATATCTTGGTGGTAGTCTGATCAGCACCAGACTAAACTGCAGCAGCGCACTAAGGAGGTGGGGGGGACCTGGAAGTAACAGAAAATAGTTATGGCACATTCTACTCGATTGAAAGTATCCCAAAGCAATAGCATACTAGATCAAGTAGAGTTTTCTTGATGGATTTTAGTGTGAGGAAAAAAGATAATATGTATGACAAAGTTGATAGCAACAGTGTCTAAAGTTATAGTCATTTGCAGATCAGCCATGTTTTATTTTCTCTGGCAAGTTAGTGATGTGACACATTCCTGATGGGCCTCATTCTACCTTATTTGCATGGACGTTGCACATCTCAGTCTGTGCAGTGTTTTCACCATGAGATGCAAGACAACCAGAGCTCAAACACCACTCTCAGAAGTGCAGTGACTCAATTCACTACCAGACTGACAGCATGAGCTATGAACTATATCTCATGATCACTTCTCATACACCTCCACTGTGATATGCCAGGTCTGCACACCTCACTAAAATGGAGGGAAGGAGCATTGAGAGTGCAAAAGTGTACCCTGTGCAGATGAAGTGTAAAGTTAAGTGCAGCTCCCCTCTCCCTTTGCATATAATATTGCTATTCCCACACGTACACTGAAGCTGTGAAGAGGGCTGAATAACCACCAGAGTGTACCCTTCACAGGTCATGTTCAAGGACAAGAGTGACAGCACCACAACGGTATTTCCACCCTCTGCAGCAGACTCCAGAAATCAAAGATAAAGGCCCACGGCTAATGCTCGATTTTGGACTGTAATCAATTTTCCCTAGCATCTGTTATTTTTCGTGAACACCAGCCTTTAAACACATAGGCCCAGATTTAGGAAGCACTAGCGCCACATTAGTGTCATTTTTTGACACTAATGTGGTGTTAAGCTACAAAAATCACCAGGCCATATTTACAAAGTGGCACAATGCATTCCAACAAACAATGACTGAAGGGGGCTAAAAAATTGAGGCTTTCCATGACCAGAAATATTGGATTGAACATTTGTGCACGGTTAAACCCTGAAATCGCATACCTCAAAAAGTCACTTCAACATAACGCCCATGGGTGGATGAATCAGGGATGGTGTTTAACCTCAGTTTCATGAAGCACTGTGTCCCCAAGATAACGCACCAAAAGTATATCATTAAACGGTCGAATAAGTTAGGACAAACTCAATAAGTGAGTTAAAGGGCAGAATTAGAAAATTTTGAAAAATATATTACAAAATATAAAGGTATAAAGCAGAAATTGTTAATACACGTGCATAAAGCCATTGCCATGAAGGCTCTCAGTAATTAGGAAATACAGAAAAATAGACAGTCAAAAAATATTTGTAAGTCTCAGATGGGCAGCAAAACTAGTAAGACATTGGACTGCATCCCTAGTAGCACCAAAGAGATTCTGGCTTACCCCCAAATTCAAATTTATATACAGTCTTCTTGCATAGGAGAGTATTAATTTCTTCAAAATCATCATGATGTGAGCAAAAGAGTATAGGCATAGCAATCCAGAGCACTGACGATTAGAGCATTCCTACTACCACAGCACTGGTCCACTACATGAATATTGAATCGGTCTACTCTGTGCTATTGCCTTCCAGAGAACAAAATAGCTACAAAACAGGGAGTTATTGTCAATGAATGGAACACAGCAGGCAGCAGAAGAGACATTGAGCAGTTGCCACATTACTGACCTCATCATGTTGGAAACGTTTTTTTGGAGAACAACGAAATTAACAAGAACAACCTAATTTAGAAATAATTAAACATGACTTTGCATGACTGTATGTAGCTGTAATAATAAACAGTGAATGAGCAAGATGAGACATCAATTTTGAACAAGATGATGTTATGGACTAACTGAGGCCTAGTTAGCACAAGTGAAAAAAGACACTTTAACATATCATAGCAAAATTGAAAAAGCAATCACATCAGATAAGTGCACATGTAAGTTCCTGTGTAGATCCAGTTTCTGCTGTTAATAATGCACAGTGTTACAAATGCTCAAAAACTTGCACAAACAACACTTGTTTCAGTAGTGATTTTGTGATTTAAATGGATCCAACCAGTGCCTGTACTACTCAGGGCAGTAGCGTGGGGTGAAAACTGAAGAGAAACCCTACACAAGCCATGTGACTGGTTAGCTGTATGGCAAACCAAAGCTGCAGCAGTACATACGTATTTGCTTCAGGTTCTTTCTTTTTTTAACCTCCAGGCTTTATGTGGTCCTCATAAATGTCAGATTATGCCTTGAAGTATGTAAAATAAGAATCCGATTGGCAATCTCTCAAAAGTCAATTAAGTTTATGCCTTTTTAAGCAAAAAACTGTCCGCCTGCAGCGTATTTATGCTAGTCCTGAAGCACAATGTCAGATATTACATTTCTGTAACTTTGGTATTGATTGCAAAATCAGCCAGTACCATGCATTGCATGTATTAATGTGCCCTCTAATGAACCAACGACGTAGAAGAAGATGGATTATTGAAATAATTTTACTGCGGGCATTTTTGCTTTTGCAAATACACATATGACAAAATTACCTATAGACAATATAATTCACTCAAGACTTAAGCACAAAACAATAGACACAGAGAAGGATAATTGTAAAACATGCAAAGAAATCATCTTGAGGCAACAATTTTTCTTTTTTGTAACATTGTTACGATCACCAAAAAAAAGTGGAACGAAGAGGATGAAATGAGCAGGGGAAGGCTAGATTTTAGAACAAAGATTCTGATATGAATGGGATAAAACATATCTTTAACCTAGTCTACAAATTTAAAAACCACATGCCAATATTACACCTGCTGATAATAGTTATGCAAAGATTGGTTTGACTCAACTAAAGGTCAAGTAGGGAAAATTGCAATAGTGAAAGAATAGCAGAATGAACCAACATACAGTTCTCTCTCTGGAAATTCCCATGCAGTGTAGGACATTGTATTTAACATCTTTAGGCTCTCATTTCATAAACCAGGACTCTCAGCTCATAATAAAAAAGTATTTGTACTTCAATGCTTTTATAAAAAAGCATAATCAAAAAAAATTTACAAATATTTTACATATCTCTACTTGATATATACATTCCTTATACCCATTTACTTCAAAAGGTTTTTACACCATTTTTGTAATAGCAAATTAACATTATCTGATAGTTTACTTTTGAATTACTTTATTAATAATACTGGTGGGGCCGAAACTCCAATGTGTTTTGAATATTTACCAGGGGCGGCTCCTTCGCTATGGTGAAGGAGCGTCTCCCCACTCGCTGTGTCAGAAGCAGACAAATAAGACAATAGCTCGTTTTATTTGTCTGCTTTTGGTTCAGCCAGCAGTGCATGGAAGGGTGGGGCTGGGCCATGGGAGGTGGGGGGGGAATGAGGGGAGAGTGCACCTATGTGCGCATGTGTGTTTGGCCGCCCGTCTCAGCTGGGCTGGAGAAACTGCCCAGACCCCAGGGCTGTGTCTGAGCAGCAGTCACTGCTGCACAGACCAATCCTGGCGATGCTTTCATGCAAGGTTTTGCATGAAGGCAGCGCCAGGAATGCTAGGAAGCCTGTGTCCCAGAATTCACTCCTGGGACACCGGAAGAAGAGGAGCGTGAGGCGGCAGGAGGCAGCATGTACAAAGGCAAGGTAAGCTAGTTTTTATTTTTATTTTTTTAATGTTTACCTTTTCTCCATTCCTATGCCCCCCCGCCCCTTCCCTTGCGTTAAGGGGCCGCTGCCGCTGATATTTACTATCCTTCTTTGCTTTGGCTTTTTGTAATTTATGGTCAACACAGAGCTAATATTTACCTATATCCCACTGTCCTCAGTGGTATGTTTTGGCTTGGAGGCAAACTACTGCGATATATCTTTCATGAAAAGGGCAATTCAATAGGCAGTAACTGGATCCATTACATATCATTCTGCTGCCATAAGAGTGCTTCCATTGCAGTGCATGGGGGATGAAGCATAAGAGATTCATTAGTCTTCTTTATGGAAATTATATTTAACCATTTTGAAACGCCATCTCTCAAATGCCTAACGCAAGGGCTTCATGAATCTGGTCCCATTTAGTCATGCTAGTTTAGCCAACGTGTAGTGTGCAGGGAAAAGTGCTGCTTGAAACACCATCAGTACAGAGCATGGATGACTGGAGCTTTGTAGTACTTGCGAGTAGTGTAGCTGCCTCACGACTAGAATCCCGATGGTGAAGGGGTTGCTAGGCGGTGGACGGGGTGGGATTCAAACGGGCGAGGACGGTGGCGGGATTGGGAGCAGCCATGCCCTGTCGCGCTCGAAGACATGTATGCTGATTAACTTTGCTGTCAATAAAAGCATTTTGGAAACTTACCGCGCTCCTCGCTTACTTCAAGCTTGTTTGTCTGCATCCCCTCTGCCTCTCTCACCAACAATGGTCCCATCCAACTAGTCCTGGTGTTCATCATCACCTAACGAGAACAACAACCTGGTGCTGGAGGTGACTATGGGGATTACATACCTGCCATGTACCAGGTAACAGGGAAAGATGCACCAAACTGTGTTCAGATTAATTGAATGTGCTCTCTCTTCAGATTTGAATGCTACCCTGTCACTTCTCTCCCAGCCATATTGCATATATCCTGTTCTGGTCGTGTCCCTCTCATGGTCCTTAGCCCCAGGCCCTCTCTATGACACCTGAATCCCTTCTATTTCTCACCTCCCTCTTGAAACCCTCCTCCACAGGACAAAGAAAAGGCATAGCAGAGATTATCAGTGAGCTGGACAGTGCTGCCTCCACAGAGACAGCAGTCTTGGACAGCTAATTTCATGTGAGTGATGGGCTTCCAGAATAAGTTCTGCTGAGTGATAATGAACAACGATCAGGAGTTCTCCCCACTGTACTTGTCCACGGATAAGATCCCAAATACTTTTATAGAACCTAAAGGTTTAAGGGCCATAAACTTGTTTAACATGGGGGTGCATGACCAAGGTTTTCCAATTGAAAATGTGTGTAAAGTATGAGCTTTGCAATACTTTGGGCAACAAACCATGTAAGATTATAATGGAAACTGTTAGCAGTAACTTTAGTCTCTCAGTGCAGCACTTCAAAGCACAAGAGTTCACATTGCCTCACTTCATAAGGGAATTTATTGGTTGGTTTCCACTGCTGTGATTTGAGTTTCAGTTAAAGATACCACCGGAATGATAATGGCTTTTCATGCATTTACTACAAAACTCGTGGGGCCTTCTGTTACCCCTGGCCAAAAGAATGACATACCCACCCAAACCTGGTGAACAAAACAGACTCTTTTAAGCGTGCAGGGACAAAGTCTGGTGCTCTTTACCTGGGGTAATGAACAATCTTCTGGAGCCCAACCAGCTCATTGGGATAATAGCTTGGTCCACAGCCAGTAATCTAAAATGCCCATTAAGTTGCCACAAAACTGTTCTAGCGCCTTTAAACCAACAACCCTCAGTTGCAGTCAATAAATTCTGCTGCCTTTGTCACACAAAGGCCTGGGGTACTGGCAATGACCACCAACACATCTCGGACTAAGCTGAAGACAATGTACCTTCTGGGGTAGAGACCGGCAATCAAAATACAAATATCACCAGAACTTCTTGCAGTAGAAGGATGAAGTCAACAGTGCCTTACCCAGGGTGATTCCTAGCTACCTCTCTGAATCCCTGGCCAAGGGGTGAGGTCATGGCAATGCTCAAGACCACTGGCAGCAACTGGCAGGTGCACAGGGGTGGCGGGGACAAAGCAGACACACCCTTATAGCTGCGACAGGGTACCACTCTTTTCCTGGGCCCTGATGATGATGTATTGCAGCAGATAAATATGAAACAATGCATCGATTAAAAAAGAGTGGTTTGGTATTTCTATGAACCTGGGTAATTGGGACAGTATAGCTAAAGGGAGCTCACTTGAAGTTGTATTTCGAAACATAATCAAGTATCTAGTCGATCAAGCAACATATCACCCTACACAGTAATGATCAATAAAATCATCATAGACATGATTTATGATTGATAGACAAACAATAACTACCACATATTTTTTTTAATTAAATTTAGTCATATTTTCCTTCTAACAAATGTTTGAAAAAATTTCGAAAATGAAAGGGGCTAAATGAAGTGACAATGCAGTACTCTTGTGTTGGGAACGTAAATAACAAACCGTGCAACGCAGACCTAAATCTAGGCTGCAGGTATTATGCATCAAACGATGCACTCTTTATCATTTGTAGAATATGATTTAATCAGATTTATGACAGTCCCAGGCTAAGAATAATCCACGTTTTGGTTGGACCCCAACAAGCCAAAGCTTAGGGGGTCTTCATCAGGATT
The DNA here is from genome assembly GCF_031143425.1 of Pleurodeles waltl. Taxonomy (NCBI): domain Eukaryota; kingdom Metazoa; phylum Chordata; class Amphibia; order Caudata; family Salamandridae; genus Pleurodeles; species Pleurodeles waltl. The sequence goes on from NC_090436.1 coordinate 618,642,230, forward strand.
GGGGTCAAAGTGACATATACAAGCAGAACCCTAAAATAGTCAAAGAGTGGCAGCCAAAGGGTGGGCTATATATGGCAGCACCATTAAAACTGATCAGATGGTTAACAGGCATTGGCATTGCCAATAGGTCTCGCCTTTTGGCTGCTAATGCATTCCTAGTAGTTTTGCCATTGTTTTTTTCTTATATTGTTCAGCATCATCAGATTCCTCTGAGTTAAGAGCCCAGAGTTATCACCTGAAATAGAAAAAATGCATAAGCCCTGGGCAGAACCCACCTGCTAAACCCCACTCTCCCTGAAGGCACTTGGCCTTTGAGAGCAAAAAAGTGTACAGCCGAACCTGTGACCTCCGGTACAAAACTCATGGTGAGTGCTTGTTTATCAACTGAAATTGTTAAGCAACTAAATATCCTTTATCCCGCTCTCATTCTAACAATTGTTCACACCAGAGCGAAACGTGACAGTGCAGTACGCTTGTGTGATTGGTGAAAATGACCCAGCAGGTGGGAATCGCATCTGGTGACCAGTTTGCCAAAATCTGCCCATGTTTCACTGGTTCTTCCTACCCTCTACAGACAGTTTGTGGCACAATAGCGTAAATGTCACTGCAAATCTCCCGTTTCATCACAGTGGTCGCCAATTCTTACTGAAGAGGCTGCAAGCTAATGTTTCATGTGGTGACAATCCTTGTTCACCTAGAATGTTGTTTAGTACTTTCTTCAGAAAACGCAGATGGGCACACGGGCTTTTTCTTACCTGACTTCTCTCTTTTGGAACTGATTGACAAGTAAAACGTGGGTCAATAAGAACCACCAGACCATGAAGCCTTTCCTAAATTGGCGGAGACCCTTCTAGTAAGTCTGTGTTGTGTAGGTGTTTTGTATGTATATCGCCTCAGCGGGCGCTCTCTTTAGCGGCATGCGACCTCTCTGTTAGAAATTAACGTGCGTCACATTGTAATATTCCAGGTTGGTTTGACATTCACTTTTAGAACGTGTTTATTTTTAAAGCATGGTTGGGTGCATGTAAACATGTTTAAGTTTGAAATAGCATAACGTGTATGGTAAAGTTGCATCGGTTACAGCAGTTTTGTCTGTCTCTCTGATGAGAAGGTCGTGCTGGTCGTGGGCTCTGTATCTTTCTTGACTAAATGAAGGATCTGAGCATATTGCTGTATTATCGGAGCATCATTTGTTTGAAGGCAAATCTACATGCAAAAGTCTGCCATATCAAGGTCTCACTAACTGCAGGTGTGTGCCGTACGTTAGATAAAAAAAATGCTATCAAGTCATGATCTATCTCACCCAAGCCACCGTTTAAGAGCCTGACACAGTCAGTTTTGATCCCCTGTGCAGCTGCACGACTTCAAAGTAGCATCTCTGCTGTGAAAGGTCATTCCGGGGACCTTAAAGCAGTGCTTAATTTGTAAATAAAAAGGTGCCAGTGCCCAAAGCCCTCCTCTTAAACATGCGGCTGCTGCAATTAAATGAGTGAACATGGAATACTGAGGCGACGTAATCCTGAAACCATCTCGGGCCTCTTCACTCCATAGAAAGCCACTCCCTGCCCCTTCAGCTTACTCTTGCAGCTTTCCACTTTATCCCTTTGTGACGCTTTTTCGTTTTTCCCTTCCTCCGTCTTTCCCATGTGTGTCTTTTGCTCACATCAAATGCTTGAGGCAGAAGAATAAGCCCCGGCCCTCAAAAATAAGTGCTGGTGCTCAGCACCGGAAACAACAAGCACAAATTAAGCACTGCCTTAAAGCAATGGTTATCTTGTAAAACAATAAGTGCCAAGGCCCACATTTTTACATAGAAGCACGTGTTTATCACTACAGAGTGTTGGGGGTTTCAAATACCAAAGATAGGTAGTCCTGATTTTGCCTCATGCACCTTTCATCTACTACTGGAAACTCCTCGCTCCTTTATCCCGCTCTTATACGTTATTTTTCCTTCATGTTTTTTGACGTCACTTTTTTTTCTAAATTTCACTTCTGCCTTCTTTTCATCTTTTGTGCTCCCTCTCTTGCACTGAGTCAAAGTCAGATGAGCAAATACAAGTGCTGGTCCACAAAAATGGAGTGCCAATGGGCCTCACCAGCAACTAGCAGCTCAAATTAAGCACTGCCTTAAAGTCAGTAAACATCTTGTCCATGATCAAACTCTCAAACCCACCTCGTTTGAAAAAAAGAACAGCAACAAAATCTTATTCGGTCCTGCTGAAAGTCGGGTGACCACCTGGCATTGAGACAGGTTCTGGACAGGACTGTAAAAAATTCAGGACAAAGGGTCAAAATTCAGGACAAAAATTTACTGACACGAAGAAACCTTGGGCTCCTGCACTACCTTTGCTAAGCCTTCCCACTGCCACAGGACAGCTGTACTCAGAGCAACTCCATCAGTGGCATGCTGCAGGTGTCTTAAAATTGGGGGATTTGTTTCTGGATAGCGATCTACTAAATTTCCAAACCCTTGTGGCAGACTACCATCTTCACCCTGGTTAGAACCACCTAAAACAACTATTAGATGCCCTATTCCATGTCTGCCACCTAGCACTAACCCTACATGAGGTGTGCCAGAAGCTCTACACCATAGGGACTAGTGGCAAACTGATAGAATGGGTGTACAGACCTTTCCTGCAACATGGAGACCACTCCAGGACTTCTCGTCATGCTACCTGGGTGATTGATGTGGTCAAACCTCCGCAAGATACAGAATGAACTAAACTCCTGGGCTTTCCCCACAAAGTGTCCTACAGCTGTCACTTTAAGTATATTCATAGAGCTTCCTTGAGAATGCATTCAACCTGCAGCTTGCCACTGGCTTTGTGGTTTGTAACTCACATTTCATTGCTTTCAATTTGATGGTTTTATTTGTTTTAGGCTATGCATCCCTTTCCTTGCCCAAACCTTATTTACAGTATCCTTCCGAGTGCTCCCTTTCTGTAAACAGGCCTGTAAATCTTGTTCTTATCTCATCACATTTGCTGTGCATTCACAGAACAAGGTCAAATGTCAGGCTCTGTCTTCAGTGGGAACTTGATGTTTACTTTTCTTTCTCTGACTTCAAAGTGAGAGGATTTATGGGAAAACCTTTCTGGATACTGGGGTTAGGAAAGGGTTTTTTTCTATCACCTTACAACATTTAAATAAAATTCAGAATATATCAGAATTAGGAGCACAAATTAAGCACATTTTTGTTAATTCTGAATTGTGCTGGAAACATACCTTTATATGATTTAAAAAATCATTGCATTAGGTGATGCAATTTCCATACATCATTGTCTGTGCACTGTATAGTTTTATTTGAAAAAACTATGGGGGTCATTCTGACCCTGACGGGCGGCGGAGGCCGCCCGCCAGAGTTCCCCCCTCCAGAACACCGCTCCGCGGTCATAAGACCGCTGCGGTGATTCTGGCTTTTGCACTGGGCTGGCGGGCGGCCGCCAAAAGGCCGCCCGCCAGCCCAGTGCAAAAGAGCCTTCCCACGAGGACGCCGGCTCAGAATTGAGCCGGCAGAGTGGGAAGGTGCGACGGGTGCAGTGGCACCCGTCGCGTATTTCAGTGTCTGCAATGCAGACACTGAAATACAATGTGGGGCCCTCTTACGGGGGCCCCTGCAGTGCCCATGCCATTGGCATGGGCAATGCCCCACGACAACCCATACCGCCATCCTGTTCCTGGCGGGAGAACCGCCAGAAACAGGATGGCGGTATGGGCTGTCAGAATCCCCCATGGCGGCACAGCAAGCTGCGCCGCCATGGGGGATTCCCAGGGCAGCGGAAAACCGGCGGGAGACCGCCGGTTTTCCCTTTCAGACCGCGGCCAAACCGCCGCGGTCAGAATGCCCTGCGGGGCACCGCCAGCCTGTTGGCGGTGCTCCCGCCGACCCTGGCCCCGGCGGTAGTGAACCGCCGGGGTCAGAATCACCCCCTATGTGTCTGTGCAATTTAATGGCCATTTCAATCAAAAATGTGTTGTCTGTAATGCCAGTGTTTTACCACACCATGCATACTCCACTGCACCCTACTCTGCACCACTCCACACCACTGCACCCTACTCTGTTTCACTCCATTTTACACCACTCCATGCCATTGCACTTCGAGACACTGCACTCTTCTCCACTCCACTCTCTGAAACTGCACTCTGCTACTTCACACCACTCTACTCTACTCTATACCACTTTACTCTATGCCAATGCACCTTTCGCCTTTCTACACCACTGCACTCTGCACGCTATACAACTCCAGTCTAGGCAACATCAATCTAGTCCGCACAACTCAACTTTGTGCCACTCTGTAACACTGCACTGTACGCCACTTCACTCCATGCTAATACACTCTATGATGGTGCACTTTACTCTGTAACACTAAACTCTATGCCCCTGCACTCTACATCAGTACACTGAATACACTGTACGTCACTCTAATCTACTCTATGCCACGGCACTCTACACCACTTTACTCTATGCCGTCACACTCTATGCCACTCTATGCAACTCCACTCTACCCTGCACCTCTCCACCCTACACCACTTCACTCTACTGTGAAACAATCTACTTTACACCACTGTACTCTCGCCACTGCATTCTAAGCCACTCCACTCTATCCTAAACCTCTCCACTCCATGCCACTGCACTCTACTCTGAATCTATTCTATGTCACTGCACTCTATGTCACTCTGTCCCACTGTACTCTGTCCCACTGCACGCTACTTCAATGCACTCTACACCAATCTATTCTAAACAACTGCACTATATGCCACTGCACTCTGCCACTGCACTCTGCCACTCTACTCTGCAACACTGCACTGGCCGTCACTATACTCCACACCACTCTACTCCACCCCACTCCACTCTGTACTACTGTATTGTGTACCAGTACACTCTATTCCACTGCACTCTATACCACTCCACTGTGCATAACTCTACATTGTCATCACAATTTACACCACTATGCTCTGCTCTGCACTATACCACGCTACACTACTCCACTCTGCACCACTCTACGCCACTACACTCTATACCACTCGAGTCTACTCTACACTCTATGCCACTGCACCACTGTACACTACTGCACTCTCTGCCACTCTATTGTGTGCCACACTACTCCACTGCACTCTGTGCCACTCTACGCTGCCCCATGACACCACACTCTACTCCAATGCACTCTAAACAACTGCACTGTATGCCACTGTCCTCTACTCTGCACCACTGTACTCTACGCCACTGCTCTCTGCCACTCTACTCCACTCTACCCAACTACGCCACAAAATTTTAGCCATGCTGAACAGCATGCAGTCTGGTGTATTAAATGGCTAAAACACATAGGCAAAGCCAATATTTCTTGCCTAGACAAGGCCTATTGGCTTTGCCAATGTTTGTTAGTTCTATGAGATATTGAGGTCCCTGAAAGAACTGTGAATGTGTAATTCCTTATTTTAAACATGCTTTGCACACATCATAATATAGGCTGCTTCAAAATGGGCAAATACTTTTCAGTGAAATAAAAAAGTCCTTCTAAAATACAGATTTGAATAATGTACAGTTTATACATAGTACTAACATTTTTTATAACAGTCCGATAAAACCACACACTCCACAGTTCACCTTGGAACATCCTTACAGCACCTCTCTAAAAGAAAATAGCTTTGTCCTCAGAAAGCTTCAAGTGACTCCTTTGATTAAAGTCAACACGTTTCCATGCCCCTTTTCATTTGCAGATTTGCCAGTTGCACACATTTGCATTTCTTTAGGAAAGGAGACACCCAGGCAAGAAGGCCTCTCCTTATCTGTCTGCCCCTCTCTCCCTCAGGGTACAGGGGACTCCCTGCCTTTTAATCTAGCTGGGGAAACTAATCTGTCCTAATTATGTTCTGTCCTTTAGGTGAAAGGATAAAATTACGGGACAAATGCTGTCCCATAAGTCTTTCATAATGGACAACTGATGGCAGGGCGAAATTACGGACAGTCCGTAAAAAGTACGGAGGGGTGGTCACCTTAGCTGAAAAACAAGCCTCACCAACAGCAAAGACCCCTTGGAAAACGCTAGGTATAAGTTCCAAACTCTTTAGACATCTTGCACACTAAACGACATTTACAGTTCACACAGGAATAGCCAGGTGTTTGTCTCTGTAAATATATTTTGTTGAGTTCTGCTCCATTGATGGTTCTGTATCCCCTTCCCTTCTTCATGCATTTTTTAGATATCTACAACTTGTTCAATACCCAGGTACTACATTTATTGGTACTAGTTTCATAGCAAGTGAACACTCTCAATGAAGACTCTTGAAAGGAATATTTTAAGTTTAATTGTTTTTCTGCACTTTAACAATGATTTGTAGTATAAGAGATGGCTGACATTCAACTTTAGACAAAATACAAAGGCTTTGACTTACGTGGCAGAGTCCCATAGGAACCTGACACCTGAAGACATGAAGGAAGGACTAAAACGGCATGATGGGATAGTTTATTAATCTCAGACGTTGAATAAGGCTACAGAGAACTATGTCGACAATACATGTGACAGTGCCCCTGTGTAATGTAACTAGTGCTCCTTTAATGTGTTCCAATAGCTTCGGGCCGAGTTCTCACTATGTAAAACTGCAAGATAAATAAACATGAATAAAATAAGGAGGACAAAAAAGTCACCTGTTGACATGAAATCAAGAATGTAATCTTAATCATGCAGCCAGCAATGAACACAAAAGCAGAGCGAACGTGGCGGGACTTAGCTGCCATCTTAGAACGGAAATATTTTAATGATGTTAAACAGCTATATTAGTGCTTTTATAAAGGATCAGAAAAATCGAAAGCATTTCCTTAAAATTATACATGAAGTTAATCTGTATGGAAAATAAAAAAGTTTTACATAAACGCTATTAACTCATTTTCTTCATAGTGAAAATTTTGTACTATTACAAATGCTAAGGGCTGCAATATATTTGGCTCTTCCTAAACACATGCCTGGCTTTCCCACCTTTGGTGGGGGTATACTGCATGATGTCAATCACCTTGGACATTTGTAACCCTCAAACTGCAATCACGAATCCAATGCCACACTTGGCACAGTACTTATAGTTTCTGCCTCCACCCCAAACACATTCTGGTCCTTCATTCTCCCTTCTGGATGAATTCTCAGAGCCCGGATATCCGTGGGCAGAGCGCAGAGGCAGCATTACAGTGACCACCGCTAGTCTAGAAAGCCCCTTGACCCCAGGGGTGAGAGGTAGGGCACGCAGGTACAGAGCCACGCCTCTATAGAGTCCTAGGGTCTACGGGCCGAATGTCACTAGCGCTGAAACAAAGATTCTTCCCTATCCACACAACCCCATCAATTCTATGTCAGGACCAGAGGCTCCTCAATTCTTTACTACTCAACAAACAGCAGGCAATAATAAAAACAGTAAACACTTAATGAGGCTTTGAACCCCACCTCCCATAACCACCAATAGCAGACCAACATCGTCTATAAACTGGGGAGGCACCATCTGACTTCCTCTTTCTTTGCTGCTCCGCAGTCAGATAAGTGCCTCCCCGTTTTTGTAATATAGCAATGCAAGGTTTAATACAGTAGTGTTTGGGTTCTCTGATATCACATGCTTGTTCTTACTTCTCCGCGTGCCAGGGTGCGTGTTGCACCCGTACATTTTCACTTTATTATAAATAAGTTTATTTTACTGCTGCTTCGTTGTCGGGGTTGGCACGCCCGTCAAAGGTGCTGTAAGGATCTGATCCATCGTTTTTTTTTTCTTTCTTGAAGGTGGCCTGTGTCCTGGGCCTGAATTCTGCCACCTCGTGGCTGCTTCTATGCCTGTCGGAGGCGCATTAGTGACGTCCCGCGACCGGTGAGTCAGGCAAGGTTTGTAGCCCAATTGGGCTATACGTGCGCACACCCTACGAGAGGGGGAAGTAACATTTTGTCAACTTCCCTTTCTCGTAGGACGACAGACGCCGGCCCCGGGCTGTACTAACGGGGGCAGTGCTTTTAAACCGAAAATTGCCTTATGTCACTCATAAAAATAGCGATCCTGCTATTAGAACAGTTTTTTTGTGGCAATCTATTTCTGGTGTAGCTGGCACTGTGTTTCTGACGCCCTTGACCAGTGTTGTCTGGGGTTGCTGTTTATGCAATTGAGAGCACTTCACTTGGTGATGTTAAAACAGTGATAGGATCATGTCTGATGAAGAGTATTATGAACAGGGCTTAGAGATGTATGGTCCATATGAGGACAAAGATTACTATTTTGATCCCTGTTTTGAACAGGTTATTGACTCTTCAATACAGAAGTCCTTGGATAAAGTGATTACATCTGCCCTAGAACCCTTGTCTAAAAAGATTGATGATTTGGCTGGTCCTTCCTCTTCTTTCCCTTCTGGAGATACCTCTTCCCCTTCTGTCCCTTCTACTGAACAACTGTGGCCTCACAAGAGCAAGTTGGCCAATATTTCCCTACCGTCTATCTCTGGGCATACTTACGCTAACGCTTGGGATCCCCCTACCCCTATAACTTTGCCTACTGCGGTTTCTGATTCTGCCTCCTCACATGAGTCCTTACAACCCAAAAAGCGCAATAAGAAGCGTAAAGTTTCTTCTTCCTTTTCTCCTTCTCCTTTTACTTTCGAACCTTCTGATATTCACCCTAGATCTTCAGATTGGGCTCCAGCCCCTGCTGTGGTGGATTATATGCAGTTGCATATTCGAAAAGGGTTTGAAAAGGAGGTCAGGTCCAGATTGCGATCGGAGTGCCCTCGCCCAGATCTACCACATAAAACTGCAGTCACCCCCGAGATCGATAATACTATGGTGACTTTCCTTTAGAAATATAATAAAGATCTGAAGAAAGGGATAGCCAGGGCCCTCAAGGCTTGTCAGGACAAACTGCTAGATGTTTCTGTATCCCTTGCAAAAATCCTAGAACTGGCTCTTCAGACTCAGGATTCTGGGGCAGCTATCCATCCGGAGCTTCTGGCTGGGTGGACTCAGCGAGCCATTTGTTTTCTGGGAAACGCAAACTGCTTTAGCTTCAGAGTGACGAAAGTCCGTCTTATTACACATTGATTCCCAAATGGCAGATCTGGCTTCGACTGAAGCAGATCCTCTAGCGGAGGGAAAACCTTTTGGGGACAAATTTGTGAAAGACATTACAAAATTCGTCAACACCTTCACGTCCTTAGACAAATCTCAATCTTCCCTTAAAAGAATGTTTAATCCACTTTTTGGAAGGGACGGTCGATTTTGAGGACGCTCAGCCGGCCGAGGTTTCCCACAAGGTCCTGCAAGAGGAAACTTTTCAAGACACAGGGGCCATACCCAAGACGCTTCACAAGCAGGCTTCTACCCCTCCAGATATAGAGGAGCACGCAACCATAACAATCGAGGGGCAGGCAGAGGTTACAGAGCCATTGATAACACCCCCACAGGTAATAAACCTTCCTTTTCTTTTTATCCCTTTAGGAGGCAGACTGAAATATTTCATTCAAAAATGGGCCTCCATTTCTTCAGACACCTGGGTTTTAGATACAGTACAAGGGTATTCCGTAGAACTTTTAACCATCCCTCTGCAGCAAACCCTTCCTCCTCCTAACCTTTTTTCCAAACTACGCAAATCCTTTATAGATGGCGAAATTCAGGAATTGCTAACAAAGAAGGCTAATACTCTCACTTTCCGTTTCTCACTTCCGGTTTCTGCAGCAATGTCTTTTTGGTGCGCAAAAAAGCGGGTGGGCAGAGGTTAGTCCTCAACCTCAGAAACTTCAACCCATTTGTAGTATACTGCCATTTCAAGATGGAAGGCATTCGTCTGTTGCGAGATCTGCTTCAAGATGGAGACTGGATGGTTTCGTTTGGATCTCAAAGACGCTTACTTATCGGTTCCCATAGCTCCTTCTTACGGACGGTTTCTTCAGTTTTGTTGGAGAGACAGTTGGTATGAATATCTGATGCTCGCCTTCAGTCTATCTTTAGCTCCTTGGGTGTTCACCAAACTATTGAAACCAGTGGTGGAAAACCTTTGCGAGAGAGACATTTGCCTGATAATCTATCTAGATGACATGATAATCATGGCACAGGATCAATCTCTGTTATTGACTCACTTGCTTTGGGTAGGTTCTCTTCTCCAGGAACTGGGATTTGTGATCAATCTCAAGAAATCTTCCATGTTTACATCCCAGCAAATGGAATTCTTGGGATTCTAGGTGGATTTCGTAAAAGCTCAGCTGTTACATCCTTCTCATAAAATGAAGTCGATCAAGAGGGAGCTGAGAATGTCATTATCGAAACAGATGGTATCTTTGAGGTCCCAAGCACGGATTGTGGGCCTTTTGGCTTCTTCGATTCAGGCTGTCTTCCCGGGTCCTTTCCATTACAGAGCCATGCAGAGATTAAAAATCCAATTCCTGCAACAGGGTTTCTCGCACGACAATTTGGTTCCTCTTGCTCTAGAAGCCCGAGAAGAACTTCAATGGTGGCCTGGAACGGCAGAGCCATTTTTGGAGAATCACCCGAGGTGGTGATAGAGTCAGATGCCACTCGCTGGTGCTGGGGAGCGAGATGTGGTCCTTTTTCGACAGGAGGGCGTTGTTCCTCAGAGGAACTTCAACTCCACATCAATTGTCTGAAACTCTTAGCGGATTCATTTGCCATCAGATCACTCTCCCCTCTCAGGAGCAATTGTTGCATTCTCCTGAAAATGGACAATGTGTCTGCAGTCAGATACATCAACCATTTGGGGGGGGACGAGGTCTTGCCTCCTGGCGAATATTGCCAGGGAGTTTTGGCATCTTTGTCTGGATCGGAAGATCATGGTGATAGCAGAATTCCTCCCAGGCAAAGATGACCTAGTGGCAGATTGGAACTCTCTGTTTTTGAAGGATTCCAGCGATTGGAAACTTCTTCCTTCTGTTTTTCAGAAGGTCATGGTGTTGATGGGCCCGTGTCAGGTGGACCTGTTTGCATCTCGTCTCAATTTTCAGATTCCAAAATTTTTCAGCCGGAGACCGGATCTGTTGGCTCTTGCAATAGACGCTTTTCTTCAGGATTGGTCAACTCAGATGAATTATGCTTTTCCCCCGTTTGCCATGATCCCACGGGTTGCGACGCTCTTGCGTCGTCAAGCAGCGTCTGCAATTCTCATGACCCCGTTATGGAGGAGTCAACCTTGGTTCCCATCCCTACTGGAACCCTCAATTGCTCTCCCTCTACAGCTCCCAATTTTTCCTCAACTCCGTCTGGATCCAGTGGGATCTCCACACCCTCTTCTTCTATCGGGACAACAGTCTCTTATGGCATGGAGGATATCGGGAGACATTCTCAAGTGCAAGGCCTTTCATCTTCAGCTTCCTCATTTATACAAGCATGAGCTCCATCCACCCACAAAAGATACTCTTTGGGCACTGAATGGTATAGCTCATATACAAAGAAAGAGGAAGTAAGGTGGTGACTCCCCAGTTTATAGACTATGTATGTCTGCTATTGGTGGTTATCGGAGGTGGGGTTCAAAGCCTCATTAAGTGTTTACAGTTTTTTCATTGGCTGCTGTTTGCTGAGTAGTAAAGAATTGAGAAGCAGAATCCTCGCCTCCTTTTTTTTAATAGAATCTAAAATTATCAACTCTACACTAGAATTTTTTTAATTCATAACCCGCTACTTTGCGCATGCTCAGAAGCAAAGACACTTCCACCATTTATTCCTGAGCTGATGTGAAGTGCTTCGGTGCAAAAGAGTTAATCCATGGAGGTAGAAAGAGGACGGCGAAGAAGCCAATGTCCTATAAAATAAATTATAAAACGATAAATATGCTATGGTCAAGACCATTCCATGATAGTTGTCTGGTTTAGAGGCCATGGCCCAAAGGAATATGGTGTACTGAAGATGAAACAAGCAGCAAGCAATTAGCCCATCTAGGGCACTGTCTAGGGAACAGTATTCTATGTCAGGACCGGAGGCTTCAGATTATGCTTCTACAACTTTGCTGTTTATTAATATCAAACACACAGCATCTAATAAAAACAAACTTCTTCTTTAAGCTACATTACCCATAAGATTTATGGATGACATCACATAAACAGCCCATTCATAACCCTTCAAACATTATATAGTCCAGAGGAACCAAATAACCTCCTCTTTCTTTGCTGCTTCGCATAAAGATGAATACTAAAACCTTTCTTATGCTCATGAATAGTAAACTCATTTATACGTGATTAAGTGTGTGATAACCACACTGCCCATGTAGTCCCCGCATATCTCCAAACAGATTAGGCCACAATTCACTCGTTGCACCCGGTGGGGGTGCTGAGAGGCCAGAGCGCATTTGCACGAGGACCGCAGTCCTCTTTCTGGCTCGCTGCTCGCGAAGCGCCGCAGGTCAGTTTTCATTCAAAAATTGGAATGTGAGCCCACGCTGAGAATCGGCGTCTTATGAGTTAGCTCCCACTTACTGTCCCTACGCGTGGGAGTCTAACGTCCTCATCACACCCGGCTGCCAGGGTTGTAACAATTGGCCATCACAGGACTTATCCTGAGGGGGAAAAACAGGCTTTATAAAGTCATTCAACGTCCTCTGTGTTTTTACATGCAAAGTGCTTAGCGTCTCAATTGGCCTGACATACACTGGGTCCCCTCCCCCCAGCACCTATTATTTACATCTAGGGGTGTGGGAATATTCATAATTTGCCATAAATATTCCAAAATATTTTGAAATAATCCCCAAAATGTCCACTTTACCAAACATGACTGATAGACAGCCCTCTGATGCCACATATCTCCAGGAGCAAGAGGATCTGCTCCTCGCCGAGGACATTGTGCATGCCCTTGATGCCTCAGTGTCTCAATCAGTGAACAGGGCCCTAACAGTAGCACTGCAACCAATTGCGAGACAGCTAAAAAGGTACGCCTTGACCTCTACCCCCTATGGCCAAACAAATCCCATGCTCCTGCCTCCCCACTCAGACGAACAATCCCCAACTCAAGCCGAATGGCCACACGCTGCTCCCATGGCCTGTATGGCCCAGACCACAGCCACTGACCATGGATATTCAGCACTGCCTTCCACCAGCACCCAAGCCCTCTACTTCCCTACTCAGGATGATGCCTCTGATGACATTCATTCCCCTCAGTCAGACTCAGACGATGACACTTGGCGCTCCCAGAAGTGGAGATGCCATTCTCCAGACGACATGCAAACCCCAACCCCGACTGGCAAAGGTCTAGACCCCAACTCCACCCTCAATTTAGATCCATACGCATTCATTCACCCTAGATCAGTGGTCTGGACCCTTGTGCCTGCAGTTGCAGAATACGCTCAGACACGACTGAGAAAAACCCTGTACAAAGAGGTCAGGAACCGTCTCCACTCAGAATGCCCTGCCCCAGACATCCCCGGTAAGATCACCCTGACGCCAGAGCTAGATCCCAATCTAGCGAGCTTTATTAAATGTTCAGCTAAAGATCCCAAGAAAGGTATAGATAGATTAGATCCTGGAAATCATGCCAGTACAAAGTACTGGATTTTGCAGGCCCCCTATGCAAAATCCTGGAACTGGCAGTGAGCACTAAAGAATCCAGATCCCCCATAGACTCAGAAACATTAGCAGGCTGGGCCCAAAGAGTGCTATGCAGGTTCAGAAATGCAAATTCTGCCATCTCCATAGAGAGAAGACATTCTATACTCTTGTGCATGACCCCAAGTTGACAGATCTGGCCAATGCGGAACCAGGACCTCTAGCCGATAGTCTTTTGTTTGGGGACAGATTTGTAAAAGATCATAAAATGATTTGTAAAAGATTTGTAAAAAATTCGTCCATACCTTCACAGCTTTAAACAAAGCCCAGACCTCGCTCAGCAGCATTTTCCAGCAGCACCTCTTCACCAGGGCCGGCAGAAATAGAGGACGTCTATCCTGCCGTCCCATATACAGTCCTCAAGCCAACTACACCTCCTCAAGGCAGAGGATATACTTCCCACAAGGATACCTTTTACCCCACCGGGGCACAAGCAGAACGAGCACGCTTCGGTAGAGGTTCATACCTAAACAACTACAGATCCAACGCCAACCTTCAAGGTGAGTCTGATACTTCATTCATCAGTAGTCCTAGGGGGCAGAACCAGATTCTTTCTACACAATTGGTCCAAGTTAACTACAGACCAGTGGGTACTAGAGACAGTCTCAGGTTTCCACCTAGAGTTCTTCGGGACCCCCCAACAGGCAGTCCCACCTCAACCAATCAGTTTTTTCCTACAAGATCTCACCTTTATTCAACAAGAAATAAACCAGTTGTTGATCAAAGATGTTATCTCCCCATGTCAACCTGATTTCTCTGGCTTTTGCAGCAACATCTTTGTAGTAGACAAGAAGCGAGGAGGCTCACGTTTATTGATAATTTTGAAAGAATTCAACAGTTGGATCCTTTATCGACACTTCAAGTTGGAGGGGGATACACCTCCTCAGAGACATTCTCAGAGAAGGCGTCTGGATGGTCTATTTTGGCCTAAAGGATGCCTATCTATCCATCCCAATAATTTCTCTTCACAGGAAGTTTTTACAGTTTAGATGGAACGGTCAGTGGTTCCACTTCCAGGTTCTGCCATTCGGACTCTAATCCGTCCCTTGGTGCTTTTGCAAGATCTTTGCTTCCAGTGACGAAGATTCTCCGATCCAGAGGCGTTCTGATGATCATCTACTTAGACAACATCCTTCTTATGGCACAGACTACCCAATCCCTCACACAACACCTGGAATGGACCATCCAACTGCTCAAGGACTTGGGTTTTCTGATCAACTCAAAGAAATCAGACCAGACCTTTTCTCGTCAGGTGGAGTTTCTGGGTTCCGGATAGACTCTTCTTCTTCTCCTCTGTCTCTTCCGGCCCAGAAACTACACTCGATCCAAAAGGAGGTTCGATCAACTCTCTGCAAAGACAGGCTATCCCAGGTATTTGCCAGGATTGTAGGCCTCTTAGCGTCCTGCATTCAGGCTATATTCCCAGCCCCATTACACAACAAGGCAATTCAACGTCTGAAAACTCATCCCTTACAGAAGCTCCTATCATACACAGAGCTTGTAGACCTCACTCCAGAATCTATCAGCGAACTCCAAAGGTGGCTAGACCACATGTCCGCCTGGAATGGCAGAGCCATCTTCAGCTCCCGACCAGATGTCATTCTGGACTCAAACGCCAGCAAGTGGGGTTGGGGGGGGCAGATGCAGGTCAATTTCCACAGGCGGGCGATGGTCCCACAACGAGTGTCATCTTCGCAACAATTGCAAAGAACTTTTAGCAGGGTCCTTTGCAATGAAGACCCTAGCTCCAAGGCCCAATTTCTGTGTACTCCTATGCATGGACAGCATCTCAGCGGTACGGTAAGTCAACAAATTGGGAGGCACGCAATCAAGAATTCTAGAAGAGATAGCGAGGACATTTTGGCATTACTGCCTCCAGAATCAGGTAACAATGACAGTGGAATACCTGCCAGGACATCTCAACATAATAGCGGATTGGAATTCCAGATTCCTCAGGGATTCTAGTTAATGGAAATCTCATCACCTTGAGTTTCAAGCCCTACAAAAGAGATGGGATCAATGTCATTTTGACCTGTTCGCTTCCCGCCTCTTGCATCCGATACCCCGGTTCTTCTTGTGGAGGCCAGATCCCATGGCCATAGCCACGGATGCCTTTCTACAATGGAAAGGCCCACTTTCCAGTGCAGATTCCCCCAATACACAACCTATTGCTAGAACCTGCAGGGATACCCCAGCCTTTGATCGCACATAACAAGCTCCATCTCATAGCATGGCGCATTTCTGGCAATGCTGGTCGCTGCCAGGCCTTTCGCAACAATCTCTCTGAAGTCTCCAGTCCTGACTAGAATAAAAAAAAATCTAGCTTACACAACAAGAATTTTTTATTCTATTAATGACTCAGAGGTAAGGATTATCCCACCTGCTTGTTTCAACTATCCCACCCAATCTGTACAGACAAAATGTTTTTTCAAATGTGGAAAAATGTTTATACATTAAAAGTGATAGAAATGCCTCTGATCAAGAACTGTGCATGATACATTGTTTTTTTCTTTAACCATTGCTAACGTTAGAATTACATTTGCAGGACTTGTTTTGCTTGCATAATATAATCCATTTGAGACAGGGTGTTACCACATTTTCATCTGCTTTCTTGACCATTTCGGATCAGAAATCCAATTAATGGAAGCAGCATCAGCTTTGAGTTATCAACTTGGACCTGCGTTCTGGGCACTTTCGTGAATCTTCACCGGTTCTACGTGGGAGACCGATTTCAGGAATGTTGTTGTTGAATCCTTTATAGACTTAAAGACTTTATCTCAGAGCAAAGAAGGAGGAGATTATTTGATTCCTCTGGGCTATATAACATTTGAAGGGTTATGAATGGACTGTTAATGTGATGTCATCCATAAATCTAACGGGTAATGTAGTTTAAAGAAAAAGTTTGTTTTCATTGGCTGCTGTGTGTTTGACATTAATAAACAGCAAAGTAGGAGAAGCATAATCCTCTCCTCTGAGCCCTTAATAGAATTGAAAATTCTTGTCGCATAAGCTAGAAATTTTATTAGTGTGCTATTAAAAAGAAAACAAGATGTGAGTGCATGTAGGCTCCAGGATCCAAGGCTTTACATACCAGAGTCCTTACAGTGCCACTGACCAGATGTGTGCGCTGGTAAAAAAAAAAAAAAAGGCATGATGGTGCCACCCTGCTCATAAAAGAAAGGCACAAGATTTACAAGCCTGTTTTCTATCGCACTCGAAAATCGAAAGGTGGTTGTGAGCACCCGTGTGAAAAGAGGGTCTTCTCACGCCACGCATGCAGAAAGAAAATAAACAAGAGAAATCAAACGTGCAGGATTGTGGGAAGTGCTGATTGAATTTTTTTTTTAAATAGTTCCTGAGCCAAGAAATAAAATGGGACAAATGGAAGGGTACAAGTCCTTGGGCTGTGCTCCATGGGAGCTAACAATTGACTAAAAGGTGGGATACAGAGGAAACATTAATCACTTACAAGCAAGGATTTTTTAAGAACACGGACATAAACAAATAAAAACAAGGGGCAGGTTACAAGACCATTAAATAGAATACAGCATGCCTTGAAGAGATAGCGCAAGGGCTGTCTAGGCTCAACCTAAAAAGGAGGCTTACCTGAATCGGCCTTCTGAAACCTGAATCTCTATACCAAATAGAGAAGGTTCAAAAAAAGGGAAAAACACTAAACCATAAAATGTAAATAGAATGTGTCGTGCATATGAATAAACTGAGTAGGAAAACCTTACCCAGAATTTCAATATTTAAGATGCTACAAAAGTGAATATGATTAAGGAAAAAATTGTGATCTGTACTTATATTTAGGGTCTGTACCTCCAAAAAATATTTAAGCAAGGTCGCCTTAAACCTTAACCCCTTCGTCGCCACGGACGTAATGGTTACGTCCATGGCTGCGCCCGTGTGGCGCCATGGACGTAACCAATATGTCCTGGGACCGGCCCTTGGGGGAAGCGCTAGCGCTCCCCCCGAGGGCCACCCACCCACCCCCGTAGGCCAGGGTTGAAAGGGGAATCCCTTCCCCTTCCACCCCCGACCCCCCCCACCACCCCTGTGACGTGAGCTTCCAGCGCGATCGGAAGAGAAATGCTTTGCATTTCTCTTCCGATCACGTGGGGGAGGCCGAGAGAGGCTTCAAAGGGAAGGAAAGTTATTTCCTTCCCTTTGAAGTCTCTCTCTGCGTTTTGGCAGCCGGATTGAAAGCAATCCAGCTGTCAAAACGCCCACTAGACACCAGGGATTTGTTTTTTATGAAACTGACGTAAGGGTTGCTCCCAGGGGGGGCATTTTTTTTAAGGTCTTTTCTGCCCCCCCCCGGGGCAGATCGGCCTATTATTAGGCTGATATGCCCCCAGGGTGGGGGCAGAAACCTCTAGGCACGCGGGATAATTTTTATTTATTTTTAGTTTTTTAGTTTTTTGTTTTAGAGGTGGGGAGCGACCCCTTAGGCAAGGGTCGCTCCCATAGGTGGCAAATTATATTTAGGCCATTTCTGCCCCCCTTGGGGGTAGATTGGCCTATTTTTATGAGGCCAATCTGCCCCCAAGGGGGACAGAAACCATTAGACACCAGGGAGTTTTGTTTTTTTGTTCGTGAATTTCACGTAAGGGGAGCGACCCCTTAGGCAAGGGACGTTCCCCTGGGGGTCAAATTTATTTTAGGCCATTTCTATCAGCCTATTTTAATTAGGCCGATCTGCCCCCAAGGGGGGCAGAAACCACTAGGCACCAGGGATCTTTTTTTTTGCGCCGTCACGCAAGGGGAGCGACCCCGTAGGCAAGGGTTGCTCCCCAGGGGGCAGTGGGGGGCACATTTATTTTAGGCCATTTCTGCCCCCGGGGGGGCAGAAACCTCTAGGCACCAGGGCTATTTTTTATTTTGTGTGTGTTTTTTTGTTGTTGTTGTTTTTTTATAGATGGGGAGCGACCCCTTAGGCAAGGGTTGCTCCCCTGGAGGGGCAAATTGTATTTAGGCCATTTCTGCCCGCTTTGGGGGCAGATCGGCCGATTTTAGGTCAATCTGCCCCCAAGGGGTGCAGAAACCACTAGGCACCAGGGATCTTTTTTTTGCGCCGTCACGCAAGGGGAGCGACCCCATAGGCAAGGGTCGCTCCCCGGGGGGGTGGGGGGGCACATTTATTTTAGGCCATTTCTGCCCCCCCTGGGGGCAGATCGGCCTATTGTTATTAGGCGATCTGCCCCCGGGGGGGCAGAAACCTCTAGGCACCAGGGCTAATTTTTGTTTGTGTGTTTTTTTTTTTTGTTTCTTTGTTTTTTTTTAGATGGGGAGTGACCCCTTAGGCAAGGGCTAGGCCTACCCACACAAGTGAGGTACCATTTTTATCGGGAGACTTAGGGGAACGCTGGGTGGAAGGACATTTGTGGCTCCTCTCAGATTCCAGAACTTTCTGTCTCCAAAATGTGAGGAAAATGTGTTTTTTTTAGCCAAATTTTGAGGTTTGCAAAGGATTCTGGGTAACATAACCTGGTCAGAGCCCCACAAGTCACCCCATCTTGGATTCCCCTGGGTCTCTAGTTTAAAAAAATGCCCAGGTTTAGTAGGTTTCCCTAGGTGCCGGCTGAACTAGGGGCCAAAATCTACAGGTAGGCACTTTGCAAAAAAAACCTCTGTTTTCTGTAAAAAAAAAATGGTATGTGTACACGTTGTGTTTTGGGCCATTTCCTTTCGTGGGCGCTAGGCCTACCCACACAAGTGAGGTACCATTTTTATCTGGGGACTTGGGGGAACGCTGGGTGGAAAGAGATTTGTGGCTCCTCTCAGATTCCAGAACTTTCTGTCACCGAAATATGAGGAAAATGTTTTTTTTTAGCCAAATGTTTAGGTTTGCAAAGGATTCTGGGTAACAGAACCTGGTCAGAGCCCCACAAGTCACCCCATCTTGGATTCCCCTAGGTCTCTAGTTTCAAAAAATGCACAGGTTTGGTAGGTTTCCCTAGGTGCCGGCTGAGCTAGAGGCCAAAATCTACAGGTAGGCACTTTGCAAAAAACACCTCTGTTTTCTGTCAAAAAATGGGATGTGTCCACGTTGTGTTTTGGGGCATTTCCGGTCGCGGGCGCTAGGCCTACCCACACAAGTGAGGTATCATTTTTATCGGGAGACTTGGGGGAACATAGAATAGCAAAACAAGTGTTATTGCCCCTTGTCTTTCTCTACATTTTTTCCTTCCAAATATAAGAGAGTGTGTAAAAAAGACCTCTATTTGAGAAATGCCATGTAATTCACATGCTAGTATGGGCACCCCGGAATTCAGAGATGTGCAAATAACCACTGCTCCTCAACACCTTATCTTGTGCCCATTTTGGAAATACAAAGGTTTTCTTGATAGCTATTTTTTACTCTTTATATTTCAGCAAATGAATTGCTGTATACCCGGTATAGAATGAAAACCCACTGCAGGGTGCAGGTCATTTATTGGCTCTGGCTACCTAGAGTTCTTGATGAACCTACAAGCCCTATATATACCCGCAACCAGAAGAATCTAGCAGACGTAATGGTATATTGCTTTCAAAAATCTGACATTGCGGGAAAAAGTTACAGAGTAAAACGTAGAGAAAAATTGCATATTTTTTCACCTCAATTTCAATATTTCTTTTTTTCAGGTGTTATTTTCGGTAGGAAACCCTTGTAGGATCTACACAAATTGCCCCTTGCTGAATTAATAATTTTGTCTACTTTTCAGAAATGTTTCGGTTTCTGGGATCCAGCATTGGTTTCATGCCCATTTCTGTCACTGACTGGAAGGAGGCTGAAAGCACAAAAAATCGTAAAAATGGGGTATGTCCCAGTAAAATGCCAAAATTGTGTTGAACAATTGGGTTTTCTGATTCAAGTCTGCTGTTCCTGAAAGCTGGGAAGCTGCTGATTTTAGCACCACAAACCCTTTGTTGATGCCATTTTCAGGGAAAAAACCACAAGCCTTCTTCTGCAGCCCCTTTTTCCCATTTTTTGAAAAAAAAGAAATTTTCACTGTATTTTGGCTAATTTCTTGGCCTCCTTCTGGGGAACCCACAAAGTCTGGGTACCTCTAGAATCCCTAGGATGTTGGGAAAAAAGGACGCAAATTTGGTGTGGGTAGCTTATGTGGACAAAACGTTATAAGGGCCTAAGCGCAAACTGCCCCAAATAGCCAAAAAAAGGCTTGGCATCTGAGGGGGAAACGGCCTGGCAGCGAAGGGGTTTTGGGGTGGGGTTGGGGGGGTGGGGCATTTTTGGTTTTGGGGTGGGGGGGTAGGAGGTTTTAGGTTTTGGGGTGGGGTTGGGGGGGTGGGGTGTTTTTGGTTTTGGGGAGGGGGTGGGGGTTTTAGGTTTTGGGGTGGGGTTGGGGGGGTGGGGCATTTTTGGTTTTGGGTAGGGGGTGGGGGGTTAGGGGGTTTTAGGTTTTGGGGTGGGGTTGGGGGGGTGGGGTGAGGGATGTAGAGTGAATGGTGCCTATTAGTAATGGTTTTATCAGGAATGACTTTACAACGAAATATCGTTGTTAAGGCATTCGTGGTAAAATCATTAGTAGTAAGAACAAGGTCAGTGTTCCGACCTCGTTGTTAAGGTTAGTAGTTGTTTTTAAGTTTAAGTCGGTGTTCCGTGGTATAATCGTGCCCAGGGCCTGTAGATTAAATGCTACTAGTGGGCCTGCAGCACTGATTGTGCCACCCACTTAAGTAGCCCCTTAACCATGTCTCAGGCCTGCCATTGCAAGGCCTGTGTGTGCAGTTTCACTGCCACTTCGACTTGGCATTTAAAAGTACTTGCCAAGCCTAAAACTCCCCTTTTTAGGGTCGAGCCTGCGTTGCATGCGCTTGCGCATGCGCAGCAAGACACTTTAGGTATTAAAAAGGGCTGGGAGCCCTGTCCACGTCACGTCAGTGTTAACCATTGGTTTGTGGGCTTGCCTATTAAAATCTGCTTGCTTTCATTAGTCGAAGGCATGCATACGTCATGCCTTTTCCAGTGGCTAGCCCTCCTCGAGCGCATCGACCAAGTACAGAAAACTTGCGAGGCTCACTGTTTTCTGTCGGATCGTGGACTACTTTTTTTCTCTATTTTACTAGCGCGATTTCGCTTGGCAGAAGTCAAGCGCTTTACACAGTTAATTTAACTTTTTCGGGTTACGTACATAAAAGCACTTTTGCCGATAGATGAAAAGTCAGGTTAGGAGTTTACAACGCGATCAGCTCTAACATGTGCAAACGCGAGACCCGTTGCATTGCAAATGCTTGTTCTACATATGGTCACCCCTAAGTAGGCCCTAGGTAACCCCTAGGGCAGGGTGGTGTGTAGACAAAAGGCAGTACATGTACCTGCATACACTACATGTCCTGGTAGTGTAAAACTCCTAAATTTGTTTTTGCACTGCTGTGAGGCCAGCTCCTTTCATAGGCTAACATTAGGGCTACCCTCATATACTGTTGATTGGTAGCTGTTGATCTGAAAGGAGTAGGACGGTCATATTTAGTATGGCCAGAATGGTAATACAAAATCCTGCTGACTGGTGAAGTTGGATTTAATATTACTATTTTAGAAATGCCACTTTTAGAAAGTGAGCATTCTCTGCACTTAAATCCTTCTGTGCCTTACAATCCATGTCTGGCTAGGTTCAGTTGACAGCTCCCTTGTGCATTCACTCAGAAACACCCCAAACACAGGATGCTCAGCCTCACTTGCATACATATGCATTTTGAATGGGTCTTCCTGGGCTGGGAGGGTGGAGGGCCTGACACTTACATGTCAAACGACAGTAGTCTGCCCTCACCGAAGGGCTGCCACATCCCCTACTGGGACCCTGGCAGACAGGGTTGAACTGAAAAGGGACCTTGTGCACTTCTAAGCTATTCTTTGAAGTCTCCCCCACTGCCTTGCTGCTCTCTGGCTGTGCTGAGAAGTGTTCTCTAAGGGCTTGGATAGAGCTTGCCTCCTGTTCCTTGAAGTCTCAGGACCAAAGACTTCATTCCAGCAAGATGAACTTCTTGTGTGGTGAAAATTGATGCACAGCATGCCAGAAACGATGCACAGCCTGCATCGTGGTGAAAAATTCACTGCACGCTGAACCAGAATGACGCAACCCGACTTTGCAAGGAGAAGATCGATGCAGCACCAGTGTGGCGACCAAAAATTCGATGCACTGCCCACTGGATCGACGCACGGCTGAGCCGGAATGACGCAGCCCAACTTCCAAGGAGGAATTGACACAGCACCTGCAGTGCAGTAGAAATTTCCACGCAACGCCCACCGGATCGACGCAGCCCCTGTGACATTGTCCTGCTAGCACTGGATTTCAACGCATCGTTCCGGGGGCTTCCAAAAACCCCACAACCTAAAGAGGATCCAGTATCAAGTGCCGGAAATCGACGCAAAGCCTTCCCTGTGTGAATAATAAACAATGCATCACTGTGTGTGGCCTGAGAAGTCGACAGACACCTCTCTGTTTTCCACGCATCTCCTCCTCTGTAGTTCCTTACGCAGATTTTGTACGCAAATCAGGTACTTTGTGCTTGCAAGAGACATTTGTTGCTTTTAAGAGACTAAAGACGCTTTATATCATTTTTACAGTGATATTTCAAAATATTCTTATTGCATCTTAATCATTTTGACCTGCATTTATCCAGATAAATATCATATTTATCTAAACACTGTGTGGTGTATTTTTGTGGTGTTCTACTGTGTTATTATTGCATGATTTATTGCACAAATACTTTACACATTGCCTTCTAAGTTAAGCCTGACTGCTCAGTGCCAAGCTACCAGAGAATGGGCACAGGATAATTTGGATTGTGTGTGACTTACCCTGACTAGAGTGAGGGTCCTTGCTTGGATAGGGGGGTAACCTGACTCCCAACCAAAGACCCCATTTCTAACACTTAGGGGGTCATTCCGACCCCGGCGGGCGCCGCCCGCCGGGCGGAGACCGCCAGAAGACCGCACCGCGGCTCTGACTTTCCCACTGGGCGGGCGGGCGACCGCCAAAAGGCCGCCCGCCCGCCCAGCAGGAAAGCCCCAGCAACGATGAAGCCGGCTCCGAATGGAGCCGGCGGAGTTGCTGGTGTGCGACGGGTGCAGTGGCACCCGTCGCGATTTTCAGTGTCTGCTTTGCAGACACTGAAAATCTGAATGGGGCCCTGTTAGGGGGCCCCTGCAGTGCCCATGCCAGGGGCCCCACGACACCCGTTCCCGCCAGCCTCTTCCTGGCGGTGTAAACCGCCAGGAACAGGCTGGCGGGAAGGGGGTCGGAATCCCCATGGCGGCGCTGCTTGCAGCGCCGCCGTGGAGGATTCCCTGGGGCAGGGGAAAACCGGCGGGAAAACGCTGGTTCCCCTTTTCTGACCACGGCTTTACCGCCGCGGTCAGAATTGCCCCAGAAGCACCGCCAGCCTGTTGGCGGTGCTTCCTCCGTCCCCGGCCCTGGCGGTCCATGACCGCCAGGGTCGGAATGACCCCCTTAGTATTTATTGGATTGCTGACATTCCTAAAATTGGAATGTAAATGATATATATGTAATTAGTGTTATTTTATTGTAATCCCACTTTCTTTTATAACAAGGTAACTACCTTCTATTTTTGTGGGAACATGCTCTCTGGTTGTGATATATATTCAAGTTGCCTTTTTTTTCATGAAACACTAGTATAATAAACATCTATCTGAATTACATTGCTCAAATTCAGCCTAGTTAATCAATTCCCATAACACCACCTTAATCTTATATACAGTATAAGTGCATTGTGAATATTTGAAGTCTTCAAAATGAAGTGGATCTTTCCTGTTTCCTTTCATAAATTAGATACGTCAAAGTGCAAGAAAATATAATTATATAAATCTCCAGCGTATTTCGGTGATTAAAGGTTCGTTTCCAAACATGACTTAATTCTGTAAAATACATCTCTGTTTCTGCTTCAGACTTCCAACCATACATTTAGGGAAAAACAAACAGGTGGTCATTCTGACCCTGGCGGTCTTTGACCGCCAGGGCGGAGGACCGCGGGAGCACCGCCGACAGGCCGGCGGTGCTCCAATGGGGATTCCGACCGCGGCGGTAAAGCCGCGGTCGGACCGGCACCACTGGCGGGGTCCCGCCAGTGTACCGCGGCCCCATTGAATCCTCCGCGGCGGCGCAGCTTGCTGCACCGCCGCGGGGATTCCGACCCCCCCTACCGCCATCCAGATCCCGGCGGTCGGACCGCCGAGATCCGGATGGCGGTAGGGGGGGTTGCGGGGCCCCTGGGGGCCCCTGCAGTGCCCATGCCACTGGCATGGGCATTGCAGGGGCCCCCGTAAGAGGGCCCCTACATGTATTTCACTGTCTGCTGCGCAGACAGTGAAATACGCGACGGGTGCAACTGCACCCGTCGCACAGCTTCCACTCCGCCGGCTCGATTCCGAGCCGGCTTCATCGTGGAAGCCTCTTTCCCGCTGGGCTGGCTGGCGGTCTGAAGGCGACCGCCCGCCAGCCCAGCGGGAAAGTCAGAATTACCGCCGCGGTCTTTCGACCGCGGAACGGTAACCTGACGGCGGGACTTTGGCGGGCGGCCTCCGCCGCCCGCCAAGGTCAGAATGAGGGCCACAGTCTCCAAAGTTGCCATACATTCTGGTAGCCAGGTCCTGGTTACAGCAACAAATTATCTTGACTGCTTAGCAAAGGCACTGTGAACCACGAGGAAACGTTTACCCAATAACTCCAAAATGACCACCCCCATGCCCAAGAAACTTGAAGATACAGCTCAGTCATGGGGGCTGTAGGTTGGGGTGCTTTTGTGCACTGTTGTGTGGTGAATGCTCCCGAGACATGACCACCTTCACCAAGTGACAGCAATCTTAAAACCACTGAAAGCCTTTCCTACCTGGGAATACACTGATCGTATGTGAGTTTGGAGTATACTGCTTATACACTTGCTACACACTGTAAGGTAAGCCACATGCCATGACCCCAACTATGAGGTGCCTGATGTCCGCTCCCGAATCCACCACCCAAAATTACCTGAAAGCCGTGGGAGTAAGAGGACCTAGGTAACAAAGATTACAATTGGAACTCAGTAGTTCTTCTGCGAAAGGAGGAATTACAAGGAAAATGGTCAGTTTAGGGCCGATTCAAAGGGTAATTTCACAATTCCCTCCAGCAGTTCACACACAGATTTAAAATGGTTTCAGCAGCCGGAGTACCTGGTCAAAATGTACCTGTCCACACAAGTACACACTGTTAGAAGTCCTATTAGCAGGTTCGGAGTACTTTGTAAGTGTCTTCACTTCTCTGTCTTACCAAGGAAGAGACCAAATCAATTCTAGATGAACTGCATTCACTGGAGTGTTACAAGCACGAGGGTTATAACGGGTCGCTCATTAACCATTTTCTTTGTGGTAGCATTTTCTGATTGTAGCCAAAACATGGATTTCCCCACACCTTCTCCGAAATCTCTATCTGCATCAGCGCATAGCTCAGTTCACTAAACTAGAATGGATTCAGTAAGAGCCGCGTGCCCGGCTGGCAGGGTGCTGATGGAAGCGGCGCCCCTCATCTCCCCTCAGTATATGAGTGCATAGGTCTGTAAGCTTCCATGTATACATCAAGTTATTGGGTGAAAGTAGGGTGACCACCTGGCATTGAAGCAAATTCTGGACAGGACTATAAAAAATTCAGGACAAAGGGTCAAAATTCAGGACATAAATTCAGGACAAAGGGTCAAAATTCAAGAACAAACGTCAGTTTTACAGACACATGCAAGAGAGGCCATGCCTCACTATGTTGTCAGTGCATTTATGTACTCTTTTTTTTAACATTGCACTATTTATTCACTGTGGACCTTTTGTGATTGCCTCCTGGTATGCTACATTCAGGTGTCACATTACGTCCTTGTTCAGTAGTAAATTAATGCCCTTCACGACAAGGCCATCACCCCTACCCAAATCTACCCGATCTTTCCTGAAGAGAAAGTAACAGCAACATTTTGATTATGTTTCTGAACATTTCAAAACCCCTGGCAAACAGTTTGGGAAACATTAAGGTAATTAACCTTATGCTAGTTTAAACAAATTGAACAAAAACATCTGGCTTACCCCAACCGCCCATGGACTTTCAACCTATTTTTTTTTTAAGAGGCAGGGCAGATGGTGTGGGTGACAGTCTCACACCTAATGACAGGATGTGATGTACCCATACCTTGTCTGTAGTCTCACTGCACTAGAGTGTATGTTTGGGACTACATGTATCTCAGAAATCGGAGCCCGGACTACCAATCAAAGATAATAAAAGAGTAGGATGAAATCGAGATCAAACTGGATAAATAAAGAAGAGAAGAACAAGGTGGGACAATTCCTAAAATCAGACAAGATGGGTCCACCAAGACTATTTGAAGGTATTGGGTACCTGGGGAGTTGTCTGCACACAGGAGCGAAACAGAAGGGGCACTGTCAAGTGGTTGAACAATCAACACCCATCCACCTTGGCAAACTCTTCTGGTGCAATGGTTCGCTGTTAGTGCTTGTGAAGGGTGAGCAGGGGCCAGACCCCTTGCAAGTTTGTGCAAGGCAATTGCTCGCTTAGTCCATGTCTTTATATGGTTTTGAAATTGAGCAAAAGCCAAACTAGAGATCCGGGTTATCCCTAAGTGTCAAGTACACATAGAATCTTCAAAATATTTGGGATGTAAATTGCACAAACAAAATTTACAAATTTTAAAATGTAATTAGTGTTTCTTTAACATATGGCACTGTTTTCGCCTTCATACACAATTAGATCTCAGATCACCTTTTGATACCTAGTGATTAATATCTACCATTCTTACACTGATTTCCAGGATGAAAATCTCGGCAGAGCGAATGGTCCCTCCAAGCCCAGTTTGCTTTTTGGTCTTCTCTTCTGCTTTCTGTAGAGGCCATGTGGCACTAGCGAAGATGGTGTGCTACCCCAATGATAGTATTATTTTGCAAACCTTCCCCTGCTCGTCCATCATTCCTTCTTCAGACAGGCCACACATCTGATTTGGTCGCTGCGGTGCCATCGGGAGCTCTTTCCACTCTAAAGCTAACTGTGACTGCAGTGGATAAGATCTTCTGGACTTAGAATGCTTTTATTCAGCTGCAGATGTCCAATGGGTGGCTCACTGGCTTTCTGCCCACCTCCCTGCATGAGATGGGGTTTACCAGTAAAGACTTTTAAGGAAGGCTTAATGCACTGCTCATCGTTTCCTACTGGCCATTCTATGGATCACCATCCGGGGTTATCATGCATGGCTTTCTCTTGCCTTGCCAGAACCTGTAAACTCACTGACATGAAGAAACCCTATGCTCCTGCACTACCTTTGCTAAGCCTTCCCACTCGCACAGGATGGCTGTGCTCAGAGCAACTCCATCAGTGGCATGTTGCAGGTGTCTTAAAATTGGGGACTTTGTTTCTGAACAGTGAGCTACTAAACCCTTGTGGCAGACTACCATCTTCACCCCGGTCAACTCCTTACTTACAACCACCTTAAATGATCATTAAATGCCCTATTTCATGTCTGCTACCTAGCAATAACCCTACAAGAGGTGTGCCAGAAGCTCTGTACCATACGAAATGGTGGCAAACTGATAGAATGGGTGTACAGACCTATCCTGCAACATGGAAACCACTCCAGGTCTTCTTGTCATACTACCTGGGTGATTGATGTAGCCAAACCTCTGCAAGATATGGACTAAAATACTGGACTTTCCCCACAAAGTATCCCACAGCTGTCACTTTAAGTAAATTCATAGTGCTTCCTTGTGAATGCATTCTGCCTGTTGCTTGCCATTGGCCTTGTGGTTTGTAACTCACAATTTGTTTCTTCAATTTGCTGGCTTTATTTGTTTTAGGCTATGCAGCTTGAATTCGTCCCTTCCCTTGCCAAAACCTTATTTACAGTATCCTGCCGAGTGCTCCCTTTCTGTAAACAGGCCTGTAAATCTTGTTCTTATCTTATTATATTTGCTGTGCATTCAAAGAACAAAGTCAAATGTCAGGCTCTGTCTTCGGTGGGAACTTAGGCCCTCATTCTGACCTTGGCGGTCGGCGGAGAGGCAGCGGTCGGACCGCGAACAGGCCGGCGGTATTAAAAATGGCATTCTGACCGCGGCGGTCACCGCCGCGACCGACCGCCACTTCCCCACTCCGACAGCCACGGCGGTCATGACCGACGGCCTGGAGTCTGCGCACTCCGGTCCGGCGGTCGACCCAAGACCGCCAACGGTATCATGACCCTGCTTACCGCCGCGGTTTCTGCCGGTCGGGAACCGCCATGCGAACCATGGCGGTAGGCACTAT
This sequence comes from Pleurodeles waltl, assembly GCF_031143425.1. Classification (NCBI taxonomy): domain Eukaryota; kingdom Metazoa; phylum Chordata; class Amphibia; order Caudata; family Salamandridae; genus Pleurodeles; species Pleurodeles waltl. The sequence continues at coordinate 618,671,072 of NC_090436.1, forward strand.
CGGGGCCAGGGAATTCCTTCCCTGGCACTGATAGGGGTCTCCCCCACCCCCCACTGCCCCCCCGAGTCCTCCCCCCACACCCTCCACCCCCCTGCCACCCCCCAGAGGTGGTACGAACCCCCTCCCCACCCCCACCCCGACATGCACATACACGCACCCCGACATGCACACACCCCCAACATGCACATATACACACCCCCTACACACACACATACACAACGGGGACACATACCCGCACACATACATGCCGACATGCGCACCCGCCGAACTACACACATTGCCCATAGGCACAGCAGCACTCCCCGCCCGCATGCACGCACTCACACACCCCCTCTACACACTCACACGCACACCCCCATGCACGCACACATCACACAACACCCCCCCACCCCCTCCCCTCACGGACGATCAACTTACCTTGTGCATTGGTCCTCCGGGAGGTGACAGGAGCCATGGGGAGGTGACCGCCAACAGAAGACCGCCAACAGAAGACCGCCACACAGAAATGTGGGTCGTAATTCTGTGGGCGGTGTTCTGCTGGCGTGGCGGTGGAGGTTGACCAGTCTCCACTTTCCCGCCGACCGCCAGTGTGGCTGCTGGCGGTTTTCCGGCGGAACGCTCCCAGCGGTCAGAATGCGCACAGCGGCATACCGCCGCGGTCGGCAGTCTTCACCGCGGCGGTAACTCGGCGGTCTTGCGAAAAGACCGCCAAGGTCAGAATGACCCCCTTAGTGTTTACTTTCCTTTTTCTGACTTCAAAGTGAGAGGATTTATGCAACAACCTTGCTGGATACTGGGGTTAGGAAAGAGTTTTTTCTATCACATGACAACATTTAAATAGACTTCAGAATATATCAGAATCGCACCCTACTCTGTATCACTCCACTTTACGCCACTCCATGCCACTGTTCTCTTCTCCATTCGGAACCACTCCACATTATGCACTGCTCTCTATGCTACTTCACACTATGCCTCTCTACTCTACTCTGTACTACTCTACTCTAAGCCACCGCACTTTGCGCCTCTCTACACCACTGCGCTCTGCTCGTCTGCACGCCATACTAATCCAGTCTAGGCAACACCAATCTAATCCACACAACTCCACTCTCTGTCACTCTGCAACGCTGCACTGTACGCCACTGCACTCTAAGCTAATACACTCTATGCTAATGCACTTTACTCTGTAACACTCAACTCTATGCCCCTGCACTCTACATCAATACACTGTACATCATTCTAATCTACTCTGCACCTCTGCACTCTATGGCACGGCACTCTACACTACTTTATTCTATGCCATCACACTCTATGCCACTTTATGCAACTCCACTCCAACCTGCACTTCTCCACTCTAAGCCACCTCACTCTACAGTGAAATAATCTACTTTATGCCACTGCACTCTGTGCCACTGCATTCTATGCCACTGCACTCTACCCTGCACCTCTCCACTCTATGCAACTGCACTCTACTCTGAAACAATCTATTCTACGCCACTGTACTCTGTACCACTCTGACCACTGCACTCTAGTTTAATGCACTCTACACCACTGCAACCTGACACTCTGCAACACTGCTCTGGCCGCCACTATACTCTACACCACTCTGCCCTGTATTACTGCATTTTGCACCAATATACTCTATTCCACTGCATTCTATGCCACTCTACTCTGCCCAATGCCACTCTATGCAACTGCACTCTACACCAGTGCACTCTAAACAACTGCACTGCCCTTTACTCTGCACCACTGTACTCTATGCCACTGTTCTCTGTACCACTCTACAGCACTGCACTGACACTCTACTCTGCAACTCTGCTCTCTACACCACTCTACTCTATGCCACTGCACTCTAGGCACTATACTCTACTCTACACCACTCTACAATACTCCACTCTGCACCACTCTACACCACTACACTCTATGCCACATGAGTCTACTCTGCACTCTAGGACACTGCACCACTCTGCATTACTGCACTCCCTGCTACTCTATTGTATGCCACTCTACTCCACTGCACTCTATGTAACTCTATCCCATGCCACTCTATGCCACTCCACTCTGCGCCAATGCACTCTAAACCACTGCCCTCTACTCTGTACCACTGTACTGTACGCCACTGCACTGTGCCACTCTACTCCACTCTACATCACTGCACTGACACTCTACTCTGCAGTGTTGCACTCTCCACCACCGTACTATACACCAATGTACTATTGTATTGTATTGTAATCGTATTTATATAGCGCTTACTACCCCTGACGAGGCGTCGAAGCGCTTTTTGATGAGTAGCACGCTACTCCGGAACCCAACAAGAATTAGTGATGGATTAGTATTGTTAAATAATGAGTACAGTTTTAGTATTATTATGAGTTAATTTGAGCCGCAGATATGAGAGTTTGTTAGTTAGATTGACTGGAGTAATGGAGGGGTGGAGGAGGAAAGAAATCCAGAAATGTTAATTGGGAGTATACCCTTCATTTACTCAACCCAAAGGCTTGGGATGAATAAAGGGGGGCGGAGGGTGAAGAGTATGTGGAAGGGTTAGGGAGAGCATAGTAGCAGGGTGAGATGAATGCAGGAGAATTTAGTAGGGTTGTGTGGGAGGTCACAGGGGTAGAGTGAGGTTTGGTGAGTTAGATGTGGAGGTGGAGGGAAGAGCTTAGGCAGAGATATTTAGGAGATGAAAGTGGTAGAAGGGATTTGGGATGAGTCAGAGTGAGAATGGAGGATAGTTTGATAGAGACATGACATAAGAGTGATGAGTAGATAAGTGTGATAAGATGAGAGCAGGAATTCATAGATATCTAGTATAACAACCCAACCAGGAGCCATGCAATGATCCATGAACATGCCAAGCACAGAAACAACATATACACATACATACATACATATATATATATATATATATACACACACACACACACATGAATACACACACATATGCACATACAATACATAATTAGAATAATGGGTAAAAAATACTTAGACAGGTTTAAAGAGTGTGTGTGTGTTTTATTGTTATGACATAGTAGCAATACATATTTTCCAAAGAAACTATAAATAAATAGAAATATACATATAATCTGAAAAAAATATTTATCCACATAGGCATATACAGTTTATAGTTGTTTGAAAAAGGTGGTTATGAAAGAAAGAGCCAACTCTTGAGTAGTTTTCTGAAGACAAGAAAGTTATCTGTGTTGCATTATTTGCTTTTAATTACACGACAGGAGGCAAACCCGAACTCTCCTAACTCCTTGGCCAGCATGCCCACACCATTTGGTCCTACAATTCCAAGTGTTAGGACACTCCTTTCCACTCGAATTTCCCGATACTAGAGGGCTTCCCATTAAGAGATGACAATGTCATTCCTTAGTTATCAACTGATGTTCTATTGGTATTATTCTATCCACATTAATAAGGCTTTTACCACTGACTATCAGTTCTCGAAATTCTAAAGTGCTGGAACAATTTAAGATATTGATACAAACACACCAAGTTGAAGTGCTAAAACTCCTGAATGGTGCCCACTTTCTGCAGCCGACGGTAGTCTTTCCTTTTCAAGTAGGCAGCCATATAGCCTGCAGTTGCAAGCCCCAGCTGTAACCCACACGTTTAGACTCGTTAGACTGTATATGTAAGTAAAAGCACCCACAGACTCAATAACGTTCTTTGAATAATTAACACGGAAACTCATTTAGGCTACAATTGTCCACTCATAAAGCAAGATATATACAAAAGCAACAGAATATGGGGTATGACAAGGTGGCATACAAGCTTAAAGTGTACACAGAAACGGCACACTTGCCTAGAACATCTAATATGAACAGTCAAGCATGTGGCTACAGTTAAAATGTTTGTGCACACAATTGAACTTATGCATTGATCACGTGAACATCTTCCTGTTTAAATATTGCTCCTTATTTATATCTTATGACCGAAAACAACTGATTCAGGATAGTTTACTTCAACCATAATCACAGATGGCTACAATACATTTCTTCTTCGATTTAGTACACAATTATAAACATACACTGCATCTTAAAAACAGTCTACCGATGTTCACAAATCCTAAATATCACGAGAGAGCTTCCGAATCACTGAAATTTCAATTTTATCTCATACATTATGTATTCACTCAGTCTGCAAAGTTCTCTTAGGAGCCCTCATAGAACACTCTGGGACGTATTACAGAGCCAGGGGGCGCATGGTCTGCGTGTATCCGCTTTCTGCACGCCCAGTGCGCTTTGTTATTCGAGAAGGGGCCGCAGACGAGTTCAGCCACGTCTATAATACTGAGCTCAATGGTGAACATGCATCACATCATTAGAGGGCGTTCCCTCGTGTGCATGCAGCTCCATGCAAATTAGGGAATCACCTTGTGTGCAAGCATGGCCCTAAAAAAGAGCCCTGAAGTTTCTAGAGGTGGCTGATAGGAACCTATGAACGCCCCCCAGCCTCCCCCCACCCTGGATATCCCCCGCAGGCTGATAGTTACCTGCAGACGGGAGCATTGAGTAACTAACTCCTCTTTAAAAGGAAGGCGGGTTGCTTACTGGCATATAGAAACATTGAGCAGCTTTGACGCTGTCACACTGACTACACTGCCCTCCACTGTAATAGATCGCCGCAGTTTGCGCCTGGTGCGCCTCCTTTAAGGTGCACCGTACCACAAACTAGGACAGTGCATCTTATATGTAATACGGGCTATGAGGTACATCCAATATCGCCTATCAAGGATACCGTGCTATTCCTAATAAAGTATGAACACAAACTTTGATCAATTTCCGTTTGGATCTCAAAGTTCCATGAGAAAACAAATCGAGGTTCATACCGCCAGCTGCCAGCTACATATGGTTTCTTCAGCTCTGTGACAAGCATGATGTGAGACAGCTGAGTTTTGAAAACGTAAAATATTTAATGGTCCACCCAAGTAATGCCTTGATGTTATAGTATCGACCCGGTACTTTGCAATGACATCCCTAGCGTGCATATCTGTTGTTTGGGTAACACCAGAACATATAGGGCCTGATTCCAACTTTGGAGGACGGTGTTAAACCGGCCCAAAAGTGGCGGATATACCACCTACCGTATTACGAGTCCATTATATCCTATGGAACTCGTAATACAGTAGGTGGTATATCCGTCGCTTTTGGGACGGTTTAACACCGTCCTCCAAAGTTGGAATCAGGCCCATAATGTGTCCCAAGTACTGGAGGCTACAGGGATCCATGCTTTGCCTGTATTCCAGCAGCTAGAGAGTGGAGAGAGACGAAGTGAGGAGTAAGAGGGATACCTTCTGAAATGCCTTGAGGTTGTTAGAAAGTAACTTCTCAGTCTTCGGACCACTGGCATTTGGTGATGGGTGGGTTTGCAGGCTGTTTAGAGAGAGATGAGGCCGTTTCAAGGGATGCAGACCCTTGTACCTGCCCATGATTACTCCTTGAGTTGGGCAGCCAGACAAATGCAGAAACCTCAAAAAACGTTGTTCCTCTGTTGTGGGTGCTCTATACTGCAGACAGCATTACTTGCTATGAGAAGCATCACTCCTCACAATAGTTGTATATAGACAACAGCTTGGGAACACTAGAAAGATCCACCTGACCCAGTTTCACAGTCTGACAGTGGATCCACAGCTAAAAATTGTGCTCAACACGGATTCAAACCACCCTACTTTGTTCTAGTTCAAAATCCTTTACAAACAGGGAAGGGAGTGCTACACGGGCTACGATGTGTAAAGGAGGGATGGCGTCTGCCTAGCTGCCAGTCTCGCAAGAGTGAGAGGATGGGACATGAAGCACAAACGTATGGCTTGAGTAGCGGTTGGATAACCCATGACATCTGGAAATCTGCCTGCCAAGAGAGGGACACATCTTAGCATATCTACATACATGCCTGGCCAAAATTTTAAGTTATGCTGGCATAATTGTCAGGGATTGCGAGTAATGTTTGTTACACGAAATTTAAAAATAGATGACCGAGTAGAGCAAAAAGCCCTAGTTAGGGCAGAGTGATTATTGAAACATTTACTAAGCAGACCACCCAACGAAACTTAAGTCAATATGACTACAAATGCTCCGAAAGAGGGGAAAGGGCGTGTATAAACTATATAAGCATGAAAATATAAAATACTCAACAGGCTCCCTGTGGATATAGGAATACATTTATTACACACAAGGCCTGAGACAGAGTATGACTACCTGAAGACGGTATGCCCAGTGACCACAGTCCTGACCATCCAACAGCTTTCTAAAGAAGGGCACGCTACCCAAAGACACGACCCACAACAATACTTGTTTTACCGAAAGAGCCTCAACACTGAAATAGTCTTATTTACCTATACAAGTAAGAAATACTTCGACTGAAAGTTTGTTTAAATGAGGGGCATGCAGGTTGAACAAATGTTATTGGAATGGGACCCTTCATGACTGGGCTTTATGCCACCTAACGTTCACTAGCAACTAAAGTGAGTGAAAGTAAAGTACTGTGTGTGTATATATCAAAGTGTACACTTATGCTTATCGTAATACCCGCAAGGGTAAATTGAACGTTTTGCTAAAGCATTATATGAAATACATTTTAACTTTAGAGGCAAACATTACATTGAGGAAACATACACAGGAACAAAACGTAAAACTGAACTAAAATAGTATTTAAATTAAAACTACAACAGGTCTGCCACATGTTTTTGGGCGAGAGCACACAACCCGACGCACAGATGTGCACGCAGACAGGCGGGTGTTACCGACGACTATTCCAATACATGAAACCACTGTAATACACATAATAGAATGCAACTGTGATGCGCTCTGAAGGCCTGTGCAGTGGGCCATGCGTGCCTAATAAGCATGCGCCAAAGAGATCCTTCTCACAGAAGGAATCCCACATCACGATGCATGAGGCCTGGCCCAAACAATAGGGACACTGCGCAATTATTACACCCCTACAATAATAAAAGCAAATCTAATCCCCCCCGAATCCCGTGGGCCAAACATCAAGAGAGGTAGTTCTAACAGGTTCACTTTCACCCTCTCCCCAATCTCGCAGCTGTATGCTTCCCATGAAATGTATCTGGGTACACGGTACCGTTTATTCAATACTCAAATGCCTGGGGGCGTCATCTGCCTTGGGAGTAGCCAGTTAAGTATAAAGAGTTCAAATACAGGCCTGCTGGTACACTGCTTGTACCCACGTGTTTAATGAAAGTATAAGGCGAAACTAACCAAAAGGAAGCGGAAATCTGTTGATGGTCAAAGGCAGACTTAACATGGGCGACCAAACGGAGAGGAAGAAAAATTGTGGGCAGTTAACGCCATTGGCGCTCCACAGCATCAGTAGGCAATGGGTGGCTTCATCTACCAAAGAACGATCTACTTAGACTTCATGTCATTACTACCCCCAAAGGACTATACCACAAAACTCCTGTAACCCCCACGAGCAGATGCCCCACACTCTGCAAAAGCAGGTCTCGTTCAGGCCGCTGCGCAATGACCATGTATTATAAATAAGACTGCACGGAAGCCAGGCCCACTTCAAAATAAGCAGGCCTGCTGCTATACGTCACGGTCCCAGCCCGCCTTTCTTCCATTCTAGGTACAAAAACGCAGCGCAGCTGAGAGGCTTACCGATTACGGGGCAAAGTAGTTTTCTAGTTAAAGGCAGCGATCTGACGCTGTTCCAACGACGACCTCTAACTCCCCCTCTCTCACTGCCGGCGTCCTATCGTTTGCTGCAAATGGCGGGCAATGGCTGCCAACGCGCACACTGCATTCTATGTCACTGCACTCTATGCCACTCTACTCTGCATCACTCCACTGTACAGCACTTTGCCCCACTCTGCACCACTCTACACTACACCACTGCACTCCCTGCAATGTGAGTCTACTCTGCAATCTATGCCACTGCACCACTCTACACTACTGCTCTCTCTGCTACTCTATTGTATGCCACTCTACTCCACTGCACTTTTTGCCACTCTACGCTGTCCCATGCCACTCCATGCCACTGCACTCTACGCTAACGCACTCTAAACAACTGCACTGTACCCCACTGCACTGTACTTTGCACCACAGGGCTCTACGTCACTGCTCCTATGCTACTTTACTCCACTCCACACCACTATGCCACTAGCTTTAAGCCATGCTGAACAGCAGCTACTCTGGTGTATAACAGGGCTAATGGCTAAAACACATTAGCAAAGCCAATAACTCTTTCGTAGATGAGACCTATTGGCTTTGCCAATGTTTGTTAGTACTATGAGGTACTGAGGTACCTGAAAGAACTGTGAAAATACAATTACATCATAATAAAGGCTTCTACAAAATGCACAAATACATTTCGGTTAAATAAAAAAAAAGTGCTTCTCAAATACAGATTTGAATAATATACAGTTTATACCTAGGATAAAAAAAAATTATAACACTCCATTAAAACCACACACTCCACAGCTCACCTTGGAACACCATTACAATACCTCTCTGAAAGAAATATCTTTGCCACCAGAAAACTTCAAGTGACTCCTTTTAGTAAAGTCAATGCAGGTTTTCAAGCCCCTTTGTATTTCCAGATTTACCAGTTGCCCACATTTGCATGTCTTTAGGGAAGGAGACCCCCTGGCAAGAAGGCCTTTTCTTATCTGTCTGCCCCTCCCTCCATCAGAGCACAGGAGACCCCCTGCCTCCAGCCCAGCTGGGGAAACTCCTCTGCCCGTAATTTCGCCCTGCCTCCATTGTCCTTTAGGTGAAATTACGGACAAATGCCGTCCGTTAAAGCTTTCATCGCGGACAACGGACAGCAGGGCGAAATTACGGACAGTCCGTGAAATTTACGGACGGGTGGTCACCCTAAAAGCAGTTCTGGCCTTTCTATCGCTTTTTTTCTTCGCTTAGAGTCCCCGACCAACAGGTTCAGAAGTGTCCCCTTTCCACTTCCAATGTCACCTTTTACAAGTTGTTGTTTTTACGCGTACATAAGAGGGTTGACTACTGAATTAATGTTCTTTGAATCGATCGGAATGTGGGGTCACTTCCAGGAGACCGGGTTTATAAAGCCCAGGTGACCGCGAACTAACTGATGCAGATGCTGAATTTACTCTGGCTTATTAAAACAGCCTTTTGAATACGTTATCCTGTTCAAATAGTGAGGTAAAAGCCGATGCAAAATCGATAGCACTTATTAATATGTTAAGAGCATGTAAAGGAAGCATGCGGCATAAATATATAGATTATGAAATATAAAGCGGATGATGATCTTCAAACCGGTAAATATCAGCCTTTTCTGGCTAGGTGGAGAGAGGCATGTTAACATCCCGAGGGAGGTTGATTCAGTGGTTCACAGAGACAGCCTGCCTTAAGTGGTCGGGAGGGAAAATAAATTGAATAACTCGTAGAATGCGTGTTTAGGAATATAGCAGATGTGGCAGTGATTTAAGAAGAAATAAAAAGAAGTGGCCGGATAACATTATCTGGTCTGCTATGGATTATCCAGCATCTGCCTCGTCCATCAACGGAGAGAAAGGTCTGTCAGGGAGAGCAGGGCTGTAACTTGGTCCAGGGTTAGACCAGGACAGAAAACAGGCCCGGCCACCAAAACAGAAGTGGCCCCCATGAATTAATTATTGCCCTAAAAAGTCAAAAAGGCAATGTTTGTTTTAATAGAAGGGAAAATCGACAGTACAAACCAGCCCAGCAGACCATAAAACAGGCACAGAAACAGTCAAAAAATTGGCCCACACTGATCTGACCAGCCTGTCAGGCAGTGCCTAATTGCCCTGCAGGTTAGTCCGACCCTGTCCTGGTCAAATAAACTGTCTCGTCATGTGTCGGAGAGACACAATTCCACTAGCTCATATACTTGACAATTTGACTCATGAAGAACTGCTCCAATTTGATCCTAGTGCGATGCCACCATGAGTAGCCACTGTGACCCTAAATAGGTGACTTTCTGCGTGGAGCATGGGGGTTGTTCTTATGAATTGCAAATATATCAGTTGCCACTCACCCTGCTGCGTGGGGAAGGTGCTGTGCAACCACATGCTTACACCTGGACATGGTGAGGATTTTAAGCCGAGTCCTGCACTCAGAGGCAAATGTGACTTTTGCCTCTTTGATGCTGGGAGCGGAGCAACATGCAGCAGGTTTTGTGGTGCCAAACGGCATATATGGTAATCCATGCCTATGGTTCTATAATGTGACACAGCATGGTTGAGCTTACTGCTTCCACCATATTGGGAGGCAGTGTCAAGTGACCTATTAGGTCACTTGGACATAAGAGATATGTTAGACTTTATATCCTTAGTATGGTATACCCCAACCAAGTTGCCTTTATTCTCTTTCTTTACTGAACTTATTTGTTTGGTGTTAGGACTCTGTGCACTTTACCCCTGCTATCAAGTGCTAAAATGTTTCTGCTCGCTCCTTAAAACATAGTAAAATTGGTCTACACTTAATTGGCACATTTAATGTACTTGTAAGTCCTTAGTAAATGGTACTGCCTGTACCAAGGGTCTGTAAATTAACTGCTACTAGCGAGAGGCGGGACTGAGAAGAGTGGACCGGATTTTCCTGGGAGTGGCGTGCCTGGTGGCTAAGAGAGACATAATGGTGGATTGGAAGGCCGGGGCAGCACTGGCACTGAACAAATGGCGAAGAGGTGTGGATTGGTGTGTACAGCGTGAGAAGCTTGTGTATGAGGCCAGGGGGTGCCCAAATAAATACAATAAAGTGTGGGGGAAGTGGGAGGCCATGGCGTGCTCTTAGCTTATTGGGGGCAACGTGACTCAGGGGTGGTATTGTCACCAGGTGGGATGGTGGGAAGACTCTTCTCCCCTCCCCTTACCTCCTTCATCCTTCCTTAATAGGCTGAGTTCATGTTGCTAACTATCAACTTTGTGTATAGATATTATTTACAGAGACCTGACCGGGCCCGGGGAATGACCGTATCCAGGCACCAGTTGGTGTCATGTTATATGTATTATTATTTCACTGTTTTTTGCAAAATCAATAAAAATCTCTTTATCATAAAAACAAAAATGCTACTAGCGGGAAGCAGCACTAATTGTGCCACCAACTAAAGTAGCACTGTAAAACCTGCCTCAGGCCTGCCACTGCAGCCTGTAGTGCAGCTTTAAACTGCCATTTGGTCCTGGAAAAATAAATCTTCTGTCAGTGCTAAATCTTCTATTTTAATACTTATGTCACCCCTAAGGTAGGTCCTAAGAGGGAAGAGTGCATTGTATTTAAAAAGTAGAATGTGTGTTTACATTTTACATGTCCTGACAGTAAAACACTCCTAAAGCTGTTTTTCATTTTAAGTCCTAGCTTTCCCATGGCCTAACGCTGGGATACCTTATCACAGTTAGTAAATGCTAAATTCAGCTTGGAACCAGATAGAGACATGCTGTTTCCACTCAAATGAATTGTACTTTTAAATCCTTTTTTTAATGATAAAGTCAGATTTTAAGTCACAATTTTGAAAGCCATTTTTAGAAAGTTGCCATTTTTCTGCCTAAACCAGCTGTGCCTTTCTGTCACTGTCCTTGGTCGAATGAGTGTGAATGGCTCTGCTGTTGTGGGTTGTGAATTCCTTCCAGACATTGAGAGCAAAGAAGCCTAGGTGTGAGGGGGAAAAGGTTTTTCTGACATGATAGCTGGGGAGTTCTGCCCTGCGCTGATTACATTTCAAAAGGCCTTGTCTGCAGCACATGCAAAGGAACCTGACACCAGGCCTGCCCTTGCCTTTCTTGCCCTAGATGAGAGGTCTTCATGCTTTTTGATGCAGAGACCCCCTGTCAAACATTTATAGGCGTAAGGACCCCTTCGTGACAAAACGTTCTAGAACCTGGTACTACTCATCGTCAACAAACATCGCCTACCATAAACACCGCCAATTCCCACGGCAAATCATTTTTACTGTGGGGAAATAATATTAAACAGTGTTTAGCAAACCAAAGGTTAGTGGGTGACTGTGGTTCAGTGTCAGAGGCTTACCACACAGTTCAAACAAACGTCTCCAAAAAGAATTACCCAAACATGCACAATTGTACTTTATTTTTTACCAACAAAACATGATTTGACAAAACTTATTTGGATGATAACACCTTTCTGAACTAATGTGATGGGTGTGACTGTTTTTCTCCAGAAAGACGGTCAATCTGTGGTTGCACCTCATTAGTTCCAGTTTAACACCCAAATATAGCAATAAGCAACAAAAAGGTGACCAGTCCAGCTTTGAAAAGGACCTTCTACCTCATGGCAACACATGTTGCTGCTTTTAGTAACTTTTGAACCGCTTGAGCTATAAACATTTTTTTTTGTTAAAATCAGCTGATTATGCAGCAGACGATGGATTATGTGGCTAATGCGGCAAATCTATAATTCTGTGAAAATCACCACAGCCATACAATTGCATTCTGTCAGTGGCTCTTGGTATGATGGCTGTAAAGCATGGGCTACAACTTTAGTGCATGGCACCCGAGGAGAACCATACTATATTTCATGGAATGCTGACAGCTTGGCTTTTACAACTGTAAGGAACTGGAGGTTTCTGCGCATCGTTCATCATAATTAAAACATACCATTTACAATCATTAGTGATGAACTGTAAAGTTCAAGTAGGATGTTTTCCTTAGTTCAAGGGAAAGAAGGGGGTCCCTTAATCTTCTTTTACACTGTTTTTCTGAAAAGGTTATCATTTTTAACATTATAAAACCAGACACTTCTATATTAGCAAATACTGACTCCTGGTAACATTACTTTGCTGATGTTGTTGACCTCGTTTTTAGGTCTTTCACCATCAGTTAGATACATATAAAATAACAGGCAGTTTAACTGAACAATAAATAAAAAAAAGTTGTTACTCAGTGGGAAATGCTCTATAGTACATTATGAAACCCCTATTAGTTAATGCACTGCAGAGGTCTGTGTGTAACCAGAGAGTCGCAGAATTAAATCTTAGTTGTTGCAGTGGAGAAGAGTGACTTGTGTATTTTTAGTGCTACGAGGTCACACCAGAAAGCAATGTGAATATGTAAGTCATTATTTTATACTTGCATTACACACAGTACAAGATAGACAAAATATGCCAAAAATTTTCATGATACAATGGTGCTTCCAAAATATAGATTTTGGTAATACCAGACCATAGGTAGTACAATTTTAACTCTTTGCAGTACCACTCAAAAAGAATAAATCTTTGTCATCATAAAACTTCCAGTGACTCAATCAATTTAAGCCAGTATAGGTATAAGTATCCTTTACATTTTGCAGATTACCCTATATATTTGTAGACTAACTCGTAACACACATTTGTGTTTCTTTCAGGCATGCTGGTACCCTGACAGGAAGACTTGTTTAACTGTCTGCCCGGCTTCAGTTTCACAGTACAGGACACTCCCTGAATGACACTCCAGCTGAAGCATCTTAACTATCAGAATTACCTGTCCCGGGGTGGTTGTCTTTTCCCAAAACAAAGAGCAAACATTTTGAATTCCAGGTAGAAATGAGATTGGGGAATACGCACCCCTCTTCCCATGACTCCTCGGCCCCACTTGGGGGTTGTGCCCCACAGATTGAAGACCTCTGCCCTAGACAATATTGGAGCCAGAAGAAGGGGAATGGAAATAACTGACCAGAACTAGTTTTTAGGGGAATCTAAGGAATTCCACACACACAACGGCTGGCAACAGATATAAAAGTGGGACCTTCAGACCCTCTCATCAGAACACTCCTGGATCTTTGTAAGATTTAGAATAAGGACTGTCCTGCTGTCTGAGGACAAGGGACTGCCCTGCTGACTGATGACCTGCTTACCTTGCACCCATGCTACCCATAATATTTCCAAAGGTCCATTTGCTGACCCTCTGTGTGAGATACATGGAAAAAACAAACTTCTAGAGGCCTCCGTGCAAATGACAGCTGACCAGCACCAACTGGACCTGCCTAAGCCCTGCTGCTGGCCTCTGCTTAAGTGAGTCCTGATCCTCAAGAGGTATCTCACAGGTCTGGCTGGCATCAGTGTGAACCCTTCCTGAAGAGAGGATAAAGATACAGAAGTTTTGAGCTCCTTGTGACTCCTTTGCATGGAGAAACGACAGCCAACATCGACCACCAGCGTGAAGCCCCAGTGGGACATGTTCTTCATGCTGACAGCACTGTCAGTGATGACCAGAAGCACAAGACCTGCACTTTGCACCAACAGCTTGCAGCAAATGCCAATACGAACTTCCAGCGATGACCAGTTCTTCTCAGTACAGCATCGACCGTCCACAGTGCTCAACCTGCTCCTTGCTTTCACAGCCCCCTTCTAGGGGCATCCACTAATGTGAATGGCACTCTTTGCGCAGACTTTGAGAACATAAATTTCAGCAAGATTAACCGGGTCCTTCTATCTGGCCCAAGCTCCATTGTGGTTGGCCTGAATGTATGCCTTTTCCCCAGTCCAGCACAACCAGATAACCAAGAGTGGTGCTTTGTGGCACTATTTCCACCTAAAATTAAAAAAACTCACATCTCTTGTTTTACTGATTGGATGTTTGTCATTTTGGTGTCTGTTAGAAATGGGGTCTTTGGTTGACAGTCAGGTTAACCCCTGTTCAAGCAAGGACCCTCACTCTAGTTAGGGTAAAAGAGAATCACCCTCAGCTAACCCCTGCTTACCCCCTTGGTAGCTTGGCATAGCAGTAGGCTTAACCTCAGAGTGCTAGGTGTAAAGTATTTGTACCAACACACACAGCAACTTAATGAAAAACACCACAAAATGACACAACACCAGTTTGGAATAATAGGAAATATTTATCTAAACAAAACAAGACCAAAACTCCAACATACACAAGTCAAGTTATGAATTTTTAAAGATTAAACTCCAAAAATAGCGCTTAGAAACAAAAATGCTTCGATGAGATGTTAACACGGCGTCGTGACGGAGTCGTTCCCAAGAAGCCAACACCAGCGGAGTCGCGGAGTCGCGTAGACCCCCAAGTACAGTACCTTTGGTGAAGAGTGAAAACAAGTCGATGCGCGAAGTCGGGGATCGCGGCGTCTGTGCGAAGCGTTGAATCCACGCACTTCGAGCGGCGTCGGTCACGACGTGGTGCGGCGACTTCCACGGAGTCGCGGACTTCAGCTGAGCTGCAGCGGCGTCAGGCCTGCGAAGAGCGTCGCGTTCCAGCGAAGGTTACGGCGTTGGGTGCAGGCGGCGTCACCGGATTCAGCAGCTGCGTCGGTCCGGAGTCGTCCGAAGTCGACTTCCTTGGATTTCCACCAGCTTTCCTTTCAAGGGCCCAAGGACTGGATAGGGCACCACTTGTCAGAGCAGGAGTCTCTCCAGAGACTCCAGGTGCTGGCAGAGAGAAGTCTTTGCTGTCCCTGAGACTTCAAACAACAGGAGGCAAGCTCTAAATCAAGCCCTTGGAGATTTCTTCACAAGATGGAAGGCACACAAAGTCCAGTCTTTGCCCTCTTACTCCTGAAGAAGCAGCACTGCAGGAAAGCTCCACAAAGCACAGTCACAGGCAGGGCAGTACTTCTCCAGGCAGAGGTTCCTCTTGGTTCCAGAAGAGTTTCTAAAGTCTGTAGATTTGGGTGCCCTTTTATACCCATTTTAGTCTTTGAAGTCACCTTTCTTCAAAGGGGACTCACACCTACTTGTGAAATCCTGCCTTGCCCAGGCAAGGCCTCAGACACACACCAGGGGGTTGGAATCTGCATTGTCAGAGGCAGGCAGAATCCTTTCAAATGAGAGTGACCACTCCACCCCTCCCTCCTAGCAGAGATGGCTAATCAGGAAATGCAGGTTACACCCAGCTCCCTTTGTGTCACTGTCTAGTGTGAGGTGAAAAACAACCCAACTGTCAAACTGACCCAGACAGGGAATCCACAAACAAGGCAGAGTCACAGAATGGTTTAAGCAAGAAAATGCCCACTTTCTAAAAGTGGCATTTTCAAATGCACAATCTCAAAATCAACTTTACTAAAAGATGTATTTTTAAATTGTGAGTTCAGGGACCCCAAACTCCACATGTCCATCTACTCTCTAGGGGAATCTCCGCTTTAATCATATTTAAAGGTAGCCCCCATATTATCCTATGAGAGAGACAGGCCTTGCAACAGTGAAAAACGAAGTTGGCAGTATTTCACTGTCAGGACATATAAACCACATTACTATGGGGGTCATTCTGACCTCGGCGGTAAAAGGCGCTTACCGCCGGTCAGAAGATCGCCATAACACCGCCGCGGTCATTCTGACCCGCAACAGGCAAACCGCCAAAAACCCGACATCCACAAAAGTCCGCCACACCAATGGCCAGCGAAAAACTGGCGATGACCAAACCTCCACCGTCACGCCAACAGAAATACGCCCATTCCATTCCGACCCACGAATCCACGCGGCGGTCTTTCAACCGCGGTATTCTATTGGCGGTACACACCGCTGCGGTCAAAATACACACACAGCTCCAAAACACTGCCACATTGGACATTTTGAAATACACACACCTGATACACATACAAACACCACTCCCACACACCCAACACAATATAAAACACACACCTACATCACCCACAAACCCCTACGACCACCATTTATTGACTAAGGCCAGAGAGAGACACCACTAGCTAGTACAGAGCATTCACAGGCACATTACACCATCACTCACACATCATCCACGCACAAAACACCACACACCACCACACTCACCACACTCATCACCACAAACACCACCCCACACCTCATCCACACCACCCCATGGCACCCCAAAGACACCCCAGGTTTTCAGACGCTGAACTCAGGGTCATGGTGGAGGAAATCGTTCGGGTAGAGCCCCAGGTCTTCGGGACACAGGTGCAGCACACCACCATTGCCAGGAAGATGGAGCTATGGCAAAAAATAGTGGACAGGGTCAACGCTGTGGGTCAGCATCCATGAAATCGGGACGATATCAGGAAGCGGTGGAACGACCTACGGGGGAAGGTGCGTTCCATGGTATCCAGACACAACATCGCGGTGCAGAAGACTGGCGGCGGACCCCCACCTCAACCCCCAGAATTTACAACATGGGAGGAACAGCTCTTGGCGATCCTGCATCCTGAGGGCCTCGCAGGAGTAGGCGGAGGAATGGACTCTGGGAAGTCTAATCTCAACTACTTCATCCCCCCCACCCACCGGCATGCCAAATCATGTGTCCACCACTACAGGGCACCCAGGTTAACCCACCACCCCAACAACAACAGGGACCTGGGAGCAGTGGTAGTGGGCACACGGTCCAGGGGACAGAGGCCCAGGGAAACAGGGGAACTGGGAGGGCTACTGTGCGACAGGGGGGGGCAGGCCCAGGGAACCCACTCTCCACGAGGCCCTATCCTCCATCATGGGAGCATACCACCACTCCCAGGAGACGATGGCGACAGTCCTGGCCAGGTTCCAGGAGATCCAGGTACTGCAGGAGCAACAGTTTATGGGGTTCAGGGAAGAACTCAGAAACATCAGTTCCGCAATGGGCACCATCGTTGTGGCTCTCAATCAGATTGTCAGCACATTGCGGGACCATGTGGCACCACAAAGGGCCCCTGTCACTAGCATGGACCAAGAACAGGCTACCACCTCTGCCGGCGCTAGTGGACAGGAGGCCCCGACACAAGAACAACAGGCCACCAGAACCCCACACCCTGCAGAAGGAGAACCACCCTGCAAGCGGGGCCTGAGATCTAGGAAGAAGACAGAGTAGGATGCCAAGACCCCCGCCAGGAAAGGATACCCCCTGATTGTCATCCCACTGTCCCACATTGTCACCCTGTCCAACCTTCAACTGCCCCTGCTCCACCTTCCACAGGCATATGGACAATGCACCTGTGATACTGAAAATCTGGACTCTGCCATGGACATTCCTCCACCATGACCCATCCCCGAATTGCAACCATTACCCAAAATTGAGCACTTTAATAAACACACTTTTTGTACAAAAATAATCTGGAGTCTGCCTGTATTTTTGAACAAATGTATTACACAGAACCGTGCCAAAATGTCCAGTTACATTGTGATGACAACATACCACTGTCACACAGCTGTAGTCCATGGGGACACAAAGCAGAGGTCACGGAGTGGGGCCCACATCTCTGAAATTGGAAGGGAAAGTCACAACTCAGTTAACATACACTGGGGGGAAACTCAGACAGTAGAGAGGCAGGAGACTTTAAGTAAATGTAAAATGCCGGTGTTGATTCTTACCTCTATGTCATTGAAAATACTGCTGTATTACTGTGTCCCTGTTGTCTGTGTCGTCCTCTTCGTCTTCCTCCTCTTCACTCTCCGCAGGCTCCACAGCTGCCACAACACCACCATCTGGACCATCCTCCTGCAGGAAAGGCACCTGGCGTCGCAAAGCCAGGTTGTGAAGCATACAGCAGGCCACGATGATATGGCACACCTTCTTTGGTGAGTACATTAGGGATTCACCTGTCATATGGAGGCACCTAAACCTGGCCTTCAGGAGGCCAAAGGTCCGTTCGATCACCCTCCTAGTACGACCATGGGCCTCATTGCACCGTTCCTCTGCCCTTGTCCTGGGATTCCTCACTGGGGTCAGTAGCCATGACAGGTTGGGGTAACCAGAGTCACCAATTAGCCACACACGGTGTCTCTGAAGTAGTTCCATCACGTAAGGGATGCTGCTATTTCGCATGATGTACGCGTCATGCACTGACCCAGGGAACTTGGCATTTACATGGGAGATGTACTGGTCAGCCAAACAGACCACCTGGACATTCATGGAATTATAACTTTTTCTGTTCCTGTACACCTGTTCACTCGTGCTGGGGGGGACCAAAGCAACATGTGTCCCATCAATTGCACCAATGATGTTGGGAATATGTCCAAGCGCGTAGAAAACACCCTTCACTGTAGCCAAATCGCCCACCTCAGGGAAAACAATGTAGCTCCGCATGTATTTCAGCAGGGCAGACAACACTCTGGACAACACCTTGGAAAACATAGGCTGAGACATCCCTGATGATAAGCCCACTGTTGTTTGAAATGACCCACTTGCCAAAAAATGGAGTACTGACAGAACCTGCACTAGAGGGGGGATCCCTGTGGGTTGGCGGATGGGTGACATCAGATCTGGCTCCAGCTGGGCACACAGTTCCTGTATAGTGGCTCTGTCAAGCCTGTATGTCAGTATGACATGTCTTTCTTCCATTGTCGACAGGTCCACCAGCGGTCTGTACACGGGAAGATTCCTCCATCTCCTCGCAAGTCCCAGCGGACGGTGCCTAGGAAGGACAACATGGAGCACAGAGTCAATCAACCCACAGGTACGTTCCCACAGCTTGCACAGTACACGATTCTCAATGCATTGAATGGCTTGTATGAGTGTTGATGCAAGGCCTAGGCATGTGTGACGCAGTAGAAATTAAGATATGGGGGCCCTTGAAATGGCGGCTGCCTGACCTGTGAAGTGCGACAGTGGGATGTGAGGTCAATGCGCTGGCGTGGCACACCGTGGCGGTAGGCGGTCGAAGACCGCGGCGCAAAGCCGCATTGGTTAACATTGAACCCTATGGGTTTCAGGAGCCAATGACGATGTGCGCCGGCGGTCGCGGTACGCCCCGCCGCGGTACGTACCGCCGCGGGCGTGACCGCCATTTTCTATCTGCTTAATGACTCCTAGACCTATACTGCAAGTGCTGCTGTGACCTCGGTCTGGAAGAGACAATGGCTGCTGCGACTGGGGAAAGGGCCCCTGCCTTCACTTCAGAAGAATTGGAGAAACTCGTGGATGGGGTCCTCCCCCAGTATGCGCTACTCTACGGTCCTCCAGACCAACAGGTAAGAACACTGGGACCATGCTTTGTGGCCAATGCCTGGGTTGAGTGGGGTGAATGAAAGATGGTGGGGAGGGGAGCGAATGAGGCATGCATCAAACGACAGATGAGAGCATGTGCCACATGGCAAGAATGGGGATGGGAGGCCACTCACATCGAGCATGCAGAAGGTGATGAATTTTTATTTTCTCCCCGTGTACATGTCACATAGGTCAGCGCCCATCAGAAAATCGACATTTGGCGTGTCATCGCCAAGGACGTCCGGACCCTGGGGGTCCACAACAGACGGGGCACCCACTGCCGGAAGAGGTGGGAGGACATCCGCCGCGGGAGCAGGAAGACCGCGGAGGCTCTGCTGGGGATGGCCTCCCAACGTAGGAGGGGTGCCAGTCGTACCTTGACCCCCCTGATGTCCCGGATCCTGGCGGTGGCCTACCCCGATTTGGATGGGCGCGTGAGGACATCACAGCAGACACAAGGGGGTGAGTACAAGCACATTCTGCTGATTTTGCACACATTGGAGGTGTCTGGGTGGGGGAGGAGGGCTGTGGGTATCCCTAGGCCAGGGCGATTTCTGTAGGCTAGGCCCCTCCGTTAGGCATGGCCCTGTGCCCCCGCCCCCCACCTCTGTAGGTTGCCTAGTACAGCTATTCATGGCCCTATGTCACCTATGTGTGGAGTTGTCGTCCATAGGCTTGTAGGCCATGTCCCACGGATTGAGTAGTGTACCCCAAGTGCGCGGCGTAGTGCAGGGGGCTTCTGTGTCTGTCCTCTCCGCCAACGGTGTCGCCAATGCATGCACTCAACATGTCTTTGTTTCTCCCCTCCCCCCCCTTTTTTGGTGGTCTTCCTGTTCATGTGTGCATTAGCATCATCAGGCGGAGGAGAAGTGGCATCGGAGCACGAGGGAGCTGCATCTCACATGGCCATGGAGGGCCATGCAACTGACTCGGATTTCACCAGTGAGATGGAGGGCGAGGGGAGCTCCACAGCGGGGACACGTGGTGACACCAGCGACACAGACACGTCCTCGGAAGGGAGCTCCCTTGTGGTGGCGGCAACATCCGTGCCCACCGCAACAACAGGTACAGCCACCACCCAGCGCACCAGCTCCGCCCTCCCAGCAGCCCCTCAGCGTTCGCCCCGTGCCCGCTCACCCATGAAGGTGGGCATCTCCTTCGCCCCAGGCACCTCAGGCCCTGCCCCAGTTACCCCTGCTGCCCTCAGTGAGGAGGTCATTGACCTCCTGAGGACGCTCATTGTTGGGCAGTCTACCCTTTTGAATGCCATCCAGGATGTAGAAAGGGAGGTGCACCGGAGTAATGCATACCTGGAGGGCATTCATTCGGGTCAGGCTGCCCATCAGCGATCGTTCAACGCTCTGGCCTCAGCACTGACGGCAGCCATTGTCCCTGTCTCCTGCCTCCCTCCTCCAACTTCCTCAACCCAGTCCCACTCCCCTGTACCTCTGCCTATCCCAGACACACCTACAGACCAGCCTACACACACCTCAACACCCAAGGGAAGCTCATCCAGACATAAGCACCACACATCACACAAGCATTCACCCAAGCAACATCCACATGCAGACATGCCAACAGCCACTGCCTCCTCTGTGTCCCCCTCCTCCTCGTCTCCCTCCTCCCTCCCTGTGACGTCTCCACTCACACTTGCATGCACAACATCTTCAGCCACTACGTCCATCACCAGCACACCCACCAGAACACTCCGCACACGTGCAGTCACCACCCCCACTACCATTTACACGTCCCCTGTGTCCTCTCCCAGTGTGTCTGTCACCCCCTCTTCCAAACCACACAAACGCAGGCAGCCACCCACCCAACAGCCATCCACCTCACGACAGCCTCCAGCACAAGCACCTGCACCCAAAGACACCAGACTTCACTCTCCTACAACCACATCCTCTTCCTCCACTCCCATACCCACTACAACTACCCGTCCCTGTCTTTCTAAATTGATTTTCCTTTCCAACCTTGACCTCTTTCCAACAACTGACCCACCCCCTCCATCTCATAAGACTCCAATCAGCACCTCAGCCACCACAAAACCTGGACCTACAAAGACAATAGTCCAAGGATTTTGGAGTCCACCACCTTCAAGGCCAGCTACTTTGGCTAGGAGTAAAGAGACGGCCAGCCCACCCCCTGAAAAAAAAAGCCAAGAAAGCCAGTGCCCGGCGCAACAGGCCAAAGACAGCAGGCTCCAAAAGCATTACCCTGGCACCGTCAGGGAGTGGGGTGCGACCTGGCACACCGTCAAAGGGAGGAAAGGGCCACAGACGAGCAGGGAAGGGTGGCAAGGGCAGCACGGCCGACAAGTCCGGCAGCAGGCGAGCTGCCCAGGAGGGCCCCACCAGCCCCATTCCAGGGGTGAAGGAGGACACCCACGGGCCCGGGACGGCAGCACAGGAGGGCCCCGCAAACGAGAAGACAGATGTGCACGAAGGGCCCGGCAGCCACATGTCAGGTGGCGAGTGAAATCCATGTAATGGCCGGATCTGGTGACATGGACACACATGTCAAGCACCGCTGAACAGGGCCCTTCAAGTCAAGAACGCTGAACAGGGCCCTTCAAGTCAAGCACCGCTGAACAGGGCCCTTCAAGTCAAGAACGGCTGAACAGGGCACTGCCGTCTCAAGAACCGCTGAACAGGGCCCTTCAAGTCAAGCACCGCTGAACAGGGCCCTTCAAGTCAAGCACCGCTGAACAGGGCCCTTCAAGTCAAGAACCGCTGAACAGGGCACCGCCGTCTCAAGAACCGCTGAACAGGGCCCTTCATCTCAAGCACCGCTCCGCTGGGCCCTTCATCTCAAGCACCGCTCCACTGGGCACCGTCGTCTCTGCACCGCTCCGCTGGGCCCTTCATCTCAAGCACCGCTCCGCTGGGCACCGCCGTCTCTGCACCGCTCCGCTGGGCCCTTCAACTCAAGCACCGCTCCGCTGGGCACCGCCGTCTCTGCACCGCTCCGCTGGGCCCTTCAACTCAAGCACCGCTCCGCTGGGCACCGCCGTCTCTGCACCGCTCCGCTGGGCCCTTCAACTCAAGCACCGCTCCGCTGGGCACCGCCGTCTCTGCACCGCTCCGCTGGGCCCTTCAACTCAAGCACCGCTCTGCTGGGCACCGCCGTCTCTGCATCGCTCCGCTGGGCCCTTCACCTCAAGCACCGCTCCACTGGGCACCGCCGTCTCAAGCACCGCTGGCCCATTGGCAGAAGGGGCAGGACCGCATCTGTGTCGGGCAGGGCTGCACGAAGCACTCTGGGCACCATGCCTCCTCCAGAACCAGTGGCGTCTGTAATCGACTTGTGAGACTGTGACTTTGCACTCCCCAGGATGGCACAGTGGGCAATCCACCCACTGTAGAGACTTGTGAGACTGTGGCTTTGCACTCCCCAGGATGGCACAGTGGGCAATCCACCCACTGTAGAGACTTGTGAGACTGTGGCTTTGCACTCCCCAGGATTGAACAGTGGCCATGGAGGCCCCTCGTGGATCTGGCGTCGTGGACTCATCTGGCTGAGGTGCCCCCCCTTCCCTTCCCCCTGAGGTGCCTGTAGTTTTGCTATCTGATGCCCCTGCAGTGTTCTCTCCATTGGAGACGGGTATCCTGTGTGGGCTTTGCCCATGTGTTTAGGCCCATTGGCCCACGAACAATGGCTGATACCCAATTTGGACAGGACAATTTACATATGTATATATAGTTATAGATGTTTGATATATTTTTTTACTTAGCCGCACAATATACTTCAAATTTCATGGTCATTTTATTTTGTCTTTGCTTTCTTCCGGGGGGTTTGGGGGTGTCACTCTGAGTTGTTGCTCTGCATTGATGTGTATGTAGTTGTGGGTGAGGGTGGGTGTGTCGCGTATGTGTGTCCCCGTAATTTTTTGCATCCACCCTCCACTGTGTCGTAGGTGCAGTACTTCTGCGACGGCGTTCGTGCTCCTGGTAGAGGAGCAGGAAGACAATAGCTGGTAGGATGTGTAGTTCGGGTTCCATGCTGTCCAGATTCCTCGTGGAGTGTGTAGAGGTGAGCGTTTTCCATTCGTAATGGCTGTTTCTGCCATGTTTTTATCGGCGGGGCTACCGCCCCGGAAAAGGTGGCGGATTGGTGGGTTGTGATAGGGTGGGCGGTACATTGTCTCCCGCCTGTCTGTTGGCGGTGACCGCCGCGCTGTTTGTTTGTCCCGCCGTGGCGGTCGGAGTGTTAAAGTGGCGGTCTCTGTTGGCGGTTTCCGCCAGGGTCAGAATTCCATTTTTTTTACCGCCTGCCTGTTGGCGGGTTGGCCGCCGCTTTAACACCGACCACCAGGGTTGGGATGACCCCCTATATGTCCTACCTTATCCATACACTGCATCCTGCCCTTGGGGCTACCTAGGGCCTACCTTAGGGGTGCCTTACATGTAAGAAAAGGGAAGGTTTAGGCCTGGCAAGTGGGTACACTCGCCAAGTCGAATTTACAGTGTAAAAATACACACACAGACACTGCAGTGGCAGGTCTGAGACATGAGTACAGGGTTACCTGTGTGGGTGTCACAACCAGTGCTGCAGGCCCACTAGTAACATTTGATTTACAGGCCCTGGGCACCTCTAGTGCACTTTACTAGGGACTTAACAGTAAAACAAATATGCCAATCATGGAGAACCAATTACGTACACATTTTAAACAGGAGCACTTGCACTTTAGCACTGGTTAGCAGTGGTAAAGTGCCCAGAGTAACAAAAACAGTAAAATCAGAGTCCAGCACACATCAACAACCTGGGGAACAGAGGCAAAAAGTTAAGGGAGACCACACCAAGGATGAAAAGTCTAACAGTGTCATTTTTTAAAATAAAATGTACTCTACTTTTTCTAAATTGGTGTGGGACTCTTCTTGCATTGTGTTTTCACTTCATCACTGTTTGTGTTGCGTAAATATTTTACACATTGCCTCTAAGTTAGGCATGACTGCTTTTGTGCAAAGCTACCAGAGGGTTAAGCACAGGTTATTTTAGTGACTTTGTGGTTTACGCTGACAAGGATTGTACTTATTAGTTCAGTGGGACTCTCTCAACTAAACATCCAGTTTCTTACAAGACAGAAGTAGGTGAGGAGTGCAACAGCAGCACATCTGCACAGATGGTATAAAGCTGGAGTAGAAACTGAAATGGCAGGAGAGGTGGGGCTGCACAGGTAGACCTACACATGGGAATGAAGCTTAGTCTGC
Organism: Pleurodeles waltl; assembly: GCF_031143425.1. Lineage (NCBI taxonomy): Eukaryota > Metazoa > Chordata > Amphibia > Caudata > Salamandridae > Pleurodeles > Pleurodeles waltl. Next base: position 618,696,116 of record NC_090436.1, read on the forward strand.
TGTGTGCTCTCTAAAGGGGGGCTTTGTCGAGTCAGACCATGGACCAAACAATGGCACTGACTAACTCACAGAAATCTACCACATTTCAATGTGAAACGTAAAGCTCAGTTTTGGCAAAACTAGTGCATTGTTTTAAACTATTATTTTACAGATGGTTGAATGTAATTTCATAGATAGCTGTATTCTCAAGGTGTGCAGGATAATCCAATAATAGAGTTCTTTCACCATCTGAACATGGGTGTGTAATAAGGTGAATCCACACCAGATGAAGATATATGGTAGGAGGTATTTATTACAGCCTCAACCAACAGCCAGCATCTCAACTGTCATGCAGAGAACTCTGCATGACAGAACCTCAGAACAAGCTGGTTCCATGCCCAGTGTTCTGGCATGGAGCCATGTTACATCATTACACTTCTTCCTCTTTACATTAGAACAGAAATAACATGAGAACAAAAAACACATTTGAACAGAAAGAAAAAGAGGGTAGAAAGAACTACACAAAATCATGCAAATGTAAAGGAAACCTGCGTGTTCTGACACTCCTACGAGTATTATCAGACCTTAAATCAATGTCAGAGGGAAAACGATAAGAAGTATCATCTCTCCTGTCGGCCACACCACACACCCCAAAATGTGCTACACGACTATGATTCCAGATGCGACCATCATCCGTCTTGACAGCATTTTTAAACAGCTTAATGATAGTTTTTGGAGAGGTATATTTTGACCAATTTTGACACCCAACAGGAGCTTTGACCTTTACTTTATCTCCAACCTCAAAATTTGTAACTTTCGCATTATTCCTTTTATCAACATAAATCTTCCTTTTGCTTTGCAGAGACACTTCTTTGTCTCTCCATTCCCCAATACCATTGTTTTTCAAACCCTTCCCAGCAACCATCCAGCCAGGACACAAACAAGTATTTGGAGACCTTCCCCTGAGCAGTTCAAAAGGAGTCTTCCCCGTTGATGCATGAGGAGTGTACCTGTAAGCTGTTATACGACCCTGCAGTTCTTTTCTCCAATCTAAACCGTTTACCTTTGCTAATTGTATACTCTCCTTTAAAGTCCTGTTAAATCTCTCCAAAGCACCATTCGCCTCTGGATGATATAACGCAATTTGTTTATGTACAATTCCACATTTTACAAAATACTCCTCCATCTGAGCAGAACAGAACTGCGGACCATTGTCAGAAAGAATAGAGTTAGGAAAACTCTTGCGTTTAAACACAGATTCTAAAAAACTGATCACAGATTGAGAAGTGATCTCTCTCACCAAACTCACCTCCACCCATCGTGAATACAAATCCAGCAACACCAACAGGTAAGGAGTCTGATGTTCTCCATGCAATGGCCCCACAATATCGATAGCTAATTCATCCCATGGACTTTTTGGTAAACTTCTACAAACCATAGGTGAACATCTTGGTTTGAGTACCTTATCACTAGCTTGACAAGGTGTACACTCCCTAACAGTACGTTCCACCATCAAATCTAATCCAGGCCACCAGAAATCCTGACGGATGCGCTCTTTGGTTTTAGAAATGCCCATATGCCCTTCATGAGCCATGTTCACGATGACTTCTCTCAAACTCAATGGGGGTATCATTCTTGTGCCCCTCATTAGAACACCATCAACAACGGCTAACTCATTCGCAACTAACGACCAAGGTTTAACCAGACTTCGAGACTTATGCTACACGACTATGATTCCAGATGCGACCATCATCCGTCTTGACAGCATTTTTAAACAGCTTAATGATAGTTTTTGGAGAGGTACTGTATATTTTGACCAATTTTGACACCCAACAGGAGCTTTGACCTTTACTTTATCTCCAACCTCAAAATTTGTAACTTTCGCATTATTCCTTTTATCAACATAAATCTTCCTTTTGCTTTGCAGAGACACTTCTTTGTCTCTCCATTCCCCAATACCATTGTTTTTCAAACCCTTCCCAGCAACCATCCAGCCAGGACACAAACAAGTATTTGGAGACCTTCCCCTGAGCAGTTCAAAAGGAGGCTTCCCCGTTGATGCATGAGGAGTGTACCTGTAAGCTGTTATACGACCCTGCAGTTCTTTTCTCCAATCTAAACAGTTTACCTTTGCTAATTGTATACTCTCCTTTAAAGTCCTGTTAAATCTCTCCAAAGCACCATTCGCCTCTGGATGATATAATGCAATTTTTTTATGTACAATTCCACATTTTACAAAATACTCCTCCATCTGAGCAGAACAGAACTGCGGACCATTGTCAGAAAGAATAGAGTTAGGAAAACTCTTGCGGGTGCTCTTCTTTTTCAGATCAGGAAGGGCCAAGAGGTGCTAATAGCTTGTGCTTCAAGATGCTTGAAAGGGGCAGAGATATGTTATTCTGTTATAGAGAAGGAAGCGTTGGCAATATTCTGGGCCATAAACAAGTTCAGAAAATTTGTGTGGGGATCTTCTTTCGTAGTCAGGTCTGATCATAAACCCCTGAAAGAAATTTTTGTGAAGAAGGGTTTGGACTCGATTTCCTCGAGGATCAGGAGATGGGTCATTTCCTTACAGGAGTATAACTTCATGTTTGAATACATTCCGGGAAAGACAAATGTAACGGCAGACTGTCTGTCGAGATTGGTGGAGGTGGTAGAGAATGATAAATCTCAGGATGAAAATGATCAATGTGACGCTGAGTGTGGCATAAGAGTTTGTGATGTTACGCTGGGGGCTGTAAAGGAAGATGAATGGAGGGATGAGTTGCAAAAGGATAGTGAATTGTGTTCTGTGATGTCTCTTTTGGATCAGCATAAGTCTCGAAGTCTGGTTAAACCTTGGTCGTTAGTTGCGAATGAGTTAGCCATTGTTGATGGTGTTCTAATGAGGGGCACAAGAATGATTCCCCCATTGAGTTTGAGAGAAGTCATCGTGAACATGGCTCATGAAGGGCATATGGGCATTTCTAAAACCAAAGAGCGCATCCGTCAGGATTTCTGGTGGCCTGGATTAGATTTGATGGTGGAACGTACCGTTAGGGAGTGTACACCTTGTCAAGCTAGTGATAAGGTACTCAAACCAAGATGTTCACCTATGGTTTGTAGAAGTTTACCAAAGAGTCCATGGGATGAATTAGCTATCGATATTGTGGGGCCATTGTATGGAGAACATCAGACTCCTTACCTGTTGGTGTTGCTGGATTTGTATTCACGATGGGTGGAGGTGAGTTTGGTGAGAGAGATCACTTCTCAATCTGTGATCAGTTTTTTAGAATCTGTGTTCAAACGCGAGAGTTTTCCTAACTCTATTCTTTCTGACAATGGTCCGCAGTTCTGTTCTGCTCAGATGGAGGAGTATTTTGTAAAATGTGGAATTGTACATATAAAAATTGCGTTATATCATCCAGAGGCGAATGGTGCTTTGGAGAGATTTAACAAGACTTTAAAGGAGAGTATACAATTAGCAAAGGTAAACTGTTTAGATTGGAGAAAAGAACTGCAGGGTCGTATAACAGCTTACAGGTACACTCCTCATGCATCAACGGGGAAGACTCCTTTTGAGCTGCTCAGGGGAAGGTCTCCAAATACTTGTTTGTGTCCTGGCTGGATGGTTGCTGGGAAGGGTTTGAAAAACAATGGTATTGGGGAATGGAGAGACAAAGAAGTGTCTCTGCAAAGCAAAAGGAAGATTTATGTTGATAAAAGGAATAATGCGAAAGTTACAAATTTTGAGGTTGGAGATAAAGTAAAGGTCAAAGCTCCTGTTGGGTGTCAAAATTGGTCAAAATATACCTCTCCAAAAATTATCATTAAGCTGTTTAAAAATGCTGTCAAGACGGATGATGGTCGCATCTGGAATCATAGTCGTGTAGCACATTTTGGGGGGTGTGGTGTGGCCGACAGGAGAGATGATACTTCTTATCGTTTTCCCTCTGACATTGATTTAAGGTCTGATAATACTCGTAGGAGTGTCAGAACACGCAGGTTTCCTTTACATTTGCGTGATTTTGTGTAGTTCTTTCTACCCTCTTTTTCTTTCTGTTCAAATGTGTTTTTTGTTCTCATTTTATTTCTGTTCTAATGTAAAGAGGAAGAAGTGTAATGATGTAACATGGCTCCATGCCAGAACACTGGGCATGGAACCAGCTTGTTCTGAGGTTCTGTCATGCAGGGTTCTCTGCATGACAGTTGATATGCTGGCTGTTGGTTGAGGCTGTAATAAATACCTCCTACCACATATCTTCATCTGGTGTGGACTCACCTTATTACAGGTGAGTCATGTATTATGAAATAATTACGAGCAGTAAGAATGTTTTTCCCAACATTTTATCAGTATTTGCTGAAGACTAACCCCTTACATTTGAATTACATTAGCTCCCTCTATGCAGGACATAAAGCGCAGGTTGATAAACATTCAAAATTCTACATGTCCTCCATGCTAATGACACTGCACTCAAAATTTCACTATGGACGTGATGTTATGTGAAAGCTATGTGTATATCATCCTTGTGGTACTACAAACTTCAGGACTTGGAACAGTTTAAGATATGGCCTTTCTCCTCCTATTAGGGTTATTGTTGGTAACAGCGCATGGCACCCCTGGGTAGCTATTGCACTTTAGAAATCCCACATTACATTCAATCAAATCACTTCTGCTGTCAATACTAGGCCAGGAGAGCGGTCCCTTAGAAGCTTCAGAGTACTTTCCTGCTTCTTTATCCCATTGTGATTTCTTTAAACTGTGAAAGCAGCAGAGACTGTATGGAGCCTCACAGTGCTGTGGTGCACCACCACTAACCGTGCTGGTCATTTGCCACGGTGGGTCATTCCATATTGATAATCTAGAGATTCATGAGGTGCTAAACAGGCCAAAATTAAATTAAACTGAATGCAGCACATAGTGATTTGTATAAATCATAGTGGTTCACATAGTAACTACATTGGTTTAAAAATGAAACATATTGAATGTGTCTTTGTGTGCACTGCACTGGTTCACACACGTTTTATTGATTTTCATGCGCTGTACTGGTTGGTAAAGAGTAACATTGGTTTGAGGAATCAATATTTTGGTTAATCCAAAGATAAACTAATGGCACACTAATAAATACCATTAGTTTATGTGAGAAAGCATACAATTTAAGGTGTGTGGTTTCCAAACACCACATATCAGCTTATGTTTCATATACTAGTTTATATCAGCAGAACACTGCTGTGCTTGTTAAACACATTGGTGTATGCACAGTAAATGCTGGTGTGTCTGAAAAATAGTGGTGTGCTTGTACAATATACTGATTTGTAGACATACTCTCTTAGTTTGTCCTCTAAATGGACGGGTTTATATGGATAACACTTTTGTGTGCATGCATATCCTACTGCTGTGCTCACATACCACCCTAAACTAGGCATATAACATATTGGTTGAGGTTAATATATTGGTTTGCCCTCATAATGAGTTGGTTGTGTTCAAGGGACATTGATTCACATTCATACTGTATGGCTTTGCAAGAGTAACACATTAGTGGAGGTGTTTAATAGACTGATTAATACACTTAACATATTGCCTCACTCTTGGAAGGTACTGCTTTGTGCACGTAATATATTGGTTGAAATGTGCAGCCTAATGGTTTGACAGCATCTGCTGCTTTGCATTCATAATGTACAGGCACATGTATAATTGCTTGATTCGGATACATAATGCATTGGTTCACTCTTGTAATGTACTGGTGTGAACATGCAACATATTGGTTGCAATATACAATCTAGTGGTTTGAAAGCATTACATAATGGTTTTGCATTTGATGTGCTTGTTCACATCCATAGCCTGCTGGTTTGCATGAATACCTCACTGATTTGCATGCATACTGTACTGGTCTGCATATATAATTGTATGGTTCTTATAGGCACTATACTACTTCATCCTTGTATTGTATTGGTTTGTACGTGTGATATATTGGTTGAAATGTACAGCCCATTGGTTTGAAAGCATTACATGCCGATTTGCATGCAAGACGAATGGGTTCTCACGTATAACCTACTCGTTTACATGTTTAGTGCTCTGGATGCATGAAATATTGGCAGACAAACACAATTGCATGGTTCCAATGAAAAGGCTTTGTTTTTCAAGCACAATACGTATGTTGGTAGAAGAAATATTCTGTTTTCTAACACTTGCTGATTTGTGTGCACAATATACAAGTACAAATGCTTAGTAGGCCCATTGCATACTGTTTGTTTTTCACCAATCACACTGGTTAAGGAACAGCAAACACCTAGTATTGAATGGGCTGTGCATTAAAGCATGTGCTTCAAGCATTGGTTTGCTCACTACACTATGGTTTGAATCAGAAGGCATGGGTGGGCAGAGACACAGACAGAGCCACAAGGTCTCAGGCATGAGAAGCTCTGTTTTCTCATGTCCCAGGAGAAGCTATTTCCCTGTGAAGTTGTGAAGCAGTTGCTGGTAGCCTCCAGAGGGGAAATGTTAGAAATGGGGTTTTGGTTGGCAGTCAGGTTACCCTCTGTCCAAGCAAGAACCCTCACTCTAGTCAGGGTAAGTCACACACAATCCAAAATTAGCCTGTGCCCACCCTCTGGTAGCTTGGCACGAGCAGTCAGGCTTAACTTAGAAGGCAATGTGTAAAGTATTTGTGCAATAAATCATACAATACCACCATATAGCACCACAAAAATACACCACACAGTGTTTAGAAAAATATATAATATTTATCAGGATAATTGTAGGTCAAAACGAATAAAGTTGCAATGTGAATTTGTAGAGATATCACTGAAAAGTGATATAAAGTGTCTTAAGTCTTTAAAAAGCAAGCAAAGTCTCTTTCAAGCACAAAGTACCTGGTTTGGAGTGGAAAATCTCCTCAGAGGGCCACAGAAGAAGAGATACGTGGAAAAATGGTGTGTGCGTCGATTTCTCCCCAGCACACACGGACTTGCGTCGTTATTTTCCACGCGGGGAAGTCGTGCGTCGTTTTCCGGCGCTCGGACAGTCTCTTTCTGTGGATCGCGGGGATTACCAGATGTACCGGCTCTGTGCGTGGATTTTCCTGCTTGTTTTCCGCCTGCGCGTCGTTCTGCAGGGCTGTGCGTTGAAGTTTCACTCTCACGCCAGGCGTTGCGTCGATTTCTCCTCTGGAGGTCGGGCGGCGTTGTCCTTGTGAGGCCGTGCGTGGACGTTCCGGTCGTCCCGAAGGCGTCGCGTCGATCAGCGTCGGTGTGCGGCATTTTTCTCGCCGCGGAACAAGCTGTGCGTCAAACATTTCGGCGCACGGAGCGTCCAAGTGAAAAAGAGAAGTCTTTTTGGTCCTGAGACTTCAGGGAACAGGAGGCAAGCTCTATCCAAGCCCTTGGAGAGCACTTTCACAGCCAGACAAGAGTTCAGCAAGGCAGCAGGCCAACAGCAAGGCAGCAGTCCTTTGTAGAAAGCAGACAGGTGAGTCCTTTGAGCAGCCAGGCAGTTCTTCTTGGCAGGATGTAGTTTCTGGTTCAGGTTTCTTCTCCAGCAAGTGTCTGATGAGGTAGGGCAGAGGCCCTGTTTTATACCCAAATGTGCATTTGAAGTGGGGGAGACTTCAAAGAGTGGCTAAGAAGTGCACCAGGTCCCCTTTCAGTCCAATCCTGTCTGCCAGGGTCCCAGTAAGGGGTGTGGCAGTTCTTTGTGTGAGAGCAGGCCCTCCACCCTCCCAGCCCAGGAAGACCCATTCAAAATGCAGATGTATGCAAGTGAGGCTGAGTACCCTGTGTTTGGGGTCTGTCTGAGTGAATGCACAAAGAGCTGTCAACTAAGCCCAGCCAGACGTGGATTGTAAGGCACAGAAAGATTTAAGTGCAAAGAAATGCTCACTTTCTAAAAGTGGCATTTCTAGAATAGTAATATTAAATCCAACTTCACCAGTCAGCAGGATTTTGTATTACCATTCTGGCCATACTAAATATGACCTTCCTACTCCTTTCAGATCAGCAGCTACCACTTCAATACTGTATGAGGGCAGCCCCAATGTTAGCCTATGAAGGGAGCAGGCCTCACAGTAGTGCAAAAACGAATTTAGGAGTTTTACACTACCAGGACATGTAAACTACACAGGTACATGTCCTGCCTTTCACCCACACCGCACCCTGCTCTAGGGGTTACCTAGGGCACACATTAGAGGTGACTTATATGTGGAGAATGGGGATGTATAGGCTTGGCAAGTACTTTTAAATGCCACGTCGAGGTGACAGTGAAACTGCACCCACAGGCCTTGCAATGGCAGGCCTGAGACAAGGTAAAGGGCTACTTAAGTGGGTGGCACAACCAGTGCTGCAGGCCCACTAGTAGCATTTAATCTACAGGCCCTAGGCACATATAGTGCACATTACTAGGGACTTATAAGTAAATTAAATAGTCCAATCAGGTATGATCCAAGGTTACCATGTTTAAAGGGAGAGAGCATATGCACTTTAGCACTGGTTAGCAGTGATAAAGTGCGCAGAGTCTAAAAGCCAGCAAAAACAGTGTCCAAAAAGTGGAGGGAGGCAGGCAAAAAGTTAGGGGTGACCACCCTAAGGCTGTCAGGTCTAACAGGAAAGCACTCCGAAACATTTACTCATGATATCTGTTGACAAATACAAGTTATTTTAAAAGTAATATTTTATATTTCAAGTGGTTTTGGTTTACCATTTGCAGTATGATTTAGCAGACAGTACATTATTTAGCATTTAAACATTAATTTAAATATTGTGCCGTATGTCTCCACTGTTTTCAACAGTTTTGAATTCAGGTAAATGAACATTGCTTAAAAAGCAGCTTCAGATAGCCTACACTTTAAAAATGTTTATATAGAAAACAAATTGAATGGTTCACAAGTTCTTTCTCAGTTTTGCAGAGGGTATTATAATATTTTGAAGCCTCAAGTTTGTGTCACATGAAAGGAGCTAAATTTTGCAAGCAGAGTGAACTGCCTGATAAAGGCCAGTGCAATGCACATCATTTTATTTTTTTATTTTAGTCCAGTGGAAAAGAGATACTTGACCTTGGGCTGTATTATAGAAAGTGACCCTGGGATGCAACTGGCATATGCAATTGCTTTTTACAGCAGCGGCAACAGGCGCTTTTGCAGCTGCTTCTGTAATACAGATGGCGCTGGCCGTAAATGTGCAACAATGCAATCTCAAGGGGGCATTCTCTCATTTGAATGGGGCAGTAGTCCTGAGCAAATGAGAACATCCTTTGTCTTTATGCCCGCACTGTATGACATGCATGAATGCACAGGAAGCCACCAGGAAGCAAAATGACTGTGCCCCACATAGAACTTAACCCAGTCAGCTGTTATGTTTGGGGGAGGGGGCGCCCCACAGTTCTCGGCGCACAGGGGTGTTTTGTATGTCTAAACCCCGTGCATGCCGGAAGGTTCCAACCTCCCTGTTTATGTGAGCGAGATGGTATGGGCGCCGTGACGCAAGGGAGCTAATAAAGTGTTTGACTCGGCAGGTAGGTGGGACTAAGACCCCTGGCCGAGGAAGCGTAACAATCTACCTGTGTGTCCCGTGTCCATGTCATTTCAACCGCACGTTTGCGGCCCGCGCGTTACTTACCAGAATGTAAAGCCCTGATCGGCCGGTGCACTTCCATGCGCGCTGCGCACGCAAAAGACAGAACAAATTGGCGATGAGGCGGCGAACCCACGTGGCGAAAGCGGCGGTGTGAAAAAAAAAAGAGCTGCTGAAGCAAATCAGCGCAAGGCAAAATTAATCCTCCACATGCCCATACTGGAGTGAGCTGCAGCCCCGGAGAAACGCGCGCTCAGCAAGAAAGAAAGTAGACGGTGTCCTAAGACAATACAACGGCCTGTGGAGACTGGTCGACAGCCCGAGCACAGAAAGGAGGTGAGAGAGAGTACGGCTCACGAACGAAGGGGCACAGACATCTGGGTTTCAATAAATTAAAAATAAATAAATAAATAAACGTCGAATTAACAGAAGAAGGGACAGAAAAAAAAAACAAAGCATATTTTGAGAAAACAAAAGGGGAACAACAATAAAAGGCCGGAAAAGTTGGACAAAAGTTAAGGACATAAAGAGGGGACACATATATAAAACAAAAAATAAAATAAAAAAATGGCTACATTCCCGGTCATAGAGCCTTTTATTATGGAAGGACCCCCATCAGCACAGGCAGCAAAGTGGAAGTCATGGGTGGAACGGTTAGAAAACTACTTTGCAGCGGTTGCACTAGACCCGGATAGACAAAGACCAATGCTTCTGCACATGGGAGGAGCGATGCTGCACAGAGTCAGCAAGACAGTAGCTGAAGAAGGGCCCCCATTCACATACCGAACGCTAAAAAGGGCAATAACTGCATATTTTTAACCAATGGCAAATCGAGACTATGAACGATTCCTCCTGCGCCAGGCCAAACAAAGCTCAGATGAATCAGTAGATACATACTATGCAAGGTTAAAGGAATTAGCAAGCACGTGCACACTGCCTGACCCAGATGATGAGATAAGAGCACAATTTATCCAAGGATGCCACTCAACAAAGCTAAGAGAGCACATCCTTCAGGTCCCAGGCATGACGATGGCGAACATGCTGACGATGGGCAGGTCAAAAGAACTGTCCAGGGTAAGAGCCGCACACATGGAAACAGCGCTTGCACAAACTATAAAAACAGAACCGGTAAACGTCATAGCATCAAACAGCATGACAAAAAAGAAAGACAGAACAAAACTGACAGGGGCGCAACGATCATGCTACATGTGTGGAGGATCATTCCCACACCAAGGAAAATGTCCAGCTCAAGGGAAACAATGTGCCAATTGTCAAAAGCTGAATCATTTTGCAAAAGTTTGTCGATCAAACACCAGAACAAAAGGAGAGAGACAAAAGACAAGTCAAGGGGCCAAGGCGATACAACCACCAGATCTCAGTCCTGACATGGATGATGATGATGAGCCAGAAGACACTGTGTACATAATCCATGCAACGAAACCAGGCTGTACAAGCCGGAAAAAATTTCCCAGATGCCAAGTCACAGTAGCGGGACACCAGGTTATGGCCCTCATTGACACAGGGGCATCAATAAATATACTGGCACAATCTGACTTCGATAAAATGCCATGTCGCCCCCCTTTGCGACGCACCACGGTACAAGTCTTCGCATTCGGATCAACCAGGCCTCTCCCAATGGTGGGAGTCTTTGTGACGGATATCAATCATGAGGAAGAAAAGGTACAATCCAAGGTGTACGTCACCAAAATAGGAACCGGAATGCTGCTCAGCTGTCGCACTGCAGAAGAGTTGAAATTAGTGACGTTCGCATTTAGCATTCACGTCGGGGGGCTAGTCAGTCTACAGGAAGAATACGCAGACATCTTCCAAGGAATTGGCTGCCTAAAAGGCCGCCAAATAAAGCTACATATAGATAAATCAATAGAACCAGTCGCGCTGAAACACCGACGCATTGCATTTCATCTCCGCCCACAAGTGGAGGCGGAACTAAAAAAACTGGAAGAGGCGGACATAATTGAGAAAGTAGAAGGGCCAACCCCATGGGTGTCACCCATAGTGGTCACTAGAAAGCCGAAGCAACCAGGGGAGGTACGCATATGCGTAGACATGCACCTTCCAAACGTAGCCATCAAGAGGGAGCGCCACCTCACCCCGACGGTAGACGATATAGTGGCAGAGGTCAGCGGGTCCAAGTGGTTCTCAAAAATGGATCTACGAGCAGGATACCACCAAATAATGTTGGCTCCGGAGTCTAGAGCGATCACTACGTTCTCTACCCATGTGGGACTACGCCGGTACCGACGTTTGAGTTTTGGGATTGCCAGCGCAGCAGAAGTCTTCCAGGACACAATCAGAGGAGTTCTAGCTGACCTGGAGGGAGTCATAAACGTGAGTGACGATATCTTGGTACATGCACCCACAGTGGAGGTACACATGCAGAGATTACGGGCAGTATTCCAACGACTGCAGGAAAATGGACTAACTTTGCATCGCGAGAAGTGCGAGTTTTTGAGAAAAGACATTGCTTTCTTTGGGTATCATTTCTCAGAAAAAGGAGTTCGGCCGGACCCAGAGAAAGTAGCAGACATAAAATCAGCACAACCACCCACTTCAGTCACCGGCGTGCAAAGTTTCCTGGGGATGGTAACTTACTGCGGGAGGTTCATTCCCAATCTAACCTCCCTCACGGCCCCCCTCAGGGAGCTCACTAAGGCCCACACTCCGTGGGAGTGGAATGAGACACAAGAAAAGGCATTTCAGGACACAAAACAGGCACTATCAGCAGAGACGACGCTAGTTTTCTTTGACCCAGCAAAAGAAACAGAAATATCAGTGGATGCGAGCCCAACAGGTCTTGGAGCAGTGTTGTCTCAAAAGAAAAAGGAAGGTGACTGGACCCCTGTGGCATATGCCAGTCGAGCATTGACAGAAACGGAACAAAGATATTCACACATAGAAAAGGAGGCACTAGCAGTCAACTGGGCCTGTCGCCACTATCATCTATATATATATGGTCACCCATTCACGGTATACACCGATCACAAGCCGCTGATACCATTATTCAACAAGACAGCCTCACAGCCTCCCCCTAGAATTGAAAAATGGATTCTCCAGTTGCAAGGGTATCAGTTTGCAGTGGTATATCGCCCAGGGGCACAAAACCCAGCAGATTATTTGTACCGGCATGCAAGACCGTTTACTGAACGGGAAAAGGAGGAGATCGAGAGTACGGAGGAGTACGGGAGGTTGATAGTGGAGAGGTCGAGGCCACTGCCCATATCCCTAAAAGAAATACAAGAGGCAACAAAGGAAGATGAGGTATTGCAATTGGCAATATCCTGTGTAAGCGATGGGAGATGGCATTTGGTGAAGCAGAATCTGAATCTAAGAACCAAGGAAGCCAACCACGATATGCAGGCCTTATTTCGAGTCAGGCAAGAGCTGGCCGTGTCGCCGGAAAACTGCCTGCTGAGAGGAAGTAGGTTAGTTATTCCGGACCGCCTGAGACAAAGAACTGTTGAGTTGGCCCACAGTGCTCACCAGGGCGTGGTTAAAACAAAAGCTCGACTGAGGAGCAAAGTGTGGTTCCCTGACCTAGACATCTGGGTAGAGAAGATCATACAGAGGTGCCACGCATGTCAAATGGTAGGGCCGACGGATCCGCCGCCCCCCATCATCACCGAATCCATCCCGGCAAAGCCCTGGCAAAGAGCCAGCGCGGATCTTGGAAGTTTGCCGGATGGAAGACACATGCTAGTTGTGATTGACGATTTCTCCAAATATCCGGAGGTCGACGTTTTAGAATCGACAGTCACGGAAAAGGTCATACCATGTATAGAGAAAATAATGGCTACGCATGGTTTGATGCAGGAACTAAGGACTGACAACGGTCCCCCATTTTCGAGCAATGAGTTTGCAGCATATCTGGCATCGCATGGCATCCACCACAGAAAAATCACTCCACGATGGCCTCAAGCCAATGGTGAGGCCGAAAGGTTTATGAGGACCCTCAATAAGGTATTGCGGATTGCGGTAGCGAGGGAGAAAAATATAGACTGCGCGATATTTGAGTTTTTGAGAGAGTATCGACTGACCCCTCACAGTACAACTGGTGTCTCCCCGAGCCAGATCTGCATGCCAAGACAGATAAGGGATACCATTCCCCAGGTGGAAACCCTCACCGAGGCATCAGGACAATCAAAGAATAGGCACAAACAAGTGGAAGCGAGACTACGACGGAGACAGGTCCAAAATGAGAGAATGTCAAGGAAAAGGAGAGCGCATCCCAGACGTCTGAGTATAGGGGATGTGGTACTCATGAAAAATCGACATCTGGCCGGGAAGTTCAGAACAACTTTCGAATCGGGCCTGTGGACTGTCACTCGAGTAAAGGGGACGCTAGTGACCGTCACCCGAGGAAGCGAGATGGTAACCAGGAACATTTCTTGTTTCAAAAAAATACCACGGAGATCATTTTATTCATCACAGGAGCGAAAGTGATCGCAGCCATGAGGTAGAAGATGAAGATATAGAGCGACCAGGGTTTTTCCTGGGGAGTGAACTTGAGACTAGTCATACCGGCAACGGGGAGGATGTCAGAGTGGGAGATCTGGCACCTACGGGGGTGTCAACCCCGGTTGAGGAGAGCCTATCTGCAGAGGGGCTGGTGGAGAAAGACAGCCGGGTGGTGAGTCAAAGAAGAGGAGAAGGAAGGTATTATCTGAGGTCCCGCGTATCACCCCCAGTTCGGCTGAAGGACTATGTGTGTGAGTAAAGTGGACACTGTAAGGGGTGTGTATTATGGTGGTCGAAATGCTAGTGGAAAAGTCAGTGTGTGCAAGGTTACAACCATGTATTCAAGGAAGAACACACTGCTGTTTAGTTGTAAGTTAATTTATAGTTGAGGAGGAATGTTATGTTTGGGGGGGGGTGCCCCACAGTTCTCGGCGCACAGGGGTGTTTTGTATGTCTAAACCCCGTGCATGCCGGAAGGTTCCAACCTCCCTGTTTATGTGAGCGAGATGGTATGGGCGCCGTGACGCAAGGGAGCTAATAAAGTGTTTGACTCGGCAGGTGGGTGGGACTAAGACCCCCGGCCGAGGAAGCGTAACGATCTACCTGTGTGTCCCGTGTCCATGTCATTTCAACCGCGCGTTTGCGGCCCGCGCGTTACTTACCAGAATGTAAAGCCCTGATCGGCCGGTGCACTTCCATGCGCGCTGCGCACGCAAAAGACAGAACATCAGCGAGCACCGCTTGCGAGGGGGGAGGGATCCCATGGACCCTCAGCATCCACCTGCAGGCAAGGACAGTCACTCGATGCACTCACCTGCAGAGGGATCTCTACACCCCTTTGAAAAGCAGGCTGAGTTGCCATTGGCAGTAAAGGCAGGTGGGTGGCTTCAAACAGCCTATCTGCTGTGTCATGCCACGATGCACCACACCATTCGCAGGGCAGATACGAGTTTGTGCCTGCTTTAGGAACAGCATATTCACTGTAATACAGGCGCACAGTGGCACAGAGTGGGAGCACCCTGTGTCGGATCTGTAAGGGAGCCCTTAGTTTCCTGAGCACTTCTGCTGACACCCCAGTCACAGTTTGAAAACTTAGAAGCAGAAAATGTTAATGATTTTTAGATTGCTCCCCTATGCAATTCTTCTGTATGCATTTCAATTGAGCAATAAAGTTTTGCATGCCCTTCTTTCCAAAATGTCGATAGTTTGCTATTTGAATATTGAGATATTGGTATTTTAAAGCACATAATACCTTTGTCTGTATTTTGATCACACCAAACACATCACAAATGAAAGGCCTCTTACTTTTCTGCTTTTTAAGGCCCATATGCACAGATTTACTATTACTTTGCGGCCCAGGCAGCTGTGTCAATCAACTTTTGTGCTCAAAACCTACTTTGCACTGGACGTTGACAGTCATGCAGCACCAACAGTGATTTGCGGCAAGAAGGAGCAACGCCCTTTTTAATGAATTCAGAGGGGACACTAAGGGAGCAGAACTGATCCAACACCGATAGGATTTGGCAAAAAACGAGATCATCTAAACTAGCCTAATGTTGTTTTATGAAAAATCCTTATGCCAAGTGAAGCAAATCGTGTGATATTTCTACAGGTAGTGTAATTTATGTAATATTACATCGTTTAAGATTAACCGTGGGATTATCCAAAAACAAAAATGTTTACTGAAAGGTTTACCTAACAAGAGCAAATCTAATGCTAGCGTCTGCAGCTTTATCTTCATGCAACTGCACAACAATTTGATTGACACAAAACAGGACTTTTCTGTGCAAGCATTGCAGATGATACCACCAATGCACCACTTTTGATGAATCTGACTACGCACAAGTATTTTAACCCCTTCGCTGCCAGGCCTTTTCCCCCTCAGGTGCCAAGCCTTCTTTTGGCTATTTGGGGCAGTTTGCGCTTAGGCCCTCATAATTTTTTGTCCACATAAGCTACCCATGCCAAGTTTGCATCCTTTTTTCCAACATCCTAGGGATTCTAAAGGTACCCAGACTTTGTGGGTTCCCCTGAAGGAGATCAAGAAATTAGCCAAAATACAGCACAAATATAGTTTTTTTAAAAACAAATGGGGAAAAAGGGCTGCAGAAGAAGGATTGTGCTTTTTTCCCTGATAACGGCATCAACAAATGGTTTGTGGTGCTAAAATCACCATCTTCCCAGCTTTCAGGACCAGGCAGACTTGAATCAGAAAACCCAATTTTTCAACACAATTTTGGTATTTTACTGGGACATTCCCCATTTTTACTATTTTTTGAGCTTTTAGCCTCCTTCCAGTTAGTGACAGAAATGGGTGTGAAACCAATGCTGGATCCCAGAAAGGTAAACATTTCTGAAAAGTAGAAAAAGTCTAAATTCAGCAAGGGGTAATTTGTGTAGATCCTACAAGTGTTTCCTACCGAAAATAACAGCTGAAATGAGAAAATACTGAAATTGAGGTGAACAAAACAGCCATTTTTCTCCATGTTATACTCTGTAATGTTTTCTTGCGATGTCAGATTTTTTAAAGCAATATACTTTTACGTCTGCTGGACTCTTCTGGTTGCGGGGATATATAGGGCTTGTAGGTTCATCAAGAACCCTAGGTACCTAGAGCCAATAAATGTGCTGCACCTTGCAATGGGTTTTCATTCTGTACCGGGTATACAGCAATTAATTTGCTGAAATATAAAAAGTGAAAAATAGGTATCAAGAAAACCTTTGTATTTCCAAAATGGGCACAAGATAAGGTGATGAGAAGCAGTGGTTATTTGCACATCTCTGAATTCCGGGGTGCCCATACCTCAAAATTTGGCCTAAAAAACACTTTTTCCTCTCATTACGGTGACAGAAAGTTCCTTCCACCCAGCATTCCCGTGAGTCTCCCGATAAAAATGGCACCTCACTTGTGTGGATAGGCCTAGCGCCCGTGACAGGAAATGCCCAAAAACACAAAGTGGACACATCACATTCCCCAAAGAAAACAGCTGTTTTTTGCAAAGTGCCTAGCTGTGGATTTTGGCCCCTAGCTCAGCCAGCACCTAGGGAAACCCACCAAACCTGCACATTTTTGAAAAATACACACCTAGGGGAATCCAGGATGGGGTGACTTGTGTGGCTCTCACCAGGTTCTGTTACCCAGAATCCTTTGCAAACCTCAACATTTGGCCAAAAAAACACTTTTTCCTCATTTCAGTGACAGAAAGCTCTGGAATCTGAGAGGAGCCACTCAGCGTTCCCCCAAGTCTCCAGATAAAAATGGTACCTCACTTGTATGGGTAGGCCTAGTGCTCATGAAAGGAAATGCCCCAAAACACTATCCGGACACATCAAAATTATCAAATACAAAAATACCTGTTTTTGCAGGGGGAGCACCTGTGTTTTTGGCCATGGGCTCAGCAGCCACCTAGGGAAACCTACCAAACCCAGACATTTCTGAAAACTAGACACCTAAGGGAGTCCAGGGAGGTGTGACTTACGTGGATCCCCCAATGTTTTCTTACCCAGAATCCTCAGAAAACCTCAAATTTAGCAAAAAAATAATATTTTTCCCACATTTCTGTGTGGAATCACAGCACTGGGACAAATTTCCTACCACCCAATGTTCCCCTCAGTCTCCCAGTAAAAATTATACCTCACTTGTGTTGGTGGGCCAAGTGCCTGTGACAGGGAAGAGCCAAAAACATGTTGAAATTGAGGGGGAACCAAAGCGGGTCCAAAAGGGCAGTTTGAAAAAAAACATTTTTAGGCTGACAAGTGCAGCAGAATATTTATCGGTATAGATGAGACAATGTTTGGTGGTAGGAATTTTGTGGATTCCTGCAGATTTCGGAAGGTTCCATCACAAAAATGTGGGAAAAATGTGTGATTTCCAGCAAAGTTGAGGTTTGCAGTGCATTGTGGGTAAGAAAATGGTGCGGGGTGCATGTGAAGCACACCACCCTGGAATCAACCAGATGTTTAGTTTTCAGATGTGTCTAGGTCTTGTGGATTTTTCTACATCGCAGCGTCCCAAAGTAAAAAAAAAGTGCAGCCCTCACCATTCCAAGTGGGACGATTTTGAGAGTTACCAAACTCTCATGGCTCAAATGTGAAACCGAAACCTAAAATAATCAAATGTCCTCATGCTTGCCGTGGGATAAGATGTTTTAGTGTGCAGGAGGAGAGCTGAAAGACTGTTACCCCCTTCAGTTGGGGTGGGGGCATAACCAGGCCCATACTGGTTGGTAGCCACCACCCCACTATTGTTTTTTTTTTATTCCATGGCATCTAGTAGACTTTCTGCCCCCCGGGGTGTGGATCGGGGGTAATTACCCCATCTGCCCACTGGTGGGAAGAACAACTTTGGCCCCATTTATTTGGGGTTGGGGTATGGCCATACCCCACCCTCTTATTTTGAAAAAATTATCTTTCTTGGTCTCTGGTGGGCTTTCTGCTCCCCTTGGGGGCCGATGGGCCTTCTAAAAATAGGCCGATCTGCCCCAAGGGGGGCAGATATGGCCAACAGTAATGTGCCCCCATGGGGAGCGACCCTTGCCCAAGGGGCTGCCACCCACACAAAACACACACACAACAATCCCTGGTGTCTAGTGGGGGGCAGATTGGCCTAACAAAAATAGGCTGATCTGCCCCCAAAGGGGGAGAAATGGGCTAGATACAATTTCCCCCCAGGGGAGTGACCCTTGCCTAAGGGGTCACTCCCCATACATCAAAACATAAAGTAAATAAAACAATATAAATATGCCTGGTGTTTAGAGGTTTCTGCCTGCCCTGGGGGCAGATTGGCCTAATTATATTAGGCTGATTTGCCTCCAGTCGGAGCAGAAAAAGCCTAAAAATAGTATGCCCCCGTTGGGGAGCCACCCTTGCCCAAGGGGCCGCTCCCCTCATGCATTAGTATAACATTTAAAAAAATCCCTGGTGTCTTGTGGCTTCTGCCCCCCCCTGGGGGAGATTGGCCTAATATAATTAGGTCGATCTGCCCCTAATAGAGGCAGAAATGGCCTAAAAATAAGTTAGCCACCCAGGGACCGACCCTTGCCTAAGGGGTCGCTCCCCACACATAAAAGAAAAAAAAACAACAAAAAAAATTATCCCTGGTGTCTAGTGGTTTTGATCGGCCTAAAAAATATTTGGCCCCCTTGGCAGCGGCCCTTGCCCAAGGGGCCACTCCCCTCATGTCCATTTCCCCCAAAAAACAATTCCCTGGTGTCTAGTGGGCATTTCTGCTGCCCGATCGCATCCCGATCGGGCAGCAGAAATGCTTGTAGAGACGTGAAAGGAAAGGAAAGGCCTTTCCTTTCCTTTCATGTCTCTGCTGGCCCCCTCCTCCCAAACGAATGAGAAATGCTTTTGCATTTTTTTTCCGCACCACGCCGAAAGCATTCTTCCAGCGCAATGGGAGGTGACCTCTGATGAGGTCAGCACGCGATCGCGTGCTGACATCATCAGAGGTCACTGGGGGGGGTCAGCGGGGTCGGGGGTGGAAGGAGAAGTGATTCCCCCTCCAGCCATGACCTGGGAGGGTTGAGGGGGGGCGGTAAACAGACGTAATGGTTACGTCCATGGCACCTGAGAGGCACAGCCATGGAAGTAACCATTACGTCCATGGCCCTCAAGGGTCTAATGTTACTTTAATGCAGGATTGCAAAATTTGATTCAGTGCTGTGTGCAGTCTGACTTCTAGTAAAATGGAGCTATGAACACATCTACATTCAAACATAAAAAAATGTCTCTCTGACCCTTTCCTTCCCAGGGAAAGGTTGTAGATTTACATTAGTCAAAGGCTAAAGTAAATCCCTTTCTAAAGTGAGAAGTGGAACAAAACACCCAAACCAAAGACTTGTGAGGGTGGTAAAGAAAGTGGATCGACAATAGGGAAAATATTTTCCCTTTGAAGAAAATAAATAACGTGCACCACAGCACCTTTCCATTCTATTATACTGTGCACACAATTCCGCATTGTGAAAATGGTACTGCTTGAAAAAGTAAGAGGATCTTCCCAGTAATGTGCCTGGAAACTTGAGAGTGACACAATTATTTGGGCACCTTCCTGTACAGGTATGTGAATTCCAAAGAAATGTAAAATAAGTTCAACAGAGGTGTAAACCTCCTCATGTACACGTATGTTATAATGTGGGTTTGTGTAATACCTTGAGCTCTATAAAGCTGATGGAATGCTGGCTAGGAGCAGCTTCTTTTGCATCATGAGGTTATGGGAGGGGTCTGAATCTCGCCACAGCAGTTGGTGTAGATGCCTGGTTTGAGAGACTCTGAAGGGGTTTTACTCCAGATGGAATATAGGAACCTGTTATAAAATGCAATTTCTTGGCGATGACTAATCCAGGCACCTATCATCTATCAGGAGAACACCAGAGAGACAAACCCAGTGAATGCAGTGATTATTCACTAGGTGGCAAGTCTTGATATCCAATACCACAGGCACCAGTGGGCCTCGATTTTCAGTGCTAAAGCGAGACAGATGATCAGCTAATATCCTCCCCACACTACTGTAGGCCTCGCTGTGCCATCTTTGCCTTCTTGCGTTATGCAAAGCTCTGTTGCCCTCGTTCAAGCCCTGGTTTATTGGAGAACTTTATACACATCAACCCTCCTGATCACTAGAGTGATCATAGAGGTAATAGAATCATGCTGGCAGTGGTGTCAACCACAGACGTAATCCCCTAAATAGGCAGACAGCCTCCTTGCCATCCTGGTAACCGGCACTGCCACATCACCCCTGCCCCCGCACTAGGTAGAACACCCTCATTGTTGACCTCCACATTCTGAAAATCACCATCATTTATGAGCATCCACCAAGAGCACTTGAGCTCCCTTCCACAAGATACATTCACAGCACCTTGAAAAGGTTAAAGGGAAGGCTTAGGGATGGTCAGGTGAAAACATGTGTGCAGGAATGTGGTTTGTGTAAACAGTCTGAGAAATGTTTTAGAGTTGGTTTAGGATTCTCTCACCATGATCAGCAGGTGGAGGAAGTAAAGGAAGTTTGGGAAAAGATCTGTTTGGATTTCATAGGTCCTTTTTATTTTTTTACCTGATCGAATGCTAAGTCTAGATGGGTTTAAGTAGTTTTTATGAGGTCCATCAACACTAGATCTATGATTGCTCTTCTAGGTGAAGTGTTTAGAAGGGGAGGGATTCCTTCAATGGCACTCAACCTATCTCTCTAGAGATGAGTGTATTCTTGGATAATTTTGGGGGTTAAGCATGTGTGTACATCATTGTACAGTCCCCAAAGTAACATGCTGGTGGAGAGGGTCAACAAATTGATGAAGGGGACCATGGAAATGGCATACAGTGTGGGGTTGTTATTTCAGAAAGCTTTTGTTCCATTTTTCCCCCTGATGTTTGTGGTGTGCTATGTGTAGTCTTATGGTCTATTGTCATGTGTTGATGTTGTGTTATGTGTTGTCTTTGGTGATTTGGGGCTTTTTTGTGAAGGGTGGGAGATGTTATAATGTGGGTTTGTGTAATACCTTGAGCCCCGCGAAGCGAGGCTATAGCTGATGGATTGCTGGCTAGGAGCAGCTTTTATTAGAATATGAGGTTCTGGGGGGTTTTGAATCTCGCCACGGCAGTTGTTATAGGGGCCTAGTTTGAGAGGCTGTGAAGGGGTTTTACTCCTAATGGAATAAAGGAACCTCTTATAAAATACATTTGTGTCCAACAACATTACTACAATATACATTCTCTTTGCTGGTGGTAATTCAACGCAGAAATGTTTGAAAACCATATGGTAACAGTATTACTAGATAGTGTTCTATATTTTCTCACACAACACTGAAAACAGAGGAACCACTACCTTGTACATCCATTAAATCTATTACAGCCCTTATTGGTGTGCCTAATGCAAGATCATGAAATTACACAAATTTGCAGCCCCAGCACTTTGCTAACATAGCCTCTATCAAAAATTATTGTGGCTTACATATTCCTACAGTTTATAATACAAAGCACAAGCACACTTCACCAATGTATTCCAATATGTGTGTATGTGTGTGTGTATATATATATATATATATATATATATATATATATATATATATATATATATATATATATGTGTGTGTGTGTGTGTGTGTGTATAGTATTTTTTTAGCGCAAAACTAGTCAAACGTGGTCATAGACAAGCACAAAGTCATTGAGTAATAAGAGAGGAAGTGGGTTCGAAGGTGAATTGTGATATAGTGTTCCTTTCAGATGTGAGTCTTCAATCTTTCCTAAATTGGAGCAGCTTTGAGGATGTCCTGATGAATATGGGCATGTTGTTCCATGACAGTAAACATTTATGAGAAGCATACAGTCCCTTGGACACTGAGGGCGATAGTTATATTTTTTTTAAGCAATGCAGCAAGATACCTTGCTGCACTGCGTGAAAAGGAGAGGGCAGGAATGCACCATATCTATCAAGTTATGGCGTATTCCTGCTCTCTCCTTGCACTGGTGCACTTTTAGCTGCCTAGCGCCAACACAGGCAGCATTGTATCATGGTGCAAGGATGCCTGCTTTGCAGGCAGGATTGTTTTTGTGCAGGAAGGGTGATTTTAAAAATGAGAGACTATCTTCCTTGACCGAATTGCATCAAAGAGGAGGCATTTGTTAGTTGGTAAAATACTTTCGATGTATAACTGTAGAGTCTCCTGTTTACACCAGGTTTGCTGACATATTTGGTATTGGCTCAGGCATTAACATAGATCACTACTGGGATCATTGCAGGGACCACCAATCTGAAAGAGACACACTTCACAATATCCATCCAATTAGCCACCAACCGGTGTCTAATTTGAGCTAATTACCATTTATTGGAAGTACTTGCTGAAGGATTCTTTTGGGTTTTGTTGAAAACCACCTCTTACCTAGGTCTGGGCAAAATGTAAATTATGCCAGTGTAATTCACTAACTTTGAGAATTTCGCATTATTTTTATTACGCAGAATCACATCATTATGTCACTTTGTGTATAGCTTGAAATTACATATTTGCGTTATGTGTAATTTTGCTGAAATTTCATCTAATATTGCGAAAGCAAATTACTTGAATTTCACATACCCTTAATCATTTCCTTTCTCAATAAACAGAGGCACACTGGCCTGTCACCTTTCCTAATACTTCATTCAGCAGTGGCTCGGCCATCTCTTTCTGCCTTATATTCTCTATTTGAAATGGCATCAAGCTTCTGTACTTCATCAACCACTACTATTGACAGCTGTGTTTTGACTATCTCCTATATGAACTTTCCCAGGTCTTATAGCTGGTTCTGTCTGTCTTCAATGAAACCATTCTTCCAACTGCCCTTGGTTTGTCCAACACTTCCTCATGCTCCCACTCCAAAAGTCTGAAAATGTAAAACATTTTCAGTCCTTCAAACTTGGAAATTCTCTATCCCTCAACTAGAACTTCTAAACAGGGTAAAAAGCTCACTTCCCATTGTTTGCGTGTCGCACTTTATTAATTTATTGCAATAAGTTGCTAAGGAGACGCGTGTATGAGGTCATTAAACCTTTGGACTCGTTTAAGATGTTCACACCCTCAAGTTTGCACCTATCATGAATATCAACAAAACAATCAATGAAAATCTTTAGAGACAGTAAATTTCACTCACCGTGACCAATTTGGCCATGAATACCCACACGTTTATTACCAATTGGAAAGTTTATTTTCCTAGATTATCAATGCTAGTATTACGTAAATTAGTCTCAAAACGACATGTTATAAGTACAAAAACAACACTGGTTGACCAAATCTTCTAAATAATCTCAACTTAACTAAAGCATATACAATCAGTCCTTCTAAAATCAGAGTACAGAACAGCAGTAAAAGTAATTGTGCAATAGAAATAACATACATTGAGATGTTCAGCAATTGAGCAACATCAAATCAGTGGTTAATTGAGTGAGAATAGACTATCATCAGGTTAACATCAGCATGTTGGGCTTCATGCAAATGTTTTAGTCAACATTAATTTGGAAAACATCTAACTATGGCTCTATCAAAAGCAGAAGTTGGTACCTAGAAACAAAAGACAAATCAGTAGAAAAGACATTTGCAGGTCAGGATAACTGTCCTTTATGGATCAGCAAGCGGTGATTAATCATCGTCGGGCGGGCATCAGTTCAGGAAGAATCATCAACAGGACATTGCAGGGGTAATAGTTAAGAACCAGTGACTCTAAGTTCTCCAAACCATTAAGAGGAGTATCTAAGGCAGGCAGCAAAGGTGCATTGAGCTCTAAACATCGAACGCAAGAATGAACGCCAGCATTTGAGCATAAAACACGTAAAATAGTAGGGTAAGATCTCAGCAGAGAAGTTGTCAGAGTAGTGACCCAGAGAAGAAGCTAAGAATCTCCCAAAATTCTCAGTGCAGTGCGTTTAAGTTAAAGTTGTCCCATGTTGTCATTGGTCAGAAAATCATACGATAACTATTAGTCCAATGAGATTAATATTTCAAATCAGAGATATCACGAGACAACCTTTCACATGTTGATGATTGGTTCTCCTCCCTTTACGCATGTTGTTGAGTTGTCAAGAAGCAACATTTAGCGTTCTTCCGCTCCGTCAGTACATCCATTGTTAGTTCCTGCGAGCATTACTTTCCCATACATCTGAAGTTATTAATTTGTAGCAACTTTTGTACATTCATGTTTCTACACACATAACCTAATACACAGTAGCTTATGAAGACAGGAAAAACATGTGCTTATTCATAAGATTTGGCCAACCTTCAAAACTGATACAATTAGTTACCTTCTATTCAGAAAGCATGAGATCATATTTTATTCTAATGTTTCAATTTCAAACAAACAGTGGTGCAATACTAAAGCTTAGGCCTTGTTAGCTTGAGGCCTACAGTTAATTTAAGCTAATGCATAGCATTTAATTGTAAGTATGACATATTACTGCATTTTATTTTTAATATAGACTCTCAGTACACATTAAAATCCTTAGAACGACAATTGATATTAGGTGGCGGCCATTCGAGTGGGCACATTTTACGAGTTACATGTTATTTTCCTCTATTAAATCATTGTCTAGCATATTCAGAATCCAAGATTCATAAATTATTTATCAGTAAAATTTCAGTGCTCACAATCCCTCCTCTGATGACTAAATATGTCATCATACAAAATGTATCCCACAATTTTCTTTTCAGAACTTGGTTTCCTTTATTTTCTTACTAGATCTTTTCCCATTTGAATTTTCCCTAAGTCAATTTTCCATTTCAATTTCTTCCCTCCTCTGATTCTTTTTCAATCTTTTCAATTTAATCACATTATACAATTTTCTCATTCCCCATATTATAATTAAGAAAATCACAATAGCCAAAACCACTTGTATTAATTTCATTATTATCCCTTTTCCCAGGTTGCCAAGCCAATTCCCCACAGAAGCAATGCCTTTGCCAACATTTTCCCATAAACTAGGTTCAGGTAGTTCTTTTAAATCAGCTTTATCTTTGGTTAGATTGTTAATACGGCCTCTAATCTCTCTACTATTATCAGGAATATATGAGCAGCAATGTTGCTGACTAAGCAATTTACAAACTCCGCCATCTTTTGCTAAAAGGATGTCTAACGCAAGGCGGTTCTGATGAGTCATAGCTCTTAAAGCAGCAATCTCTGTATCCACTGGGATAATGGCTCCTGAAAAATCTGTCAGCATGTTATCCACAATAGTACACAACTTTCAAATCTTAATAGAATTCAGAACAACTCCTACTGAAGGAAGTATTGCTCCAAATATGTCTCCAACAATGCCAGAAATTGATTTAGCTTTTGTCTTTCATGATGTAATTCAGTCATTTTAGGTAATTTGTTCAAGTCTTTAAGATGATAAATTTTTGGGAAAACTATCCCTAAGTAACATGTGCCATACCATCCTCTAGGAAGACGGTAATATGCTTTAGGTCCACAGATGTAAAAAATACCTGGAACTGCTGGGTCCTGACAATTCAACATAAATGTCCATTTATACTGAAACAAAAACACATGTCCGCATTCACTCGTTCCCACAAACACCCTATCAACTCTAGATTGTGGCCTATATTTATAAAGCTTTCCTACATGTAGCACATCTAAAGCTAATTTCCCTTGCGTTGTTGTGTCACTAAGGCCCTCATTACAACCTCAGCAGTCTTCTCAGAAGACCGCCAAGGCAGCGGGTGCCAGAATACCGCCAGTGCTGGCGGTATTTCTGGCTCCCTATTTTGACTTTTCCGCCGGGCCAGTGGATGGTAACAGTGTTAACATCCGCTGGCCCAGCGGAAAAGTCCATCAACATTGCTGCCGGCTCGTAATAGAGACGGCGGCAATGCTGATGTGCAGCGGGTGCAGAAGCACCCGTCGCCCGTTTCACTGCCCAAAATTCGGGCAGTGAAATGTGCAAAAGGGCTATGCCTGGGGGCCCCTGCACTGCCCATGGCAAGTGCATGGGCAGTGCAGGGGCCCCCAGGGGCACCCAAGTCCCCCTTACTGCCAGCCTTTCCATGGCGGTGTTTACCGCTGTGGCCAGGCTGCCGGTCGGGGACTCATAATCCCCAGGGCAGCGGTGCTTGCACCACTGCCCTGGGGATTATGACCACCAGGCAAAAGCCTGTCGGTATAGTGGAGGGGCCGGCAGTATGGCCGTGGCTATTGCGCCACGGTAATAATAGCTGGCGGAACACCGCCAGCCTTTTGGTAGTGTTACCGCCAGCTTACCGCCGGCCGCCAGGGTCGTAATGAGGCCCTAAATGCATGATCATTTCCTGGTGTCTTTATCACTAACCCTTTTTCTTTATGTGCTTTTAATGCTCTTCTTCTATCTTGTGTGTGATCTAAAAAGCTCTTTTCTACTGGAGTAAGCAAACATGTCAGATTATTCCTGTGTGCGTAAGCAGTTCCAAACATTAATGTAGGCTCAAAGAATCCTCTCATTAATTCTATTTTATTTTCTTTAGCTATTTTACTCAGATATTTAATTATAGGAACAAACGAAAACACAACATCATAGTTAGAATAGAAATACTGGATATACTCCTGACTATAAAATATTGTTAGTAAAAACTACAACTTATGCCATAGGTTAAAGGCAGACTATGATACATCACTCCTTCCTCGACTGAGGCAGGAATATGGGTACAAACATAACATTCTTTTATATCCATTGTATCAACATACTCACGCAATAAGCAATAGAAGACATTAGAAGAAAGTTCTCTCTCTGCGTCATTTACGTGCAGATATTTCTAATCTAACCTAAACCTATCTATTTTTGAGAGTGTAGTAGCCTCTACAGCTGTGGTATGGTTGGCCTCATTCATATCAAGAACAGACACACTTACAATCAACATCAGGCACGCTATCACACATGCAATTGCCAAACCAATATCCATGTATTTACAGCATCTATTCTTCCTACCCTGCTGGTTGCAATTACTCATCGTCTGCAATGGATCAGAAAGCAGAAGTAATAAAATCTTATGGCTATGCAGCAAAATCAAAAGCAAAAATCTTCAATCTTCTTCAGCAATAATTTACAGCTTTCAGTCTTTAATTCAGGACCCTTGTCAAAATCGGTAACTTTGTCAAAATCAGTTTAGCAGATTGTCTTATCAGGTTATCAAAAATGTCTCTTCTGGTAAATTAAAACATTCTCTTTTCTTGGAACTTTCTCAGTTTCAGAATTTTCAACAGGTTCAGTTCATAGATTCTCATTACATGCCAAAGTATTGACCTGGAATATCTTGATCAAAACAAAAGACATAAATGATTTTTGCCACTCACTGGTAGCCATATGCGCCCATTCAAGACCTGAATACCTTCGATTTGCAATCTTCGATTACCACCTAGTTCTCCTTCACTTAAGTCTTCTTTGCTGGTTGTATCGACCTGTTCCTCGATTGTTGTTACTTTGATCGATTTCTTTGCGTTCAGCTGTGATTCTGGCCACATTCTGACCACCTGTCTCCTTTTAATGGCTTCCCTGTCAGTGCTCTTTTTAGTATTGCACATGCAACAACTTCTTTTGACCTTCTCGCAAGTGGTTCAGGAGGAGTCAGGATGTGGCTTTGATCCACCTCAACTCCTTCCCCGCTGGGGTCAGTCATGTGTTCTGTTCGCCTTTCAAGACTGTTTGCTTCCGGGAAAAGCCTCCTCTGGTCAGGTTCTCCTATTGTACTAGAGGTCGGTTCATTGTCACTCTCCTGCATTTCTTCCACTTCGTCAGAGGAGTGTTTACGTTGGATGTGGTCTGCTCAGGTACAGTCTCTAGTTCACTTTCTCCTCTCTCCAAGCCTGGAGGTTGCCTGGACATTGTCAGTAATCTCAACAACTCTGCTTTCTTGTTGGAAGGGTTATGCACTTTCTGTGTGTGGCTGGCATGAATCCAGTTCAGAAGACCAGCACACTTTACAGCAGTGGTTGTGATCAGCACTATATCGTATGGGCCTTTCCACCGAGGCTCCAAGCACGAGTTCCTCACGTGCTTTCTGACCACACCCCAGTCACCTGTTTTCAGGTTGTATCCTTGATCTTGAGACGGTTGCAGTGTGGGAGCTTCCACCTGATGAGAAAAAGAGCGAACCACGTCAGCCAGGCCTTTATAGTAGTCCAACACCATATCATCTGCAATGTTCACAAGAGCATTTGCAGGGACAGCTGGCAACCTCATCGCTCTGCCCATAAGGATCTTGAGGAGACAGTCCTGTTTTCTTGTCGGCTGTACTTCTCATTGACATTAAAACTAACAGTAGTGTGTCAGGCCATTTCGGATTCATGCACGCACACATTTTTGCCATTCTTGATTTCAAGGTACCATTCATTTGTTCCACAAGTCCTGATGCTTCAGGGCATTAACTACAGTGCAGTTTCTGCTCATTGTTTAAGGCTGAACATAGCAATTTGATTACTTCATTGTTGAAGTGACTTTCTCTATCTGATTTTAAAGAGACTGGAAACCCAAACTGTGTCATCGGTTCCCTAAGCAGTAACTTTGCTACTGTAAGGCTGTCATTTCTTTGTGTAGGGTAAGCCTCAATACAATGGCTAAAAATGCACACAATCACCAACACATATCTTAGACCTCCACATGCAGGCATCTCAATGAAATTAATCTGCATTCTGCTGAATGGCCCTCCGGCTTTTCCAATGTGGCCCATATTGACTATTGTTCCTTTTCCCACAGCCATCTGCTGCAACTTGATCAGCATATTCATTTCCCATTGAAACAAAATCTTGCGATTTTTGATGAGCACTGCATTTAACCACAGCAATCTTTTCAGGCAATTGAATAGCTTGTAACAATTCAAATTCTCTCGCCATTTCTTACCGGTGAACCAGAAGAGGTAAGGAAACCTCTCTGTGACCACAATTGGTCAAAGTCGTGGACTATTATGAATCCATACTGGCTGTCTGTAAAAATCGTAACTTTAAGCTGCGTGGAAATATTGCATGCTCTAGTAAGAGCTACTAGCTCTGCCACTTGTGCAGAGTATACTCATTGAAACCAGGACACTTCTAGTATTCCAGAGACAGTACATGCAGCATATCCTGCTCTCAATGCACCCATGTTATCTCTTAGACAAGAACCATCAACAAAGACAATTTGGTCATTTTCTTCCTAACAAGTATCTCAAATATCAGGTCTTGGTTTTGTGCACATTTCAGTTACCTCTAGGCAATCATGTTCGATGTCATCGATTTTGTCAATTTCAACATTCTCATTCGGTAGTAAAGTTGATAGGTTAAGTACTATACATCTTTTGATTGACACATTTGGGGATCCCAAGATAATGGACTCGTACTTGGTCAATCGAGCACTGGTTAAGTGCTGGGTCTTGGATGTAGTGAACAAAATTTCAATCAAGTGAGGGACCAGTACTGTAAAGGGATGTCCCATCACAATACTCTTACTCTGAGTGAGACTCTGTTCAACTGCTGTGATGGGCTTTAGACAGCCTGGTAAGACTGCTGCAACTGGGTCCAAGGTAGCTGAAAAATAGGCTACCGCATAATTTACACTGCCATGTGTTTGAGTCAAGACAGACAAAGAACAAGCATCACGTTCATAACAAAACAACATGAAGAGTTTTGTGTAATTAGGCATACCTAAAGCTGGTGCTTGACACATACTCTCTCAGTTCTGTAAAGGCTTTCATACAGGCTTGGTCGAACACTAGGGGGTCAGTAACCTCCTTGTGAATCAGTTTTGCAGGGGTTTTGAAATGACCGGAAAAATTTAATCCATTGGTGGCAGTAGCCCACCATTCCCAAAAACATCCTAGCATCTCTCTGAGTAGTTGGAGGATTCATCTGTAATATAGCTGCAACTCTCTCTCTGGATATTTTCCAAATTCCTTTCTCAGTTAGGTGAACCAAGTATTTTACTTCTTTCTCACAGTATTGTAATTTCGCTGGGAACACCTTATGACCATTGTTTCCTAAATGATTCAGTGAGGCAATTGAATCATGTCTGCATTCTTCCTTTGTTTTGGAAGCAATTTATAAATCATCAATGTACAGGGAGTGCAGAATTATTAGGCAAGTTGTATTTTTGAGGATTAATTTTATTATTGAACAACAACCATGTTCTCAATGAACCCAAAAAACTCATTAATATCAAAGCTGAATATTTTTGGAAGTAGTTTTTAGTTTGTTTTTAGTTTTAGCTATGTTAGGGGGATATCTGTGTGTGCAGGTGACTATCACTGTGCATAATTATTAGGCAACTTAACAAAAAAAAATATATACCCATTTCAATTATTTATTATTACCAGTGAAACCAATATAACATCTCAACATTCACAAATATACATTTCTGACATTCAAAAACAAAACAAAAACAAATCAGTGACCAATATAGCCACCTTTCTTTGCAAGGACACTCAAAAGCCTGCCATCCATGGATTCTGTCAGTGTTTTGATCTGTTCACCATCAACATTGCGTGCAGCAGCAACCACAGCCTCCCAGACACTGTTCAGAGAGGTGTACTGTTTTCCCTCCTTGTAAATCTCACATTTGATGATGGACCACAGGTTCTCAATGGGGTTCAGATCAGGTGAACAAGGAGGCCATGTCATTAGATTTCCTTCTTTTATACCCTTTCTTGCCAGCCACGCTGTGGAGTACTTGGACGCGTGTGATGGAGCATTGTCCTGCATGAAAATCATGTTTTTCTTGAAGGATGCAGACTTCTTCCTGTACCACTGCTTGAAGAAGGTGTCTTCCAGGAACTGGCAGTAGGACTGGGAGTTGAGCTTGACTCCATCCTCAACCCGAAAAGGCCCCACAAGCTCATCTTTGATGATACCAGCCCAAACCAGTACTCCACCTCCACCTTGCTGGCGTCTGAGTCGGACTGGAGCTCTCTGCCCTTTACCAATCCAGCCACGGGCCCATCCATCTGGCCCATCAAGACTCACTCTCATTTCATCAGTCCATAAAACCTTAGAAAAATCAGTCTTGAGATATTTCTTGGCCCAGTCTTGACGTTTCTGCTTGTGTGTCTTGTTCAGTGGTGGTCGTCTTTCAGCCTTTCTTACCTTGGCCATGTCTCTGAGTATTGCACACCTTGTGCTTTTGGGCACTCCAGTGATGTTGCAGCTCTGAAATATGGCCAAACTGGTGGCAAGTGGCATCGTGGCAGCTGCACGCTTGACTTTTCTCAGTTCATGGGCAGTTATTTTGCGCCTTGGTTTTTCCACACGCTTCTTGCGACCCTGTTGACTATTTTGAATGAAACGCTTGATTGTTCGATGATCACGCTTCAGAAGCTTTGCAATTTTAAGAGTGCTGCATCCCTCTGCAAGATATCTCACTATTTTTTACTTTTCTGAGCCTGTCAAGTCCTTCTTTTGACCCATTTTGCCAAAGGAAAGGAAGTTGCCTAATAATTATGCACACCTGATATAGGGTGTTGATGTCATTAGACCACACCCCTTCTCATTACAGAGATGCACATCACCTAATATGCTTAATTGGTAGTAGGCTTTCGAGCCTATACAGCTTGGAGTAAGACAACATGCATAAAGAGGATGATGTGGTCAAAATACTCATTTGCCTAATAATTCTGCACTCCCTGTACTGTACCAACGTTGACTGGTAAGGCATCTCTAGTGACTCCAAGTCCTTTTTCAGGATATGATTAAAAATAGAAGGTGACTCTGAATACCCTTGTGGAATCCTACACCAACAATTTACTCGATTTAAGAGTTTGAAACAAAAGAGAAATTAGCTATCCTCATGAAGAGGAACAGAAAAGAATGCTTGTGACAGGTCCACTACTGTGAACCATTCAGAGTTGCATGGAATTTGGAACATGATCACAGCTCGATTAGGTACCACTGGGCAACATTTAACCACAATGTCATTTACTTTTCTCAAATCTTGAACAATTCGAACTTTCCCACGTTGCTTTCACAATCCTATTATTGGTGAATTGCATGGAAGCTCAGCACTTCTTTTAGCACACCTTTGTCTAGGAATTCTTCAGTTATTGGTGCTACATTGCCAATCGTCTCTTTTGTCATGTGGTATTGCGGAACTTGGGGAAAAACTGCATTGGCTTAACTGTAACTTTAACTGGCTCAAACCCTTTTATTAGGCCAATGTCTTTTTACGAAAAATCCCACACCTTCGTTACAACAGATCCCTGCAAATCGGAAGATCTCTCACAGTGAAAGCTGAAAAGAAGCTAATCAGAGGTTATTCTTCAGTCACTGTGTCATTCTTTGTCCCTGTAAGTAAATCATCTTCATCAACACTGTTTGTCTGAATTTTAATTCCATCATAATCGAGCATTTTGTTTTGCACAACAAATCCCTTCCCAATAGGGATACAGGTCTCGAACCACAAATTTGTGCAATCCCCTAAAATTGCCAGTTTTGACCAGGACTGGTTCTATAATTTTGTTTGTCAATATTGGTTTGCAACTCCTACAATTTGGACTGTTCTCCCTGAAAGGGGCAGGTCTGGAACCTCTGCAGTTCTCACTGTAGAGCATGTAGCTCCAGTGTCGACCAAACATGACACTTTGTGACCATTCACCATTCCCTTATCGTAAGGACCTTTCTGATCTACCTCTAGTGAAGCAGTCAACACGCATTCTTCCTCATCTGAACTCTTGCTCACCCAATCATTGTTTATTCCATTCTCACTGTGTAAGGTGAATTGGTGTACAGTATTACTCTGATTAAGCCTTTGACCTGTGACCATCTGAGAAAGCATCACTTGCCACTGTTCCATTGGGGCTTGAAGTATTTGGATTTGTTGTCTAGGCACCATTTGCACCTGCGGTTGCATCTGCTGTGTTTGGGGCATCTGTAATTGCTGTGGCTGCATGGGCTGCATAGGCTGAAAACCTTGCATCAGGTTCACATTATTCTGGAAATTTGGATTTGGACCGCTTATTCTTGGCCCTCTCATGTTTTGGAAAGAGTTGACATCACTCATTTGCTGAACAACACTGTACGAGGTGTGGGTATTGTGTTACGTGAACAGAGCTCAGACAAGTCAAGATAGTAGGCTTTGCAAGTTGATATGTTTATTTCTCTTAGTTATGTTTTCCTTAAACAGTCTACTTTATTTAATTCTCAGTTCTTTTCTGGGATAATGGAATGATTCTCACGAATCCCTTTCTTCGGTCGCTCATCCTTCTTTTCTTCTTTTCAGGTGGATCTTCCTGGTAACGTGGTCTCCGTTTGCACCGAAGAAGCAAAAGTCCGGCGGCGTTGGAGGCAGTCAAGGAAGGGAACAGAACAAAAAAAAGAAAGGTAAGGGGGATGTTTTTGAGGGTTCCCGTTTATAGGGTTAGAAAGGGGGAGGTGCGGTGAGGTGGGAGTGTTGTGGTGCTAATTACCAGCTCAACACAGGAGCTCAACACAGTGCTGTGACCAAACAATCGTCATGCCGTAATAAATATAATAGAGGAAAGAAAGAAGGAAAAAAAAAACTTTTTCTCAGGCAGAGGTAGGAGGACTGTTAGTTTCACAGTCCTCCTAGCGTTTTAATACTGTGGGTTAGAGAGGGTCAAACCAAACAAAATAGTGCCTTAGGGCAGGCATTTGGGCGCTAGCCCTCCACTCCTGGTCAGGAGTGGTTTAAATATTCCTGCCTCTCCCTTCCTAACATCCGCTCCCTCCTTCCTCCCGTGGATAGCCTGGTAGCGTCTCCGCAAGCAGGAACGTACCTGCATGAGCCACGCCCCTCCAGGGACGTGGCGGAAGATAAATCTTCTAGGAGCCTCTGAGCCCCGGATCGTCAGGTTTGTCTCTTCCTCGCGTCGCTCCACAGTTTGTCCTGTTCCTTCTTTGCGACGTTCTCCTGGGTTCTCCGAACGCGCTCCCTCTTCTCTCTTGACCTCCGTCTCCCGGCTCTCCTCCTTGCACGTTGGTCGTCCATCTTTTTTGTTGTTGGAAACCCGGACATCCAGGTTTCCCTGGTGGTGTTCTGCTTCCGGCGCAAGCTGATCGGTGCCTCCGGGGCACCCTTCAGCCGTTCCCTCTGTGGCACTAGTAACCAGGTGGAGAACAACCCAGTTACACTTCCCTCCCCTAGAGAGGGACTGTTGGAGTTCCGAGCTCATGGGGTATCCTGACAAGTAATCTGCAGTGCATTGTTGAGCTCCTGGGATATGGTGAACCTGAAAGGAAAAGGGTTGCAGTTCCATAAACCAGCGCAGTATGCGTGCATTGGGGTTTTTATGTCGGGACAACCAAGTAAGGGGAGCGTGGTCGGTATACAAAATGAATGGGTGCCCTAGAAGATAATATTGAAGGTTCTCAATGGCCCATTTTATGGCTAAGCACTCCCTCTCTATTTTATAGGATAACGTTGTTCACAGGGCAGGAGTTTACGGCTAATAAACACAATGGGGTGGTTGTTGTCAGATTCATCTTTCTGAAAGAGTACAGCTCCTGTACCTACATCCTTTCCTATGTGGTAGCCCAGATATGCGATTTCGTTACAGGCTAGGTGGCATTTTGAGGGGTTGGCAGTGAGCCCTGCAGTATGTAATAGCTGGAATATTTTGTCTAGGTGGGCTAGGTGTTCATCCCAGGATTCGCTATAGACTACTATGTCATCTAAATAGGTGCCAGCATAATTACTATGGGGCTGTATTAGTTGGTCCATGTGCCTCTGAAAGGTAGCGGGAGCCCTGTGTAGCCCAAAAGGGAGTATGATGAAGTGATAGAGACCTGAGGGAGTGGAGAAGGCCGTTTTTTCCCTGTCCTCCTGGGCCAAAGGTATCTGCCAATAACCTTTAGTCAAGTCCAGAGTGGACATGTAACAGACTTTCCCCAGTTTTTCTAGCAACTCATCTACTCGGGGAATCGGATAGGTGTCAAAATGGGATATAGCATTTAACTGCCTGAAGTCAATACAAAAGTGAACCGAGCCGTCCAGCTTTGGTACAAGGACAACTGGGGAGCACCACGGGCTCACCGAGGGTTCTATTATCCCCATGTGAAACATCTTTTCTACTTCTTGCTCAACTAAATGTTTCCAGGCTTCTGGGATTCGGTAGGGACGGAGACGGATGACCTTCCTCGATGGTGTCTTAATATGATGCTGGGTTAAACTGTTCCGTCCGGGTTTTGAAGAGAAAAACCCTTCGTGCTGGTGAAGGAGGGCCCTGAGTTGTTCTTGTTGATGAGATAGTAGGGAGAGATTTATCTGTGGTTAATCACTACCCTGGTCTTGATCTGTGGGGCAAAGTTCAATATCTAATTCCTTTGTCAGGGTTACTAGGAACCCAGTGGACACAGGATGAAACAATGGTTCGGGATCTTCCCATTTTTTTTTAACAGATTAATGTGATAAATTTGAATTTTTCTAGGATTCTTTGACATCACAATCGTATAGGTGACAGGTGTTACGGGTCCCACTACGCTATAAGGTCCTTGCCACTTAGCTAGCAACTTATTATCCGAACTGGTGAGTAATATAAGGACTTGATCTCCCGGTTGTAGTTTTCTTAGTTGGGTGCCCTGGTCATAATATTGTTTTTGTTTACTCTGGGCTCTCTCAAGATGTGTCTGTACTTCCTCCCATACTGTCTGTAATTGGGGCTTCAGTTGCTGTGTATACTCTAATATGGCTTTTTCACCCCCTTCCTCTTCCTCCCAAAGTTCTGCAGCCATATCAGGGAGGGTCCATGGTTGTCGTCTGAAGACCAACTCGAACGAGCTATGGCCTGTGGAGGCCTGGACATGAGTCCTTATCGCATACAAGACTAAGGACAACTTTTTATCCCATTCTCTCCCGGATTCGGAATTTTTTTTTTTTCAAGAGGGACTTTAGGGTACGGGTGTACCTCTCTACAAGGCCATCTGTTTGTGAATGGTAGACAGAGGTCCTGAGATGTTTGACGCCTATTATCTGACAGATTTGAGTCATCACATGTGACATGAATGGGGTCCCCTGGTCGGTCAGAATCTCCTTTGGAAATCCGACTCGCAAAAAGAACCCAACCATAGCCAGAGCCACATTTTTGGTGGTCATGCTGGAGAGGGGTATTGCTTCTGGGTAACGAGTTGCATAGTCTACGAGGACTAGAATGTAGATGTATCCCTTTGATGAAGGAATGAGGGGTCCCACTAGGTCCATACCTACTCTCGAGAACGGTATATCAATGACGGGTAGCGGATGTAGGGGTGCTTTATTTTTGGGTCCCGGATCTACCAATTGGTATCTCGGGCATTGCTGACAAAAATGCCAAATATGGGCATATACACCCGGCCAATTTAAGCGGAGCAAAAGATATTCTTCTGTTTTGTCCCTACCAAAATGTCCCCCTCCCATTTGACTGTGCGCTAAGTGTAGTTCTTGGATGCGATAGGGTTCTGGAATCACTAAGGCCCTCATTATAACCCTGACGTTCGGTGATAAAGCGGCGGTAATACCACCAAAAGGCCGGCGGTAAAAAAAATGGAGTCACGACCATGGCGGAAACCGCCAACACAGACAGCCACTTTAACATTCCGACCGCCACGGCTGTAGCAACAAACACCTCGGCGGTAACCGCCAACAGACAGGCAGAAGACAATGTACCCCCCACAGTATTACAAGGCACCAATCCGCCTGCTTTTCCGAGGCGGTACCAACACCAACAAAAGTATGGCGGAAACAGTACTTGGAACGGAAACCACTCACCTCTCGACACCCAACGAGGAACCAGGATGCCATGGAGCCCGAGTTACAGGTGTTAACAATGTTGGTTTACCTCCTTTTCTACCAGGAACATCAAAGAAGGCGGCGACGACCACGGTGAGTCTTGCACCTAGCACACAGGGGAGGGGGAGAGGAAAACGAGAGTGACGCAACACGCAACACCCCCACCCACACCCCCAACAACACACACATAAACACATGCAGCAACATTACCTTTACTCCGCATAACCCCCTGGAAGAACGCAAGGACCAAATTAAATGATTGTAACAAGTGTAATCATCGAAAATCCAGATAGGCCAACATAACTTTAAAAGATCAGTATATACAAATATGTACAGCAAGTACAGAAGTCCGGATACTGTTCCATTCAATGTCCGTGGACCAGTGGTCCCAAAAAGCATGGGAGAAGCCCACACATGACACCTGCCTCAAAACGGAGGGAACACTGCTGGGGCATCAGGTTGAAAAAAAACAGGCACCTCAGGGTGAAGGGGAGGGGGGCACCTCAGCCGGATGATGGGACGACGCCACTGCTCCACGAGGGGCTCAATGCCCACTGCTTGGTCCTGGGGAGTGCAAGGCCACAGTATCTCAAGTCTCTCAAGTGGGTGGTTTGCCCACTGCTTGGTCCTGGGGAGTGCAAAGCCACAGTCTATCAAGTCTCTCAAGTGGGTGGTTTGCCCACTGCTTGGTCCTGGGGAGTGCAAAGCCACAGTCTCTCAAATGGGTGGTGTGCCCACTGATTGGTCCTGGGGAGTGCAAAGCCACTGGGGATGATGCTGGGGACTGTAGCGGAGGCAGCAGATGTGCAGGTGGCGGTGGTTGCGGCGGTGGCCACCGCCATACAGGTTGCTGTTCTGTCTTGCAGAAGGGATGACACCACTCCCTCAACCAGAGGCTCCATGCCCTGAGCTGACTTCCCTTTGGCCTTGTGTCCCTTCCCAACCTTAGAAGTCACTGCTGGTACCTTGGCACTGTCCTCTTTTGTCTTGGAGGAGGCCTTGCTGGGTGGTTGGTGCGGCTTTTCCCTACGGCATGTGGGCCCCTTCTTCACCTTGGCGGGTGGCGGAAAAGGGTGATCCTTGGCATCACTAGGTGGCACACTGGCAGCCCTGATGGGTGCTGCCCGCGATGTTACTGGATTTGCAGGGACCACAGTGCTCGAGGGTTTTGTGGTTGAGGTGCTGAGCTGGGATCTGGACATCCTGTCCCTAGGGGAAGGACGGGGGGAGGTGTAGGGAAGAGGTCAATGGAAGCTAGGAATAGTTCTTTAGACGCACTGGGATGGGAAGATGGAGGGGGTTTGGGAGTGGAGGAAGAGGTAGTGGTTGTAGGAGGTGTGCGTCTGCTGAGTTTGGGTGAGGGTGCATGGCCGGAGGCTGCTGTGAGGTGGATGGCTGTTGAGTGGGTGTGTGCCTGCATTTGTATACTTTGGGAGGAGGGCTCACAGACACACTGGGAGAGGACACAGGGGACGTATGAATGGTAGCGGGGTGGTGATTGCACGTGAGCGGTGTGTGGTGATGGGCGTGCTGGTGATGGAGGCAGTGGCTGAGGATGTAGTGCATGCAGGTGTGAGTGGAGACGAGACTGGGAGAGAGGTGGAGGACGTGGAGGAGGGGGACACAGTGGAGGCAGTGGATGTTGGTGTGTCTGCATGGGTATGGTGCTTGTGTGAGTGCCTGTGGGATGTGTGATGCTTATGTTTGCCTGAGCCACTTTTGTGTGTTGATGAGTGTGCATGCTGGTCTGATGGTGTGCTTGGGATAGGCTGAGGTAGAGGGGATTGGGTCTGGGTAGTGGAAGTTGGGGAGGCTGGACACAGGGACAATGGCTGCCATCAGTGCTGAGGCCAGAGCCTGAAATGCTCTCTTTTGGGCTGCCACGCCAGAATGAATGCCCTCCAGGTATGCATTTGTTTGCTGCAAATGCCTCTCGACACCCTGGATGGCATTCAAAATGGTTGACTGCCCAACAGTGAGAGATCTTGGGAGGTCAATAGCCTCCTCACTGAGGGCAGCAGGGCTGACTGGGGCAGGGCCTGAGGTGCCTGGGGCGAAGGAGAGGCCCACCCTCCTGGGTGAGCGGGCACGGGAAACACGCTGAGGGGCTACTGGGAGGGCGGTGCTGGTAGGGGGGGTGGCGGCTGTACCTGTTGCTGCGCTGGCACAGAGGCGCCCACCACCGCAAGGGAGGAGTTGCTGTCGCTGGTGTCGTGGAGCTCCCCTTGCCCTCCGTCCCACTGGTGCCTTCAGACTCCATACATTCACCCTCCTGGGCCATGTGGGTTGCAGCTCCCTCCTGCTCCGGTGCCACTGCTCCTCCACCAGATGATGCTAATGCACACAAGGACAGGGTGAAAAAACGAAAAAGGGGGGAAAGACAGAGGAGACACATGGTCAATGCCAGCAACAACACCACCGTTGGTGGACGCAACACACAGGGAGCAGCCCTATGCACTAGGCCATGCACTAACTGTTCATGGGAAAATCACCTGCCCATGGGGGACTGTGCCTAAGCCCATTTGATGCACACCTGGAACCCACAGGAGCCTGACTAGATGTAGATGGCCAATACCACTTTTGGGGTTGGAATGCCAGAGAGCCTGCCTAAGAATGGACCTACCCTAGCATGTTTGCCCTGGCCTAGGGGAACCCACAGCCCACTTCCCCCACCCAGACACCTCATACAGCGTGCAGAGTCAGCTGAATGAGACTGTACTCACCCCCTTGTGGCTGCTGTGATGCCCTCAAGCTCCCATCCAACTCAGGATATGCCACCGCCAGGATCCGGTACATCAGTGGGGTCATGGTGCGACAGGCACCCCTTCCACGTTGGGAGGCCATCCCCAGCTGGGCCTCCGCCGTCTTCTTGCTCCAGCGGCGCAGGTCCTCCCATCTTTTGCAGCAGTGGTGCTCTGTCTATGGTAGACCCCCAGGGTCCGCACTTCCTTGGCGATGGCTCACCAAATACCCTTCTTCTGGTGGGCGTGACCTAGAGGAAAAGTGAAGTAAGAATGGATTTTACTCCCCTGTCCGGCTCTTCTTACTCATTGGCCACAACTTCCCACCCTGGCCCAGAAACACATACACTGACCATCCTCACATGCTGGCCTCAGCCCACCCCCCCTGTATCTTCCATCCACCCCACTCCATACATTCATGTCCCATCCATCATGCTCACAGTGTACTCAAAGAGTAGCGTGTACTGGGGGAGGAACCCAGCCACCAGGTTGTCCAACTCCTCCACAGTGAAGGCAGGGGCCCTTTCCCCAGACACTGTAGCCATTGTCGCTTCCAGACACAGGTCACAGCAGCACTTGCAGTGTAGGTCCTCTCCTGTTGATGGTCAGGTATCGAGTGAGTGAACAGATAGAAAATGGCGGTTACGTCTGCGGCGGTACGTTCCGTCACCGCCGGCGTAGATCGTCATTGGCTCCTGGAACCCATAGGTCCCAATGATAACCAATGCTGAATTACGCTGCGGTCTTTGTCCGCCTACCACAACTACCGTGACGCTGCACAACACCAGCGCAGTTACTTCATTTCCCCTTGTCCCTCTGTCACAGTGCACTTTCCTCGGGATCTGCACGCTGCTGAACAAAAGGCCCACCTCCCGGTGTCATCAACTCAGAAGGCTATTATAGCACAGAGTTATGATGAAGTTAGGCGGGGGAAGGGAATTAGGGTAGGGAACTGCAGGGAGAGAGATCTGACAAGAAACAGTTAGAACAAACATGCATACATTCATTCATAACAGTATAACTCACCAGTAGACTCTTGAATAAAGGCGTCTTCGTGATATCAGACTGAGACCCTTTGTGAAATGGGCATAGCCCCTTCTTTGAATCATGGAACAAGAACAAACTGCAACCTCTAAACCTAGAGATGGCAAGAGCTTTTGACTATGGTCACACTCTAAATATTAATCATGTAACAATTATGCATTCAGAAGACAAACGTTTGATCTCAGCCTAGAAATTCTCAAAGACTTAAATATGTATCTCACATGTTATGCTTCTCAGAAAACAATGAAACTATAATTTGCTTATCTCTGAAACTTTTTCACACTTACTACCTAGGCCTGAAAGTTTACTCATTGAACTTTAAGCATTTTGTTCATTGGGCAGACGCGCCTTGCTTGTTGTTCATGAAGCGCTTTAATCATCATACATGAAGCGCTTTGTTCAGTATGCCAGAGAGCGCTTTTACCTGCTTTGTCTGAAGGGCTACGCTCGTTATGCCAAGGGGCGCTTTAATCATGTGGCCTGAAGTGTTTTGATACCCGTGCCCAGATCGCTTTACTCATGTAGCCTGAAATGCTTTGATTGTCGTAGCAAGGACTCTTTACTCTTGTGCCTTAAAGCACTTTGCTCATTGTGCTAAGGGGGCACTTTTACTCATGTGGACTAAAGCGTTTTGATCCTCGTGCCAAGACCGCTTTACTCATGTGGCCTGAAATGCTTTGATTGTCGTGCCAAGGGCATTTTACTCGTGTGGACTGAAATGCTTTGATTGTCGTGCCAACTGCGCTTTACTCGTGTGGACTGAAACGTTTTGATTGTCGTGCCAAGGGCGCTTTACTCATGTGGACTGAAATGCTTTGATTGTCGTGCCAAGGGCGCTTTACTCGTGTGGACTGAAATGCTTTGATTGTCGTGCCAACTGGGCTTTACTCGTGTGGGCTGAAACGCTTTGATTGTCGTGCCAAGGGCGCTTTACTCGTGTGGACTGAAATGCTTTGATTGTCGTGACAAGGGCGCTTTACTCATCTGGACTGAAACGCTTTGATTATCGTGCCAAGGGCGCTTTACTCTTAGAACTGTAAACGCTTTGCTCGTTGTGCTAAGGGGCGCTGTACTTTTGGAAGAAACAACTTCCTTCAAGAGTGAGCTCATCAAGGCCTTACCGCTACGAGTACGACCTACTCATATCTGAATTCACCATGGAAACAAGGATACTCCGACTTGCTATCAATCTGCCATGCAGGAAATCTGCTCTTCTTCAGAAGAACCCCCTACGAGGTCTGACTGCATCGAAGTCTTCAAAACAGTGAGCAATGTGCTTGGGTGTGGCTGGGCTTTATAGGCCTGCCACACCCCAAGATGGCCACTGCCTCTAAAAACCTGGGAATTGTAGTCCCTTCATAGAATAGCACTGATAAGTGCATCTTGTCCACCAATGTCCTGAACCTGCAGCTACATGAGCTTTACCACAGGGCAGGCGATGCTGATGACTACTTTTAGAAAAGGAAGGGAGGACAATTGGTGCTCATGAAGCGCCACAAATATGCGCAGCGGAATTTCGGGCGGGAACTGGACCGCGCACAGCCTTATTCCTGACACCCTCCTTACAGGTCAGACAGCCGCCATTTCAGGGGGCCACATGGCAGGGCAACTATCTGCATCACAGCACTTTTGGGCAGGAATACGGACAGACAGCGCCTCACACTGATTACATCTCAATTGTTCAAAACACCCTTGTGCAAGTTATGTGGTGCATGACCCTCTGCTCACCCTTCTCCTCCATAGGGCACGTCCGCTGGGGCAGATGATGAGATGGCGTCATCCTCCGATATACAGACTCCTGGTGGACCTGTCAACAATGGAAGACAGACACATCATTATCACCTACATACTTGATCGTGCCACAATCCACGAACTGTGTGCCAGACCTGATGTCAGCTATTCGCCATCTCACAGGAATCACCCCT
This sequence comes from Pleurodeles waltl, assembly GCF_031143425.1. Classification (NCBI taxonomy): domain Eukaryota; kingdom Metazoa; phylum Chordata; class Amphibia; order Caudata; family Salamandridae; genus Pleurodeles; species Pleurodeles waltl. Next base: position 618,738,994 of record NC_090436.1, read on the forward strand.
CTAGTGCAGGTCCTGTCAGTACTCCATTTCCTGGCCAGTGGGTCCTTTCAAACAACAGTGGCCATGGCATCAGGGATGTCACAGCCAATGTTCTCTAACGTGTTGTCCAGAGTGTTGTCTGCCCTGCTGAAACACATGCGCAGCTACATCGTTTTCCCTCAGGTGGAGGATTTGCCCACAGTGAAAGGTGATTTCTATGCCATGGTGTTGAAGTAAGCCTCAGCAAGGCCTACTAGTGCTAGGGGTTCGCCCTTCTCTGCACAAAGTCCTCAGACCATATAGGAAGAAGTTGGCACAGAAACTGAAATAAAAGACAACGTTTATTAAACCTCATGAGGTGGTACTACAGTTCAAACAGCACCCTTCGGTAATGTTTGAAGTAGCACACTGAACTAAGAGAGCATGGTCCTTTTATACCCACTCAGGGCTAAAAGAAGGTGGTACAATTATAGAAGCAAGACTTACATACATGTAAGGTCATATGGAAATGCACAGTCGACAGGTAGGAGGGGCTAACAGTTTCAAGGACTAGTTGACACATTACTGTCTGTTACTGATTACTAACAGCTACAGATCTTACTGGGCATGTGCGAAAGTGGGAGATGCTAAATATAACTTGTCACTAGACAGATTTTCAAGAGTAGTTAACAGAAAGGTAGGACAGAGCACATGGCGAGCACCTGGCAGAGAAAATGGCTGCCATGAATACAAAATGGATTCCGCCAAATGTTCACAATAGTTGCTAAATACAAGATGGCTTCTGCTAATGCTTAATCTAATCGCTATTAAATTACAACAATGGGACATATCCCCAACATCATTGGTGCAATTGATGGTACACATGTGGCATTTGTCCCACCCGCAGGAACAAACAGGTGTACAGAAATCGCAAAAGCTACCATTCCATGAATGTGCCGATGGTGTGTTTGGCAGACCAGTGCATCTCCTGTGTGAATGCCAAGTATCCTGATTCAGTGCATGATGCTTACATTTTGAGGAATAACAGCATCCCTTATGTGATGGGGCAACTCCAGAGGCACCGTATGTGGCTAATAGGTGAGCCCAAGGTCCCCACACAGTTTGAATAGGTGTCTGGGTATGGGAGAGTCCCTAAGGGTTGGTGTGTGTCTAACAGTTGTCCCTCGATATTTGCAGGTGACTCTGGTTACCCCAACCTGTCATGGCTACTGACCCCAGTGAGGAATCTCAGGACAAGGGCAGAGGAACACTACTATGAGGCACATGGGCGAATTAGGAGGATAATAGAGCTGACTTTCGGCCTCCTGAAGGCCAGGTTCCGGTGCCTCCATCTGACAGGTGGATCCCTATACTACTCACCGAAGAAGGTGTGCCAGATCATCGTGGCATGCTGTATGTTGTACAACCTGGCTTTGCGATGCCAGGTGCCTTATCTGCAGGAGGATGGGCCTGATGTTGGTCTTGTGGCAGGTGTGGAGCCTGTGGACAGTGAGTAAGAGGAGGCAGAAGAAGAAGATGTAGACAACCGAAACAACATCATCATGCAATACTTCCAGTGAGACACAGGTAAGAGACTGGCACTGCTCCTCTCATATCATACTACAGTAGGACATTGCATGATTCTGCCTTTTTACCTCTGTGTATGGACCCTGACAGTTCACTTTGGCTTTCCATTTCACAGATCTGGGTACCACTTTCTGCCTTCTGCTATGTTTACTGCTGCCCAACAACTGTTGTACATTGGTATGTGAAAATGAACATTGACATTGCTATGTGTCAGAGAGGTTGTAATTACACAATTGTGAAAGTACAGACTGACTCCAGATCGTTTTGTGATTCAGGGTGTTTATTTAAGTGCTATTCATTAGAGGGGTATGTGCAGTGGGCTGGGGTGATGGTGGAGGAATGTCCATGGTGGAGTCTAGTCTATTGGTATCATAGGTGCATTGTCCAAGGGGGCCTAGGTGGTGGAGTAATGGCAGTTCAAGGTTCTCAGGGTGACATAGTGGGATAGAAGGGTGACAATCAGGAGAGTCTTATTTCCTGGCAGGGGTCTTGGCAATGTTCTCTGTCTGGATCTCAGCGACCGTTTGCGGGGTGGTTCTCCTTATGCAGGGGGTGGGATGCTGGTGGCCTGTTATTCCTGTGGCGGTACCTCCTGTCCACTAGCGCCGGCGGATGTGGAGGGCTGTTCATCATTCAGGCCAGTGTCAAGGGCCCGTTGGTGTCACTGTGTCCCTCATGGTGTTGGCCATGTCTGCCAGCACCCCTGCAATGGTGACCAGGGTGGCGTTAATGGACTTCAAGTCCTCCCTGATCCCCAGGTACTGTTCCTCCTGCAGCCGCTGGGTCTCCTGAAACTTGGCCAGTACTGTGCCCATGGTCTCCTCGGAATGGTGGTATGCTCCTATGATGCTCCTATGATGTTGGAGAGTGCCTCGTGGAGAGTGGGTTCTCTGGGCCTGTCCTCCCCCTGTCGCACAGCAGTCCTCCCAGCTTCCGTGTTATCCTGTGCCTCTGTCCTCTGAACCGTGTATCCACTGCCATTGACCCCAAGTCCCTGATTGTCTTGGGTTAGTGGGGTTGCCTGGGGTCCCTGTAGTGGTGGACACACTGCTGATTGACGTGTCCTGGGGACAGAAGGATGGGCCCGCTGGGCGGGTTCTGTGGTGGTATCTCCTGAGGGACGAGCTGGGCTGGTCATCTTGATCCATGCGTGCAGAGCTGCTGTCGTCACTGAGGGCCTCTTCTGTGTGGGGACTGGATATGGCTGGCACCTCCTATCCGGTGACGTTGGGTAGGGGTCCTGTTGGGGTATAAATGCATAGTTATTGTATCTGTGTGTGCCATCTTGTGCAATGGGTGAGTTACCCTCTACTCCTGTGCTTGCATTGTAGGCTTGGCCCTTGTGTGATTGGTGATTTTGGTGCCTGGGTGAGACCCTTTACTGGACATGCTTTGGTGATGGTGTTACATGCAGAGCTTGGTTTTGGGATGTGTGGATTGTGATAGTGGGGTATCTGTGGGGTGTTGGGGTGATGGGTGTGAGGGTTGGGGTAGGAGTTTGTGATGGGATGCAGGTAGGGTGGGGGGATAAAGTAGTAAAGATATGACTTACCAGAGTCTAGTCCTCCTGCTACTCCTGTGAGGCCCTCAGGATGCATGATCACCAAGACTTGCTCCTCCCATGTTGTTAGTTGTGGGGGAGGAGGTGGGGGTCCACCGCCAGACCTCTGTACGGCTACCTGGTGTGTGGATACCACAGAACGCACCTTCCCCCGTAGGTCGTTCCACCTCTTCCTGATGTCATCCCGTGTTCTTGGATGCTATCCCACTGCGTCAATTCTCCGCCATAGCTCCATCTTCCTTGCAATGGACGTCTGCTGCACCTGCAATCCGAATAGCTGTGGCTCTACCCGGATGATTTCCTCCACCACGACCCTGAGCTCCTCCTCAGAAAACCTGGGGTGTCTTTGAGGTGCCATAATGTGGTGTGGGTGATGTGTGAGGTGATGTTTGTTGTGCTGTATGATGTGTTGTGTTGGTGTGTGTTCTTTGAGGTGTGTAGATGTTGAATGAATGAGAGTGTTGTGTGCCTGTGGATGCTGGTGTTGTGTTTGCTATTCTCTATCTCTCTCTCTGCTTCTTCCAAAAATGTTGTTGTAAGGGGTTGTGGTTAATGTGGGTGTGTGTTTTATAGTGGTGTGAGTGAGTGTGTGGGTGTGGTGTGTGTATGTGTATCAGGTGTGTGTATTTGGAATTGTCCAATGTGGTTGTGTTTTGTAAAGGTGAGTGTATTATGAGCGCGGCGGTGTGTACCGCCAATGGGATACCGGTTTAATGACCGCAGCGTTGATTCGTGGGTCGTGATAGTGTGGGCGTATTCTTGTTTGCGTGACGGTGTAGGTTTTGCTATCGCCAGTTTATCACTGACCTTTGGTGTGGCAGACTTGTGTGCGTGTCTGTATTGTGGCGGATTACGAGATGTGGGTCGTAATACCTGTAGCGGATTTCCGCAGCGGCCACGGTATCTTAAAGGCCGTCAGCACGGCAGTAAGCGGGATTTACCGCCAGGGTTGTAATGAGGGCATAACTGTTTTTTCTCTTGGTTATTACAGTTTGTGACCCAATATAGGGGACCTTTTTGTATGACAAAATAGGGACCCACCTCTCCTGTGATCTCAGGTTTAGCCACCTTCCAAGAGTTTTGGAGGGTAGAGTCCTCCCGTTGGCTACTGCCAAAAGGGGGTATGGAAGTGACTGCTATGGTTCGCATGTCCACCTGTTCATTCTGTTTTTCTTTTAGGTGATATAACTTCTTTCCCTCTCTCTTCTCTTTCCTACTAGGTTTGTATCTCTCTTCTCCCGGTTTTATGGGGATCTCCACAAACTTTGCCTCTCGCCACCATCTCTCCAATTGGGTCCTCTCTTGTATACTGTCCATCAAGTCAGAAAAGTGTATATAGTCCATACCCACAATACACTCTTCTACTAAGTGGTCAATGACTCCCATTTCTACTATATCTTTTTGTTCCCCCCATTCGAAGAGATGAGGGGATACTCTCTCAGCTCCCCATGTATACAACAGATAGAGACGATCTTTGGGGACGTTTGAGGCTGTGGATCCACTAGACTGGCCCGAATAACGGACTGGCTACAGCCAGAGTCTACCAAGGCTGTGATCACATGTCCATTAATGACTATTCGTTTGGTATATTTCTAAGTTTCCTTCCCCGTATATAGGACTCTTCCTCTTGTCATGCCAATCTCCATGGGCTCTGGTTTCTCCTCTTTCTGGGGACACATTCGGGCAATATGCCCCCATTCCTCACAACTGTAACATTGAGGCTGTTGGGTCGGGACTTTCTTGCTAATTTGGAGGTTATTGAACTCCTCAGGGTTCTTCCGGGGTGTGGGACAATAGTTGGTTCCTAGAGGTCGGCTAGTGGGAGTAGCAGCCTTTGAAGGACCTGATCTAAATTCCGTAGAGCGATGATACGCGCAAGCCAGATCAATCACCATATTTGTGTTTATGTTGGGATGTTGCTTGATCCAATTACGGGTAACGGTAGGTAACGCCTCTAGATATCGTTCTAGGAGGATTGGTTGTATGATGTCTTCCCTTTCAGTCCCAATAGGGCCCAGCCATTTTAATCCCAGATCCTTCACTCTATAATATAGAGCCCGGGGATTTTCTGACAGGCACCACTTAGTCTTCCTGAATTTGAGCCTATAATATTCAGTATCGATCCCCACACGCTCTAAAATGCTTTTCTTTATCTCCGCGTATGAGGTGGTGCCGCCCGGGTTTACTGCTTGGTATGCCGCCTGAAGATAGCCCGTCAACAATGGTGCTACATACTGTCCCCACCAGTCTTTTGGCCAGGTAGCGGAGGTGGCTACTCTCTCAAAGTTAGTGAAGAATGCGTCAGGGTCTTCACCTTCTTGGTATTTTTGAAGAACAGAGCTGGGGACAGTAGGATGAACGTTTGTAGCAGCTATAGTGTCTGTCAGTTTTTGTAGTGCGGTCTCATGTACCAACTGGTTATTTGAGATAACAGTGGCCTGGCTCTTAAGGGCGCTCTGAAGGGTTTCTCTGTCTGCCTTAGCCTCTCTTTGGTGTTCTTCCCACACGACTTCCCCCCGCCAACTGCTGTATCATGTCCTCGATCAACGGCTTCTCCTCCATGGTATCCAGAACACTTTTCTCTATCTGTCCGCCGCTCTTTATCCCACTTCTGACACCACTGTACGAGGTGTGGGTATGGTGTTACGCGGACAGAGCTCAGACAAGCTGAGATAGTAGGGTTTGCAAGTTGATATGTTTATTTCTCTTAGTTATGTTTGCTTTAAACAGTCTACTTTATTTAATTCTTAGTTCTTTTCTGGGATAATGGAATGATTCTCATGAATCCCTTTCTTTGGTCGCTCATCCGTTATTTTCTTCTTTTCAGGTGGATCTTCCTGGTAACGTGGTCTCTGTTTGCACCAAAGAAGCGAAGGTCCAACGGCATTGGAGGCAATCAAGGAAGGGAACAGGAAAAAAAAAGAAAGGTTAGGGGGATGTTTTTGAGGGTTCCCATTTATAGAGTTAGAAAGGGGGAGGTGCGATGAGGTGGGAGGGTTGTGATGCTAATTACCAGCTCAACACAGGAGTTCACCCACAGTGCTGTGACCAAACAATCGTCATGCCGTAATAAATATAATAGAGGAAAGAAAGAAGGGAAAAAAATACATTTTTCTCAGGCAGAGGTAGGAGGACTGTTAGTATCACAGTTCTCCTAGCGTTGTAATACTGTCGGTTCAAGAGTGTCAAACCAAACAAAATAATGCCTTAGGGCAGGAGTTTGGTCGCTAGCCTTCCCCTCTCAGTTGGGAGTGGTTTAAATATTCCTGCCTCTCCCTTCCTAACGTTCACTCCCTCCTCCCTCCCGTGGATAGCCTGGTAGCGTCTCCGCAAGCAGGAACGTACCTGCATGAGCCACACACCTCCAGGGACGTGGCGGAAGATAAATCTTCTAGGGGCCTCCGAGCCCCAGATCGTAAGGTTTGTCTCTTCCCCGCGTCGCTCTTCTGTTTCTCCTGTTCCTTCTTTGCAGTGTTCTCCTGGGTTCTCCGATCACGTTCCCTCTTCTCTCTGGACCTCCGTCTCCCAGCTCTCCTCCTTGCGCATCGGTCGTCCGTCTTTCTGGAGCTTCCCTGGTGTTCTGCTTCCGGCTCAAGCTGATCGGTGCCCCCGGGGCACCCTTCAGCCATTCCCTCTGTGGTGCTAGTAACCGGGTGGAGAACAACCCGGTTACAAACACCTTCCTGATTTACCATCAGGCACTCCCGTTTCCAATGCCCAAGGCCTCCGCAAGCGTGACATGGTAACATTCTTTTCATTCTTACTGCTTCACCCGGCACCACCCCTGTATTCAGATCAGGGCCACCATTCACATTTGTGATTTCTCCACAGCCTCTACTTCTGCCTTGATTTTGAAACAACATATTTCCCTGCTGCGGCTGAAGTGGAAAACTTCCCTGAATCCCTGTCTGTGCCGCTCTAATCTGCATCACCATTGCCTTTTCTTTCAACTTCCTCTGTTTCAACTCAATCTCATCACTACAGTATTTCACATACTGCAATACCTCATTGATCAGCTTCACTTACCAGCAACTAAAATTACTCTTTATCATCTGGCTAATTTCAGGTTTCAGTCCTTCGACAAATCTGAACATAAAATGAATCATGTCTTTCGGCTCAATGGTTTCTGTACCACTGTAATGTTTAAACGCCTGCAACAATCTCTCATGGTATGCATGGATCGACTCTTTCGCTTCCTGGACTGTCCTGTCTATGCACTGCCAATCAATGTTCTTGGGTGAAATCCTTGTCTTTAAAAATTCAATCACTTTATAGTAATATTTCATTACTTCAGGAGATGGTGCACCTGTTGCCAGATCTCCGTCTGGTTCCCTTGTTGGCCAATCTACACTCCTCTTGCATTCCACCCATAAATCTGCTGGGATTACTATCTCTAACAGGGTGTTTAGGTCTTCCCGTAGGCATTTTGCAAGTTTCATGAACCTGTCTGTCTGCTGGTATCATTCTACAGACACCATTCTACAGGCGTTCCCCTCAGTCTGGGGTAATCATTTGTAAATAACAGAATGTCACTTCTGATCCATGGAACGTGAACAAAGTTCCCTCCTGGAATTTCTTTTATCAGTAGTATTTTTACTGCTTCCTCAGCCTGTGGCATTTTTGCAGGGGGAGCGTCAGAATCTTTCTTTTCTCTTGTTTCTTCACCAATCTGCCTTCCCATTTGTCTAATGCTCTCGATGTCTGAATGCTTTAAAGTAATTCCATAAGATGCATTTTCATCCCTTCAGTTCTCATGTGTTAAAAATATTTTGCATTGAAATCTAACCTTTAACTCCTCTTTAAGTGTTTAATTTTCTCAAGGTCTATGTCATAATTCTCTCCGTCCTCTACCAATTTCTGATGTACAATTCCTGCTCTCTTAGTGACTATTGGAAACAAGTATCTCAGTTTGTCTTCAATGTATGATTCAAGTTTGTTTACTCCCATTGTCTCTTCAATCAATTCCTCTACTTCCATCACAAGTCTAGTATAATTTAGGTAATTCCCTCCAGTGGAAATACCTTGCAGACTATTCAACTTTTCCAACCATTCAGTCAGTTGTTGGGCTGCCAAACACTACAGTGAAATGTTATTAAGCTGTGTACTTGGCAACAGCTGTGCTGTCACCTTGGGAGGTTTCGGTGTCATTAACTTCAGATTAGAACTGATGTGTGACCCTGCTTCAGTATTTCCTGGAACTATGTAAGGACTCAGGTCTAATAATGATCCTGCTTCATCAACAGTCTGTCTCATGGGAGATACTATTCCTGCATTTCCATCAAGTCTCTCTCCCATTATATTCTGACTCAGGATTCCCTGGCCAATTATCCAGTTTTTTCCCTGGGCAAACGATAGTATGACTGGACCAATAGTAACGGGTGCTGGCACTGCGTCTGGACTTGGTCTAACATTTGGATTCTGAGGGCACATTATTTCCGTATTCTGACTCATCAGTACAGATATTAGTGTCTGTGTTCCTGTCACAGGGTTAAACTTCAGAATCATTTGTGGCGGCATTTGAAGCAGTAAGTGGGGAGTTGACTCCATCTGAACTAATTTCTGTCTCTGGCAAACCTGTCCTGTCGGCACTGTTAAACGTTTTGCAGTATCTACAATAGGCACATCTGGATAAATTCTGGTAATACTCGGCTGTGATATTGGATTTTGAGCTGCCGATGTAGTAGGTTTACAAGGACTAGTCTGTACCAGACTCTAGGGGTGATTCTGAGCTTGGCGGGCGACGGGAGCCGCCCGCCAAGCGGGAACCGCCAGAAGACCGTACCGCGGTCAAAAGACCGCGGCGGTCATTCTGGGTTTCCCACTGGGCTGGCGGGAGACCACCAAAAGGCCGCCCGCCAGCCCAGCGGGAAACACCCTTCCACGAGGAAGCCGGCTCCGAATGGAGCCGGCGGAGTGGAAGGGGTGCAATGGGTGCAGTAGCACCCGTCGCGAATTTCAGTGTCTGCTAAGCAGACACTGAAATTCTAAGTGGGGCCCTCTTACGGGGGCCCCTGCAGTGCCCATGCCATTGGCATGGGCACTGCAGGGGCCCCCAGGGGCCCCACGCACCCCATACCGCCATCCTGTTCCTGGCGGCCGGAACCGCCAGGAACAGGATGGCGGTATGGGGGTCGGAATCCCCATGGCGGCGCAGCAAGCTGCGCCGCCATGGAGGATTCCCCTGGGCGGCGGAAAGCCGGCGGGAGACCGCCGACTTTCCGTCTCTGGCCGCGGCTGTACCGCCGCGGTCAGAATGCCCAAAGGAGCACCGCCAGCCTGTTGGCGGTGCTCCCGCGGACCACGGCCCTGGCGGTATTTACCGCCAGGGTCAGAATGACCGCCTCTGTGTCAGGTTAACTTGTATCGGAGCTGTAGGAGTTACATTAATGCTCAGACCACTTTCCTGTGCTGCATATGGTGGAAAATGAACTCGTCATCATCTGATTCTTCGTCAGGTGTCAAGGACTTCCTAGTCTCTTTTGATTTCTACTCTCTACCATTGGAAGGACTTCTATTTGCCTTCTTGGTAGCTTTCCTCCCTTCTTTCTCATTAGCCTGTGTAATTGCAGGAAATAATGTAATTCCCTGTAAAGTCTCAGATCTCCAAAACTTATGATCACTGTTCCATCTAGCCTCTACTAGTGTCTTTTCCACCTTTTTCATTCTTCTCTCAATTTTTAACTGCTGTTGCTGTCTAGCTACTAGTTTCCAGATTGCTAATACTTCGAACTGTGCTGGTCTCGGGAGGGGCTTCATTTCATACATTACCCTCCTAAAGTTCTCTAACATTCTCAAACTAAATGTCCCATGGGTAGGAAACGCTAAACTCCCATCCTTTTCTGGCGCTTTGCACCACTGTTAAACCAAAGGCATGGTGCAGCACTCCACTCTTTGAAAACTACATATGTGGGTGTACCTTCTGGAGGAGTAACTTCCCCTACCGACGCTGGAATATACACTTCTCCTCTTAGGGCACTTTTTAGAACTATGAAAAATTATGCTACTCCAATCAAATCAGGACCTGACTTTTAATCCCAAAATCCTCTTTGCCTACATTCTCAACCACTTGCGATTCACAGTTGCTAGCCAATCTGTTCTCACTAACCAACTTATACCAGCGCTGCTCCAATGACGTCACACTCACACATACAGCTGCTGTCCTGGTGCACATAGGACTCGACAAATCTCAGATGAAAAATGTATTTCACTCCCTTTTGACACACACTGACTTGTCGATCACGCCTGATCAACCTACTAAACAGACAAATTACAACAAAATCCAAGTGTCTCATACACTTTTCAATACACTCCAAAGTCTTGAACCTCGCAGGGCCCTTATACCAACGACCACGTGGGCAATTTTTTAGCACAAAGCGCCACAGACATGTGAAGTTCGACGACTTCTGTACTCACACTTCAAGGTACGCAAACTCCTTCTACAACTTCATTTGGAGTATGCAAGCTCTCTTAATATCCTCACAAACATCACCTGAGGTATGCTTAAGCGGTGCAGTCGCAAAACCTATTTCAATCACCCTGTCACTAGAATGCTGGGAACATTTCAAACAAGCATAGGCAAACTCCAAGGACCTGGGAAACTCATCCTAGGCTTTTAGGGACACATTTTCTCTCTATTTTGCATCATTTCAAAATTCCCAACCAAATCAACCTTTGATCTCTTATCTTATCCTTGGAACTTTATGGTAATTTCTTAAGGAGATAAACCATGAATTATACTAAAGGATGTGCTCTTAAAGAGACATACCATCCTACTCTGCTACCATTTCTGTTGGTGCGTCGGACCTTATTAGTTTATTGGAATAAGTTGATAAGGAGACGTGAGTATGAGGTCGATGAACCTTTCGACTCGTTTAAGACGATCACTCCCTCAAGTTTGCACATACCATGAATATCAACAAAACAATCAATGAAAATCTTTAGAGACAGTAAATTTCACTCACCATGACCCATTTGGCCATGAATAAGCACACCTTTAGTATCAATTGGAAAGTTTATTTTCCTAGATTAACAACGCTAGTATTACGTAAATTAGTCTCAAAGCCATATAAGTACAAAAACAACACTGGTTTACCGAATCTTCTAAAGAATTTCAACTTAACTAAAGCATTTACAATCAGTCCTTCTAAGATCAGACTACAGAACAGCAGTAAGAGTAATTGTGCAATATAAATAACATAAATTGAGATATTCGGCAATTGAGCAACATCAAATAAGTGGTTAATTGAATGAGAATAGACTCTATCATCAGGTTAGCATCAGCATGTTGGGCTTCATGCAAAAGTTTTATTCAACATTAATATGGAAAACATCTAACTATGGCTCTATCAAAAGCAGCAGTTGGTACCTAGAAACAAAAGACAAATCAGTAGTAAAGACGTTTGTAGGTTAGGATAGCTGTCCTTTATGGATCAGCAAGCGGTGATTAATCTTCGTCAGGTGGGCATCAGTTCAGGAAGCATCAGCAACGGGACATGGCAGGGGTAATGGTTCAGAATCTGGGACTCTAAGTTCTCCAAACCATTAAGAGGAATATCTAAGGCAGGCCGCAAAGGCGCATCGAGCTCTAAGCATCTAGCACAAGAGTGAACACCAGCATTTAAGCATGTAGCACGTAAAACAGTAGTGTCAGATCTCAGCAGAGAAGTTGTTGGAGTAGTGACCCAGAGAATAAGCTAAGAATCTCCCTAAATTCTCAGTGCATTATGGTTAAATTACATTTGTCCCACTTTGTCATTTGTCAGAAAATCATACGGTAACTATGAGTCCAATGAGTTTAAAATTTCAAATCAGAGATATAATGAGGCAATCTTTCACACATTGATGATTGCTTCTTCTCCCTTTACGCACGTTGTCGAGTTGTCAAGAAGCAACATTTAGTGTTCTTCCGCTCCTTCTGTCAGTACATCCATTGTTAGTTTCTGGGAGCATTACTTTCCCATACATCTCAAGTTATTAATTTGTAGCAACGTTTGTACATTCATGTTTCTACACACATTACCTAATACACAGTAGCTTATGAAGACAGGTAAAACATTTGCTTATTCGTAAGATTTGGTCAACCTTCAAAACTGATACAATTAGTTATCTTCTACTCAGCAAGCATGAGATCATATTTTATTCTAACATTGCAATTTCAAATAAAAGATGGTGCAATACTAAAACTTAGGCCTTGTTAGCTTGAGGCCTACAGTTAATTTAAGCTAATACATAGTATTTAATCGTAAGTATGACATATTACTACATTTTACTTTTAATATAGAGTCTAAATACACATTATTGTCTTTAGAATGACAATTGATATTAGGTGGCGGCCATTCAAGTGGGAACATTTTACGAGTTACATGTTATTTTCTTATGTTAAATCACTGTATATGCATATTCAGAATCCAAGATACATAAATTATTTATTAGTAAAATTTCAATGCTCACAATATCCCAGTACATTAGCTGTTAATACCTACCGTCACTGTCTGAAAGGAGGCACCAACATCGACCTCCATTTCTACACACCAGATGTGCCTTCTTTTTTTTACTAGATCCTCTTCCAGTGTTATCCGACTACCTCACTGGTGGACAAAAGCACGTCTCTCCTCCTAACTCTCGCAATCCCACAGTCACCATTAACATGCATAACTACAGCAATATTATGATCCACGAAAACCAGCACTTGCTCCAGATTTTTAATCAAACGTCCCCCAACTGGACTCTACACCACCAGCCCGTAACCATGTGACATTCAAACCCCCACTGTGCTGCTCCCATGTATCCACCTCATGTCCCTTTTTTACTTTACTTTTCTGATGAATAAGCATTATTGCCTTTCCTCCTCACACCTTATTGGATGCCATCATAAATGCAAGGTCTGTAGTTTAAAATGCCTGCAACATCCATGACCTAACCAATGCCCTCTATCTCCTAACCATCACAAGTCATGGTTTAGCTGGGGCTTTGTAAGCCCCAGTTATAGCTAACCTCCTCAGAAATTGCAACATACTCATGAAAAACAGACCTAATAGAAATGTTGGTTGAGTAGATTTGATCCATCTTAAATACCTTGTATTCGAGAAGCTCCAAAGCCCGTACTATGATTCCTTAATAGAACCAAAAATTATTGTTGCAATAGCTAGAAAATGTTTGATTCTATGTCAGTACCGGAGGCTTCTGATTATGGTAGTTTAAAGCTGATTTACAATTCCAGAAGCAACATCCACAATAGGTTTGTGATAAAAAACGTTTAAAGGTGGAATCTGAGGACCAATCTGCCGCCAGCATAATATCTTCCAGTCTGGCTCCTGAATTAAAGGCTTTTGATGCCATGGCTCCTCTAACAGAGTGGGCCCCAAAGATCAAAATATAAATTCCTGCTTCTCGAAGCAGCCATCTAACCCATCGGGCTAGAGTCGCGGAAGAGACAGGGCCAAAAGGTTTTTGAATAGAAATCAATAATTGTCCAGTTGAATCCCTGCGAAACTCACGAGTAACATCTTTGTAAACTTTAAGACATTTAACTACACATATTGGTGGTCATTCCAACCCTGGCGGTCCATGACCGCCGGGTTGGAGGACCGCGGGAGCACCGCCGACAGGCCGGCGGTGCTCCAATGGGCATTCCGACCGCGGCGGTAAAGCCGCGGTCGGACCGGCAACACTGGCGGTCACCCGCCAGTGTACCGCCACCCATTGGAATCCTCCAAGGCGGCGCAGCTAGCTGCGCCACCGAGGGGATTCCGACCCCCCCTACCGCCATCCAGTTCCCGGCGGTCCGCCCGCCGGGAACCGGATGGCGGTAGGGGGGGTCACGGGGCCCCTGGGGGCCCCTGCAGTGCCCATGCCACTGGCATGGGCACTGCAGGGGCCCCCGTAAGAGGGCCCCTAAATGTATTTCACTGTCTGCTGCGCAGACAGTGAAATACGCGACGGGTGCAACTGCACCCGTCGCACAGCTTTCACTCCGCCGGCTCGATTCCGAGCCGGCTTCATCGTGGAAGCCTCTTTCCCGCTGGGCTGGCGGGCGGCCTGAAGGCGGCCGCCCGCCAGCCCAGCGGGAATGTCAGAATTACCGCCGCGGTCTTTCGACCGCGGAACGGTAACCTGACGGCGGGACTTTGGCGGGCGGCCTCCGCCGCCCGCCAAGGTCAGAATGAGGGCCATTGTCTCTGAAACGTTTGACTTTGTTTGTTTTGAAATTCTAAATGAAACTCCCATGGGAGTAAATACTCTACCCACAATGGCCAGTGCTTTAACGTCGGACACTCTTCTGCATGAGATATGGCATAGTAACATAGTCAATTTCGCTGATAACTGTTTCCGAGATAACCCTTCATTAGCTGGCCACGCTACCAAAAATTTAAGTACTATATTAACGTCCCACAAAACAGAATATTTAGATTGAGTGGGACGGACCAAACGAATACCACGTAGAAGTTTACAAATCAGCAGGTGCTCGCCCACTGGTTTACCATCAATTCTAGGATGCTAAGCAGAAATAGCAGATCTGAAATTGTTAACTGTTCGAGCCATATGTGCTCGAGTAGCCATATGTGATAAAAAATCTGCAATCATTTGCACAGAGGCCCCCACTGAATCAACATCCCTTTGACCGCACCAATCCAACCATCGCTTCCAAGCGGAAGCATATCATTTGTGTGTGCTAGGGGCCAAGGATTGGGCGAGAAAGAATTTAGTGTTCTCCGAAACTTGAGGGCTTTGTTCTGATCTCCCGAAATCCTCCATGCCATGAGTGACAATTGCCCCTCCAAAATGAGAGGATGTGGAAGGCCCATCGGCTCTACCAAGAGATTCTCTGACCACTGAATCCGAACCGGAGGTTTGACACAAAGGTCCAATACCACTGGGAACCAGGATTGAGCTTTCCAGCAAGGGGTCACAAGGACCATCGCCGCCTTCTGGCGAAGGACCTGGGAGAGAACTTGAGGAATCATTGAGAAGGGAGGAAAAGCATAAGCTAACGTCTGAACTGAGAGCCTGTGGATCTGCTCTCCAACTGTAAAAACGCGGAAGATGCGTATTCAGATGAGACAAGAACAGGTCTATCGACAAAGGACCCCAAAGAAGATTGAGAAAGTGAAACACTCTGGGATGCAACCTCCAGTCGCTGACATCCCGAAGATGTCGGGAGTTCCAATCTGCTATCACATTCGTTTTGCCCAGAATATACTCCGTTGTGACAGATATCTGATGAGCTAGTCAGAAGCGCCAAAAATCTTTCACGATCTCTGCTAGCAACTTGGACCGGGTCCCCACAAGTTTGTTTATGTATCTGACGGCAGAAATGTTGTCAATTTTTAAGAGGATACAACATTGTGTTCTGATTGGAGACAGAGTCCTCACTGCAAAGGATCCCACTAGGACTTCCAGACAATTAATATGCGTCTGAAGTTCCTCCGGGGACCACCGTCCCCCCGTCTCTATCTGCCCATATCTGGCTCCCCAACCCCATCTGCTGGCGTCTGACTTTATGACTATTTCCGGAACCGAAGCAAAAATTGCCCTTCGGTTCCAGGCATCCATATGAGTCAACCACCACTGAATCTCTGTCCTGGCTTCTTGTGAAAACTTGACTTGCTCCGAATAGGACAGGCCCCTGTGCAGGTGCAGAATCTTCATTCTCTAAAGAGCTCGATAATGAGGGCATGGAAAAATGGCCTGAATAGATGAGGCAAGGAGTCCCACCAATTGGGCAAGAACCCTCAAGGAAATCGAAGGAGCAGACAATGCTCTCTTCAATTCCTTCTTGATGGCTAGTCTCTTGGTCAGCGGAAGTTTCAATTGCGCTGAAATAGAGTCTATCTGGAAACCCAAGAAGTTTATCTGTTGGGATGGATTTAATTGGGATTTCTCCTTGTTTATGATCAAGCCTAGATCCTGAAGCAGTAGAGTTGTCCATGAAAGATGAAGAAGAACTAGGCTCTTCTCTTGCGCCATGATTAAGATGTCGTCTAGATAGATGATAAGACAAACACCTTTTTCTCTGAGCCATTGTACAACAGGGCGCATGAGCTTGGTGAAACACCAAGGAGCTGAAGATAGGCTGAATGGAAGAGCTGAGAACTTGTAACATTTTGTTCTCCAGAAGAACTGAAGAAAATGATGATGTGGGTGAAAATGGGAATGGTCAAGTAGGCGTCTTTGAGATCTAATCGTACCATCCTATCCCTGTCTAACAAAAGGTCTCGAAGGAGGTGAATGCCCTCCATTTTGAAATGACGGTAAATAATCCATGAATTGAAGGAACGTAGATTGAGTACCAGACGGGAACCTCCTCCCTTCTTCTGCACCAAAAAGATTGTGCTGACGAACCCTCTGGGATGGGGGAAGGAAGGAACTGTAGCTCCTTTCTGAAGCAAGGCTTCTACTTCTTGATCTATAAAGAAATTCTCTTGATGGGAAAAATGGAGAGGAGGAGGATTGAAGGACTGTTCTGGGTTTGAATAAAATTCCAGATGATAACCTTGAATTGTTTCTAACACCCAAAGATCTTGTGTGATTAGAGACCAGTTGCGTACAAACAAACTCACTCTGCCCCCCAGTAAAACTTCCCCAGCCAGATGAAGAGTTAACTGCTTGAGCTGGGTTCTGATTGTGTTGTTCTCCTCTGTAAGGACCCCTGGGTTTGCGGCCTCTACAGCCTCGTCCTCTTGCAGGATAGAAGTTGGGGTTACTTTGGGATCCTGAGGAACCTCTGCAGTATGTTCTGGAAGCCTGAGGATTGAATCGGCCTGACATTCGACCTCCAAAACATCTGGCCCTGCGAAAAAAGCCACTATTGAAAACTTTTTTGATGAAGGTTTGAACCTTGTCCAGGGCCAAGAAGGTGGCCACATACTTGGCCAAGTCTGTAACAAATCTATCCCCAAATAAAAGGCCATTTGCGGAGGGTCCTGCATCTGATGGGGCTATCTCTGCCAATTTTGGATCTATAAGAAGAAGCAGCAATTTTCTACGCTCAGTAGAAATGGAGCAGTTGGCATTACCTAATAGACAAATAGCCCGTTGAGACCATTGTAATAGAATCTCAGGGTCTATAGCTTCTTGAGTTTCCTTAGCTTGAACAGCTAAGTCTAAAATCTTCGTAAGAGGCCCGGCAATATCTAGTAATTTATCTTGACAGCCGCTCCAGGCTCTGTTGATACCCTTTTTTGGATCCTTAGCATACTTCTTTAGAAAAGTCACCATATGCAGATCAAGTTCTGGAGCTTCCGCCACTTTGCAAGGGAGAAGTGGTCAGGGACATTCTGACTGGAGAGTGTTCCAAACGTCTTTCTCAAAACCTTTCCGCACATAATCGGCCACTTCTTGACAGGGCATCCGTTCAGTAGACCTATGGTGCAGAATGCGTCAGGGTCAAACTGTAAATTTTTGCCAGAAGATGGCATAACGGGGTCTTCGGCGTGATAAGCCTTGCGCTTGCGCTGACCCTTAGGTTTATCTGGAATCGGGGAAGAATCCGAAGCTGAAGAATCAGAATCAGAAGAGTGTTGACTAGTCTGTACACAGGGAGTAGCGCGACCGTGGAAAGATCCATATTCATGGTCGTTCAAGACTGAGTTAACAGTCTGATCAATAAGGTCATTAGAAGACCGGCCAGGCTCATTAAAATTGACCTCAACTAGGGTAGGGTTCCCAGAGCCTGCGCCAAAGCACCTAATGCCATAATTAAATATGGGCTGTGCAAAAGGACGTAACGCCTTCACCAAGGCTTTGTTAACTGAGTCCTGCATGTGGAAGTCCAAAGCTTCCACAAGGCGCTCTGCCATGTGTGGGTCGAAATGACCAGCATCATACTCCCCATATTGATCATCTCTTGTATATTGCTCCATAATCACTTTGTGCACAAGTAAAATAGTAGAGGTCCCAGTTGCACAAGTATCAGATTTGGGGGGAAAAGCCCAAGTGCCACACCAAATTATTATTGCTGCCGGAATATTTGAGGAGGGGGCACTGAGAACAGTGATTTTTCCCTAGAGCAGAGCTCTGTATTATTATTGCAGCCCCCCTGGGCGTTTTTCCTGAAGGCACGAAGAAGGGAAGAGTTTCTGTGCGCTGAGGGAAAAAAGGCATGTCTGCACTGGATGAAAAACGTGCTCGCACCAAACGCAGTTGTTTGTGCGCATGCACGAGTTCGGCGGATGAAATACGGCCTGTCAGGACGTGCCTTCAGACCACCTCACCGGTGGGAAATCAGCCCTTAAACATGCACGTGCACACAATATTGGCATAAAACAATGTCAGAAAAACCTTAAAAGGAGCAATAACGATACCGGAAGGAAGCGCCTGTAGGCAAAGAGCCGCGCTGACATATTCAAGCATAAATAGCATGAAATTCAAGGTCATTCAAATCGGTACTCATCTCTGT
The DNA here is from genome assembly GCF_031143425.1 of Pleurodeles waltl. Taxonomy (NCBI): domain Eukaryota; kingdom Metazoa; phylum Chordata; class Amphibia; order Caudata; family Salamandridae; genus Pleurodeles; species Pleurodeles waltl. The sequence continues at coordinate 618,757,497 of NC_090436.1, forward strand.
GCGTTAGCAGCAAAGAAAGAGGACGGACTTGAGTGGTATGGTCATATATATACAAGGATGGTCCCTGATTGGGGGTGAGGTTGGGGCTATGCCTCATGGGAAATGTAGTTTAAGTTTTTCATTTGGCTGCTGTGTGTTTTCAGTAAAGGAAAGAGACGCATAATCAGAAGCCTCCGATCCTGACTTAGGGCCAGATGTAGCAATTTCCGCATTTGCGATTCGGAAATTGCGAGTTGGTGCGACTCACAATTTCCGAATCGCAAATGCAGATGCAGAACGGTGTCTCAGACACAGTCTGTGAATCGCTATGGGGTCGCAAAGACCCACCTCATTAATATTAATGAGGTGGGTCGCATTTTGCGACCCCATAGCGAGTCCCTGCACTCATGGTGGCCTGCTGAAGACATCAGACCTCCATGTCTGTGACTGCTTTTTAAATAAAGCTGTTTTTTTTTTTGTATTGCAGCCCGTTTTCCTTAAAGGAAAACGAGTTGCAGTACAAAAAAAATTACGAAACCATTTGATTTCGTTTTTTCAGAGCAGAGAGTGCTCCATTGGACCCTTGCCTGCTCTGAAAAAACATTTTTAGCAACATTCACAAAGAGGAAGGGGTCCTATGGGGAACCCTTCCCTTTTGCGAATGGGTTACCATCAGTGTGACACTGGTGGTAACTGTGAATTGTTTTGCAACTGCGTTCGCGGTCACAAAGCAATTTAGCATTGCGATGCGAGTCGCAAATAGGAAGGGGACACCCCTTCCTATTTGCGAGTCGCATTCACAATTTGCAAATCGGTACCATGCAAAATGCTTCCTACATCTGGTCCATAGAATCAGGAGGCATCATAATCCACACTCTACCCAGTGATGAAATGGCAAGAGTTAAGAAGACTACGAGATACTGGGGGTTATTCTAACTTTGGAGGAGTGTTAATCCGTCCCAAAAGTGACGGTAAAGTGACGGATATACCACCAGCCGTATTACGAGTTCCATAGGATATAATGGACTCGTAATACGGCTGGTGGTAAATCCGTCACTTTTCCGTCACTTTTGGGACGGATTAACACCTCCTCCAAAGTTAGAATAACCCCCACTGTGTACTCATCGTTCTCTAATGACAGGTCGTATCCACTTCCAGTTTTTAATTAGTACACAACGGGTCGAAATGCTGGATCCAAGAAGCTATGAAATGAGCTTAGGAAGTCTCTCTGACCATTGAAGCCCTGCTGTCAATGCAAGTGAATTGGCACAGCCGCCACATAGACATGAAAGTGACCTCCAGATATGACCCACGATATGACTAGACCAGCTCACTTTGTGATATAAAAAAAGTAACTTCAAATCTCTGCCATCTGGGTACCTGTATAGAAAACTCTTTGTGTACCTTTCGCGTCTCTGTCTCACTAAGGCATGTGTTCACTGGAAAGACTCCGTGGTACAGTTTAAATCCTGTTAAACTTGGTCAACATTTTATCCTACTTAAGTGGATAGAATGAGTACCCCTAAACTTTCTGTTTTTGGCTTGGTAGTATGAGAGCATCAAATTCCACATTCCCTCTCAGTAGAAATCGTATGATGCTTTATCCTTAATTTAGAATATGGCGTAAGCACAATCTCACAGAGCACTGTTTCAATGCCATTATTAGCTTGAAAGAGGTATCCCAAATGAGCTATTCCTCTGCACTAAGCAAAAATAGAATACATACAGACAGAGACAAAAAACAAAATTGCAAGGAGGCACAAGAATACAGATGCGCACAAATACAGTAGATGCACACAAACAGCAATCAGACACATACACACAGACAGGAAAAAGGCAGAGCGCAACTCTACAGGCACAAACCTAGGCACACACTAATAAACCTGAAAAAACAAAATATGCTTTCAGATTGTTTAATTCTTAGGGGCAGATTTAAGAGCCCCTAGCACCTCCTGGCACCATACAAGCGCCAATTGTTTTGCTAATGTGGCCCAACGAGGCCAAAATCGCAGCACCAAATTTACAAAGTGGCAAAATGCATGCCTTGTGTCACTTTGTAACCCTTTGTGCTACATTATGCCTGTACTAGGCATAATGTATGTAAAGGGGGCATTCTCCCATTAGGGGGGCTGAAAAAATGGCGCAAAGAAATCTAAGAGATTTCTTTGCGTCATTTTTTTGCCACTTTTAATTCCTGATCAGAGCAGGCAGTAAAAGGAGGCACGCCATTGTTTACAATGGGCCTCAATGGGCTTCGCAGGATTAGTGTTGAAATTTTTACACTAATCCTGCAACGCTCTGAACTAGCATTAAAAATAATGACACTAATTCCCCAAGCACTGCCATGGTGTGCCGTATCTTATACAGGGCGCACATATGGTGGCATTGGGGAGGCGCTAAGGGGCGCAAGAAAAGTGGCGCTGCACTGGGTGCGGTACCACTTTTCTTAAACCAGGCCATCAATTTCTAAACATGCCCCAAAAATGTCAGGTATTGCGAATAGCGAATACCAAACAGTGTTCTAAGCTGATAAGGATACATTGTTGGATAAGCACACAATACATGTCAGCAATGGTTATTTTCTTTACTGGGTTTGTTGAGAAGCAGCTCTCGGTGATTGCAGATCACCTTATGGAAAATGGACAGATTTGCAAGCAGAATTACTGATGTTCGGACAAGACCTCTTACCATGTCTGAGTTTCCCTCAGAAAGTTAATGCTCATTTTGTTAACCAGAAACTCTTTCAAATATTTAGCGAAGTTCTTTCAGAAACGTCAATTACAATTGTGGTATTTGGTCAATTTCTTAGATAGGATCTGCAGTAAAGTTCACCATTTTGCCTCATTTCTATACAAAAAAAATACAAAGGGTAGAACCCACAAACCCTCCTTAGGAGGACTCGTCATTCGCATGGTACAGTTACTTGGATGGACTTCAGCCCCATCACTTTTTGCAAGCACCAGCCGCCACTGCATTTTCTCCTGGAGATTACCCTGGAGGTCTCAGATGCTTTGAAGAGCCATGTTCTGAGGGTGAAAATGAAGAGATGGCTGGTATTCCCACAGATCTCGTAATTCCGAGGGAGACAGTAATTTTTCATACAGGCACCTACTGGAATTACAGAAGAATTGGCAGTGTAGCCCTAAGTACGTTTATAATAAAAGTGGTATGTCAGAAAAAAAATCTAAGAAGACTTAAGGTATTTCAAAAGTGCTGTATTACCTTTTCTAAAATCCTTTTGAAGGCAGTTTTTAAAGGCCACTGCTACTGCCTCTGTCACTCACTCCAGCTCCCTGAGATTGAAGCCCAGCCAGGCCTAGAGGTGGCTGTGAGTGAGAGGGAGAGACAGATGGGGAGAGGAAGAGAATGGATGGATGGAAAGAAAAAGTGATAGAAGAGAGGAAAGGAGCAGGACTGGCTGGGATATGTTTGCAAGGAATAAGTTTGGATCCCAGTCCGGTCATGACAACCACCCTATTAGAATGGGCTGATCGTACTCAAGGTGAGATAGTGTGTTTAATACTATGATGGTCAAAAGGATGCATCTACTAATGAACAGAGTTCTTGATGCAACCTCAGTTGCTAGAGATCAGAGACAATTTTGAATGCTTGATCACAGAAATATTCTAAAAGTTCTCTCAGCAAAAGAAAGGGACTGAAAAGAACCCAAATAGTTTGACACAGAATGTGAGACAAAAGACAAGCATTTAAATGGCTAAGGGCCATATTTAGATTTTGGAGGACAGAATACCCTGGCAAAGCTTGGTGGATATCCCGTCCGCCGTATTACAAGCGCCCAAGGTTATTATATTGTACTGGTAAAGCAGTAGATGGGGCATCTCGTGCAACAGACTCTGAATAAGGCCCTGTGTTTGAAGACCACTCAGTTACTAAGTTAGTTAAATGATGTGTAAAATAAGTATGAATTAAAATCTTTACTCTATTAAAGTGGAAATAACCACTTGCCAAGGTACAAAATTGTATCATGCAGAGTTTTGGTGCATGGCAGAAGAGGGCTAGGGAGGGTGAAGTCCTAGGAATTGATCAGACCTTCTGGCTAGATTACAAAATAAATAAATAAATTAAACTTACTTTGATCACATCGTTCAAAAGTATCTTTTACCATAAGTGAAACTATCAGGAGTGGAGTTGCCTCCAAACAAGTCCCAAGTCGGGTTTTGATTGCATTCCCTCCAAGATAGGACACACTCTGTCAGATAAGGCACCACTTTTCTTGCAGTTGTGGACACTTTATTGACTCACAGATAGGTTGCTGCCGTTACTGTTGTATGTAGGAGACATTTTGGAAAATGTGGTAAACTCTCTGGTAGGCTTAGTCGATAACCCAGCGATATAGAGGAGACACTAGTTAGCTGGCAGGAGCTGCTGATGTTAGACATTTTCAGGCAGAATATGCGATTGGTAACGCGCTTTACTTAGCTACTCCCTACAGTGTAAGCTTTTGGACAGCTCATCAGAGACCTAGGGAGGACGAGCGAACTGCTCTGCTGGTTTGAGATGTGTCTCGTGCCTGGCCCTGATCACTCCCCTAGACTCGAAGTCATATCATCAAAAGGCAAGCACAGTCATCATCACTCACTGACATTTAACAAAGTCACGGTATTCAAGTTGGTATTTCTGAGTAATATAAACGACAAATGTGTCATTAACATGAGATCACGTAATTTATACAGAAATAGATGTCAAATATTGACATGTACAATGGATAAAAAGAAGTGAGCAGAAAGCTTAAATTCCCACATCAGAAACTGTGCAATGGAAAAAGGCGTAGTGCTATGGCACGATTTCTGCATGAGTCAGTAGTTTAAAACTTCTGGTGATGGCAAGCTGTTCCACAATCACATTAAAACATTTTTAACATTTCTTCAGATTTATCAGGATTTGCTGATGAAATTAACCATATGTTGACTTTTCAAGTGCCATTCTTAAAGGGAATTGTTACTGCGTGATTCTATGGTATGGTCTTTTTCTAAACACTAATACACATATTTTTGGATTTGTGGTGCAGGGCAACGCAGGAAGTTACCTTGCTGCGTTGTCCTGTGTCACAGGAGAAAGGCAGGATTGCGCTGTATCTATGGATTACGATGCATTCCTGTCTTTCCACCTGCTCTGGTGCTGTTTTGGCAGCCTAGCACCAATGCAGCCATTCTTGCACCATGGTGCAGGAGTGGGTACATTGCATACCGGGAGCCAGAATGCAGAACCCCTGGGGAGGCATATCGCCAGGTTTACAGGGTCTTGCAAATCTGGAGATGCATCAAAATCCATGGGCATTGCAGAGAAAACCCACTGCAACACCCATGGTGCGACTCCCTAGTGCACCATGGTGTTACAGATGGCTTTACATGGCCTCATAAATATGAGTTAGTGGTTTGCGCAGCAGATGCGTCACAAAAGGACCATGATTATCACTGCCACAGTATTCTTGATCTCTGAGCAAACATCAGGATGCACAGCCATCACAATTGAAAGTGCTTTGGAGGTTACCACACCCAGTATTTATCAGAAGCAATACAGTCTGCATCCCTCGATACATTTTCAGCACGTTAAACCTGACAAAATCTACTGGGGAAAAGTCTCTGTAATCACCGTTACATGCACATTTTGGTGCAAAAGTCATCAAAGTCCACATGCTACGATCCATTTTGGGCAAAACTTGTAATAAGCAGTTCTCAATCCTGTGATGTCTCATTTTGTTGATTGCAAGAAATATCTCACATCCCTACAGGGCACTCTTAATCCAGGCCGTACTTAAAGATCAGGAGAATGGTGGGTGGAGAGGAGGATACAGTATTATGGAGGCATACATCAGAAACCATCTCGTGGTCTTAGGGAACCCATGAACAGCACTCCCAATCTCCGATTTAGGGCTTGATTTAGAGTTTGGTGGATGTGATTCTAGAGACAAATGTGAAGGATGTGCTATTTGCTATATTACAAGTGTATTACTAAATTAGGCCCGAGCCTTCTCGGTGGTTGTCTGTTTCCCCTTATTATTACAGCTCACCCTGCTTAACTGGACAACAGGAAAAATAGGAGGACTGTGTAGAAGTGTTTCTATTTCTCTCATTATTCCCTACTTTCTATCACATCCAATGCAATAATTAATTCAATTTGGTTGTGCCATTGTTCATTTCATGATGGCATTTGCTACTTACATAGTATGACTGTCAAAGGTTTAATTCTAGTTTTGTGGGGGTACAGCCGCACACTGATCTCAAGTATATCCCAGTCCTCCCCAGTGTATTCTGGTAAATGCTGTTCAATGTAGTCCATGCCGCACAACTTGAGTTGTAGCTAGGATGTTGACGAGAAGACAGTGCTGTACAGTTTCTGATCCCACAGATTTGTTCTTTTGAACTCTTCAGAAGAGTAAAGAGCCTATTGGGGGAACATGACCTGCTGTTCAGTGTATGTGAATGAGTGCCAAGCAGCTTGCAATGCAAACGCCTGGCTCTAGAAATGATCACCAGCACCCCCAAGGGGCAGGAACTTGAAATGACTGTCTTGTACAGAATTGCCAGGATGGGCTGGCTTGCACTATATTTATCATGTTGTATTGTGTAGAGATTGAGAATTTTGTGAACAATGTGCAACTTCACCTTCAGATAATTATTATTATTATTTTTTTATTATAATCAAGGGCACTTTTTTTTCTAGGAAAAACAAAGTTACTAGGAATATTGGTAACCTGTAGAATGATGTTATTGAGGATAAACTTCCAACACAATCTATGGTTCTGAGACAAGGAACTTCAGGGAAGATTTGTGAAACATAAAGATTTTGGGTCGGTTGATGTGTCTGAACACGTTATTGTCAAATGATGGCATTTAAGGCACATTGTGCCATTAAAATTAGCACAGAAAGGTAGCCACCAAAAACTTTTCAAGAGGAATTGGGGCATCTATTCAAAGTAGTATGGAGCTTCTTCGCAAGTGATTCTTTTTAAAATGTTGGGCCTCTAGCAAAGACTCTACACATGTTATGAAGCAATGGAATAGTGTAAGTAAACAAGGCCACTGAATGAAGCCACAAATACTTTAGCACCTTAATATTGAGCGCCGTTGACCCAAACAAATTTGATTGGAATGCTATAATATACGTATGTACTGGAGGGGCGCTGAAGCTCGAGAAGGACCTCATCACTCATTTTTGATTTCATAATGGGTTGAATCTATTAGTGGAGCTGGAAGGCATGGTAACTGATAAGGTTATTCATTAGCTTAATGTGATTAATATCAAAAATAATTTTTAAAAAAACCTTTATTTTTTTAATCATCTGTTGAGTTTGAGTTTAAAGCACAATTGGGTTCCATAGGCATTTATGAAGGCGAATTGATCTTAATATCCACACTGTATTTGATATTGCTACATAAGAATTGCCAGGCTAAGCTCGGGCTGTGACAGCAGCAAGCCAGCGCTGTTGTGCCTAAAGAGGCTGAGCTGTGTGGCTTGCCAGAACATTACAGACCAGCATTTTATTTTCTGTACTATCCCAGAAAAGTAATGAACAAGGAGGAGGGGGAAATAGCATTACAGCCAGAGCGCCAAGAGCAGTGGCATGGTGGAGAAAGTCAGAATAGTTGAACTGGGAATAGCTAGAGACTGGAGCAGATGAGGAGGAGGAGAATGGAGAGAGAGTTCATGCAAGGCTGGTGCTGTAAAGATCCAACTGTCAGGTTATAGAGCGTGACTTTTGTGGGTGAAAGACAGTGCCACCTGGTAAACTAAGAAATGCCCCCGCTCTTTCACTGAAAGGCTTAGCTTAATATATGATGGATGCACCAAGTGGTCCTCCTTTGCAAAGGCTTCAGGTTTGTTGAACATGGTGAGACAAGAACAAGTGGTGCTTAAGCTTAGTCAGAAGCCAGGAAGGGCTGAGTTGGACCCTCCTTCTCAGTCCTTAATCTGTAAATAAAAGCGTGCCGGTGCCCAAAGTCCTCCTCTTAACTATGCGGCTGCTGTAATTAAATGTGCAAACACGGAATACTGAGGCAGCGTAATCCTGAAGCCATCTCGGACCTCTTTAATCCCTTTAAAGCCACTCCCTACCCCTTCAGCTCACTCTTGCAGCTTTCTGTTTTCTCCCACTGTGATGCTTTTTCGTTTTTCTCTCCCTCCGTCTTTCGCTCACAGTAAATGCTTTAGGCAGAAAAATAAGTGCCGGCCCTCAAAAATAATTGCTGGTGCACCACACCGGAAACAACAAGCACAAATTAAGCACTGCTCCTTTTCTATCCCGGCTTCCGATTGGGTGCAAGGGCTGATGATTGACAAGCCCCACCAAAGCTTCATTAGCACACACACTGTACTTCCTTAGGCTATGTCAGCTATGTATTGGGAATATGTGAGGTCAGGCTGTACAGACAGTGCCCTCACACATGCGCAACAGAGCAAGGGCAAGTGGAGCCATCTGGGGCCAATGTGATATTACGTCTACTACATATAAAAAAAAGAATAATAATTGTTTGGTTCTTCTAAAAGGTGCAACATCATGTTGAGCACCTAGGCAGTTTGAGAGAGCGGTAGGCTATGTGTTTGTAGGTTGTCGGCTTGTTGCCCCTCCCCATGGGGAATCCACAACTTGAAAGTATTAATAACTGGTACAACTAGGCTGTATTGTAATGCATGGCTCAAGCCATTAGGATGAATGACTGGATTCTAAACCCAGCAATTCACCTCTATGACATACTAATGGTGGGTAAAAGAACTTACTAACCACTCTTGCTATGTCATAAAGAAATTCAAGGCTGCTCTGGCAGCGCTTTTTTAGAGGCAGGCAGATCAGCACTGGTCCGCTGTACAGTTGCAGGAATAGTAAAGGTGCAATGGCACAGAGGGAATGGGGTGGGAGAGGCCATGCTATGTATGTCTCTTCCTTTAAACTTCTGCTCCTGCACAGTAGTTGAAAGCATAGGCCGATCATTTTGGGGGTAATTCCTAACATAAAATTATAGATGGGTAAAGAGCGAATTACAGGGCTGTTTTTCACTTCAGGATTCGGAGTAATATCATTGACAACTCAAGCTTCACTTTTGTTGTCTGTTTGATGTCATTCAGAAGCCTTTGGTGAAATTCACTGCTATCCATTACTGCTAGATTGATGATAGGTAAGGTAACCAGTTCTGATGGTTACACAGACTTCTTTTGTAAGAGTTTTTGCAGGTAACCCATCCTGGTCTTAACTAGGCTCTTTAACTACTTATTGCATATTGGTTTGATTTTTTAAGCAAATCACAGTGATGAATGTGAACCCTAAGGCAGGTAGGGATCAGACAAATTGTGGATTTGATGGACAGATTTCCATGCTCAATTTAGATGGTAAGACATTCATGGCCATTCGGGTTTTTAGATTGTCACATGATGCCTAGGTTGGTTGCCCTAGACTAGTCTGGCTTATTCAATGGCAGCCAGTGTGGGAGTAACAGTAAGAAAATATTGCACCTAGTGGAGAGTATAAAACAAACATGAAAAAGCTACCTTTCACTTTCGCTGGGTGCAAATTAGCGTTTCTTGACAAGTAATGTGATAGGTATGGACCGACTGTTTAGCATCTGGGCTAGAATTAGTTATAGAAATTATAGGGCCACCATCCAGGTCAATGGAAGTGCTTCCTAATTCTTTGCCCAGCCAGGGGAAATAAATGGATTTCTCTTCCACCCCTCCTCTTTTCCCTAACCATCAAATCATTTGCCAAAAGTGTGCCAAAATAATGACATCCGGGGATACAAATTGGATGATACACTGTCAAGCTCACTATGTATGGTGAAGACCGCTTCTTTGGCAGACCAATAACAGTCTCTTCCACCACTAATGGTGGAGATGGAATTATACAACCTGTGTCTAGTTTCAAGGTTTAGCTCCAAAGATCTGAAGTATTGCATGGTTCTGCGTCCCTTGATCAAAAGATCACAGTGGTGTCATTTTCTCCATAAGCGGACCCATCAGGTGATTAAATACCTGGGCATCAAAATAACTGCTAACATTGCAAGTGATTTGTATACAGCTCATAAGAGAGATTTGGAAAGACTTACATCTGTGGTATACGAGAGGACTTTCATGAATTGGTAGGGTAGTTGTGGTCAAAATGGCATTTTACATTATTTTCAGACTCCGAATTCCCTCCTTACTAGGTAAGCATTTTCAAAATGATTCTACTTGGTTGGAAAAAAGATAAGCATTGCCAACAATGTCTTATGCATGCCACCACATTAGTTGAATGGGATCTCCTGAACATCTTTGCTATTATCAAGCATCACAACTGAGGATTCTCATTGAATGGGGCAAGTAAGATTCTGATGAACACTGGAGCTTTATAGACCATCTTACCTGACTGTAGTAACCACACAGGATTAATGAAGATTAGGGAATCCTTTATTCTAGGAATGCTTCAATGAGTACAGCATAGATAACTCCCAGCTTGCTCCTTCTTCCTAGCTCTCCAGTCTTCTGATCCCCAACCTTCCAATTAGTCCCACTAGGATGTACCTTCCCTTCACATTTCATTCCATTCCTATAAGCACATTACTACACATCTTCCCCCTTAGAAATTGTAATAAACCCACTTACTTACAAATTTACTAAAAGTTAACTATAAAACAATGCAAGCGTACTACTCAAAGCTATACACAACCTATATACAAGACACTATTACTTCATGAATCTTAATGCATACAACCTCCTAGACCACATCAACAAACTCCCAACTCACTTAACCTTACACAAATTCCCAACACTCCATTCTCTACCATCATCCAATTTGACGACTGAATTCATCACTTTCACTACCTTCTGAGGTGCCCAAAACTTGCTCTCACCTTTCTTTACAACACCAAATTTCTTCACCACCAACTTGTTTCGTTCCTGTGAACCCATAACTCTCGCTTTCATGCTTCATGATCAACCCACACCTGTTCTTCTCTTGCAACCAACACAGAGATTCCTTCGTTGCCGGTTCCCTGCCCTTAAGAGAAACAACAGGTGACACCCCTGTCACTGAGTGAGGAGATACTCTATGTGCCCACAACATCTTATTCAACTCCTCCTTCCAATTTAATCCATTGGCTAATGAAAGTTGAATATTTTCCATAACAACCCTGTTTACTCTTTCCACTAAACCATTCGCTTGTGGTCGATATAGTGCTACCTTCTCATGTTTATTTCTCAATCCGGTAAGGAAATCTGTCATAGCCACAGAAACCAACTGCACTCCATTATAAGTAACTATGACCTTAGGTACCCCTTCCTCCAGGAATGCACCTCTGAGAAATTCTATGACTTTGTTAGTTATAATCTGCTCCACACTTTTAATCCAAACCACTTACTATGATAATCCACAAGAATCATAAGAAAACGGTTCCTTTTGCCAAGTTTGTCTACCGGACCCAGGAAGTCTAAAGCTAGTTTTTCCCATGGTCTCTCAGGAAATTGCACACATCCTAAGGGCGGTTGTCTGACAATTTTTGCCTTATCACAATTCCCACAGGCTTGACAATCATTCACAACTATCTCAACGTTCTTGTCCATCCCAGGCCACCAATAGAACTGCTGCAACCTTCTCTTAGTCAAGCTTCTCCCTAGGTGCCCCTCATGCACAATCTTTATCAACCTTGCCCTCATTTTCACAGGAGGAATAATCCTATCACGTCTTAACACCTTCTCACCTTGCACACCCAATTCATCTTTCACCTGTATGTACTGCTTCAAGCTTTCTCACCATACACCAGGATCCTGTTCTTAATTACTTATACATTTCTTCAATTTGCCATATTCCATATCATCTCTTACAGCATCTTCCCATTCATCCTGTCCCAAAGCCAGTTCTCCATCCACTGAGAGTGTCTCCATTTCTGTTTTGCACATCTCATCCTGATCATCATCAATTGGCATGCGCGACAAGCAATCAGCCACCACATTCTTTTTACTTCCAAATTCTACCACAAAATTCAATTCTATGATCGATATCAACCATCTAGAAATACGAGGTGTTATACTTCCTTCTAGTCCCCGTCCACATTAAAAAATCTGCAGCACAGGTTTGTGGTCAGTGCGAAGTACAAAGGGTAATCCCCACAAATAGTACCTATAATAACTTATGCACCAGCAGCAAGCCAGTGCCTCCGTCTCAATGGCAGAATATGATCGTTCAGCACCCTGTAATCGTCTGGATGCAAATCCGATGATTCTCTCCTCATCACCCTCCATTTGCATTAATACCGCACCCAGTCCCACACTGCTGGCATCAGTCATTACAATCGTTTTCCTTCTAACATCGAAATGCCCCAGAGTGGGAGCACTGGCAATTGGCTTCTTAATTTTAGCAAACGCTATTTCACATTCAACTTTCCACTCAAATATTGCACCTTTCTTCAACATCACCCTCAAAGGTTCTACAAGATCTTCAAAATTGTGTACAAACTTAGAGCAGTACTCTGCTAACCCTAGAAATGATCTGAGTTGCTCTTTGCTGCATGGTTCTAGAGCTTCGCTAGTTGCTTTCACAATACTTTTTTTAGGTTTGATCCCCTCAGCAGATATTTCATGCCCTAAATAATTCACACAATCTTTCCTTAATTGACATTTCTCCTTCTTCACAGTTAATCCATATTTTTCAATCCTCTCTAATACTTTCACTAATAATTAATCATGCTCATCAAATGTTTTCCCCACTACTATTATGTCATCCTGGAAACATAAGACATTGTCCAAACTCCAAAAAATGTCCTGCATTATCCGCTGGAATACAGCAGACACTGATGCCAATCCAAAAGGCATCCTACAATAACAGTAAGCTCCCAAGGGTGTTACAAAAGGAGTCAAATGACGAGATTCAGGATGCAAATTAACTTGAAGATACATTTCAGACATATCTAATACACTAAATACTTTGCCACCACCTATCATGCTCAACATTTCAGTAATATTTGCTAAGGGTTGCCTATCTACCCAAATATTTCTAATAACGTCTCTCAAGTCAATACATAAACAAATTTTGTTTCCTTCTTTAGGCGCCACAACAATGGGTGCCAACCACTCAGATGATTCAATTGGTTCTATTATCTTTTCCCCTAGCAACCTATTTAGTTCTTGCTGAAGTGGATCTCTCATAAAAAATGGCACTGGTCTCACCCTAGGCACCACCGGAATTGCTTTGTTTTTTTTTATTATTCGGTGCATAAATCCTTTTAGTTCACCCAATTTATCAGTGAGAACCTTCGGAAATGTATCCATTAATCTCTCACACCATTGTATGTCTGTTTCCTGACTCTCCATACAACCCATTTGCTCTACAACCATAACTGGTTCAGTTGCATCAGGATCAAGTACAATGTTCAAATCCTTTTGGTGCCGCCATCACAAAAGGTTTGATCCCTCATTAGTGATATATATCTTTATATGTAGACCGTTATTTTTAAATGAAATATCCATCAATCGCATTCCTAATATTCCAATTTGTTTTCCTCCATATCGAACTGCCTTCACATCAGCTCTCTGCAGATCTTCAAATTTTTCCTTCAAGACGTCTTTGTACACTTCCTTGGATATTAGAGTAAACAAACTACCTGAATCCACTAATACTTTTACAATTGTAGACTCCAGTGTTACATTGCAATGGGTTTTTTCTAATTTATCTGAACTTTCTCTCTTCAGGTTTTTCCGACTTACAGACTCCACATCCTGCTAACCAGACCTCCCCATTTCACCAATTGTTAGTACAATTTACTCAAAATCATCCTTTATATCATCCACAGATTTGACACTGCTATTTAACATCTTCCCCTTTGATCTACACACTTTAGCCATATGGCCTCTCCTACCACACAACCTACACGTCAAAGTCCATGGTATACACATTGAGCTTGAAGCTATGTGCCCTGGGCACCCACATCTAAAACATGTGATGTTTGTACTTTTCTTCTCCGCAGCTTTTGCTCCAGCATTTTTAACCACCTTATCTTGCTTCTTGGATCTAAATTCGTTCACCTCAACAGTGGTTTCTTTGTTAGAGTCTCTCATATAGTTCTTTGTTATTTCAATCTTTTTCATCCAGGCATCTGTATGCTCCATGCTTCTCGCTATTTGTATAGATTCTTCTAATGAAGGATCTATAGATAACAACTTTTCTTTCACTTTCTTGTTATTTGTACAACGAACGATTTGATCACGTATTACGGAATCACCTAGATCACAGAAATCACATGTTACCGCCAATCCCCTTAAAGCAGTGACAAAAGACATTGGCGGTCATTCCAACCCTGGCGGTCCGAGACCGCCAGGGTTGGGGACCGCGGGAGCACTGCCAACAGGCTGGCGGTGCTCCCATGGGCATTCTGACCGCGGCGGTACAGCCGCGGTCAGAAACGGAAAACCGGCGGTGTACCGCCGGTTTTCCGCTGCCATGGGGATTCCGACCCCCATACCGCCATCCTGTTCCTGGCGGTTTCGGCCGCCAGGAACAGGATGGCGGTATGGGGGTGTCGTGGGGCCCCCTAACAGGGCCCCACAAAGATTTTCAGTGTCTGCCATGCAGACACTGAAAATCGCGACGGGTGCAACTGCACCCGTCTCACCCCTTCCGCTCAGCCGGCTCCATTCGGAGCCGGCATCCTCGTGGAAGGGTGTTTCCCAGCCCAGCGGGAAACCCAGAATAACCGCGGCGGTCTTCTGACCACGCAGCGGTATTCTGGCAGCTCCCGCCGGCCCTGCGGTTACCGCGGCCGGCGGGAGTCAGAATGACCCCCATTATGTCCTCATCATGACCCTGAATGTCGAAAAATGTATGTCGCTCAAATACCGTACTTATCTTTGGAGTAAAATGTTTCTCTAACATTTGCAACAACATCTCATAAACATTCATAGGTAGACCTTCACCCGTACCCAAAAGTATTTCAGGCAAGTCATCATATATCCTTCTACCTTCTGTTCCTGAATGATGCAACAAAATTGCTTGTTTTCTGACTGGACTGTATTTGTCCCCAGATATAGCCAATAGGTATGTTCTTCCATCTCTTCCATGTTATTGTTGGCTCCCGGGGTAGGGGTAAAAAACATGGTGGTGCAGAAATATTCTGTTCAGCAATATCTTCAACAAAATTTAAAATAACAAAATTCCATAAAATAGTAAAATAACAATCTAAATTAACAATCTAAATTAACAATCTAAAATAACAATCTAAATTAACAAACTAAATTAACAATCTAAAATAACTATTTAAAATAACTTGTTATTATTGTCCATTAAATTATACTCCTATCCAGAAGTCTCTTTTCCTGTTCTATTCCAGTCCCACAACACTGTTAGTCCTTCTACTGTTTCCTCTACTTTGAAGACATGGAGATCCGCGTTAAGGGTTACCCAGTCACTGAAACCACTAGAGGAGCTCCCTCATAAAAAAGAACTGTACCACTTTAAATTTTTCTTTTAATATTGCACATCTCACCACAGAGACGCGTATACTTGCGTCAGCTCCCTTCCGTTTCGGCAGTGCAGCGCCTTCATAAATATGCGGGTCGCATGCTCCACTGCTGCGTCTTCCTGCTTCTGCAGTGTGGCGTGTGAATGAATGTGCGCGCCACGCACTCCAACGTGCTGCTGGTTCTCCCTGCCGAGCGCTCCCACGTGCTGGCGGGTCTCAAACAGCACCCGCGCACGTGTACAGCATGAGAGAAATACACGTGTGGTTCTTTCTTCCGTTAAAACGTTAGCACGTGACAACGTAACTGTCAACGTGCTGCCGCCCAATAATTATTATTTGTTCCTTTAGGAACAAAAGGTGCCCTTGAAGATACAGTACGTAACACACAATCAATAAGTAATCAAGGCAACACCAGAAAATTAGCACTCAGTGCTGCCTGTAAAATATTACTGAAAAATATATCTTTTGTTTTAAGAGGCCTACATGCGAGCCGGTCCCAGTAACGCAAAGAAAGTAATAGACTCACAATTAGCACGCTTCGACAGTGTCCTTCCACATTACTTTTCTTCTTTTTTTTTCCTTTTTCCTCTTTTATCCCATCCTCGTCGCCAATTATGTAGTAACCAAACAGGATTAGTGAAGATTAGGGAATCCTTTATTCCAGGAATGCTTCAATGAGTACAGCATAGATAACTCCCAGCTTGCTACTTCTTCCTCGCTCTCCAGTATTCTGATCCCCAACCTTCCAATTAGTCCCACTAGAATGTACCTTCCCTTCACATTCCATTCCATTCTTATAAGCACATTACTACACTGACACTTACAAAATATTACTGTCTAGTTTTATACAAATGATTTTCCTCAGACAAAAAAGACTGGAGAGAAATTTGCTAAGGGTACTCCCAGAGGTGAGATGGGAAATGATTTACACTTAGGTTCCTAACAGGGCTAGGAGCACATATGGGAAACAGAGGGTATGTCTAAAAGTATGTATTGGTACTAAATGTCTTTTAAATTGAATGAGTGGGACAAGAGCAGGTTGGATAGTTGTTGGAGAGGTTGTGGAGCAGTTAGCACCCTGGTCCTTTTGACCATTATGACACCATGACACTGTATGAAACTTCACACTTTCTGGTCAACGATGCTTGACTCTTGATTCAATAATTGACTGATTCTCACGTTTCCACAAAACATTGCGGGCCTCAATCCTTTCCCTTGTACTCTAAAAGGGTAAACAAATTTTGTTAGCCCTCGAAGTAGGCCATAAGAACACAATGGGAGAAAAGAAATGCCACTTAGATGGCCACATGGTTGCATCTTATATGGGATCCCCTGGTCATGGCGAAACTCATCATCACTTGAAAACAAAGTAGCTACATTTGAAACTAACTATTCCTTGAATACCTAGCAACTTAATTCAGGGAGCTTACTTTACTTAGTTTTTGACGTTTCTTAGAGTGATTGCATAAGAGAAATCACGAATCATTTAAAATGGCGGAATTTCTGTCTTTCCATATGAGGGAGGTATTTGAAAAAAACGTATAGACTTTGTGGTTAGGTCTTCTCACATATGCTACTCTTGATGAGGGTCATCAGCTTTTGTTTAACTATTTTTTGATAATGCATGAAACAATTAAGAAAACATGCTTTAACGTTGCTAGCCCACCAATTGGTTGTACTTGTGGGTAATGGTAGGTGTTCCTAAACCATAATTAAATATTTAACCCATAAAGGGTCCGACACATATCCCTCAGAAACGGAAGACTATTAGGACACAGAGGTATGGGCTAACCATAGAACCACATTCTCTAATATTGCATGCATAGTGTGGAAGACAAATCAGAAGGGTTGGATTCCCTCAAAATATTTTTTAGTATGTCTGCATATGTGGGATATAAGAAAATGCAATTGGATGCAGCTCAAAAAAGCAAGAACATGTTGGTTTATGATGAGAGAGATGTTTGCCAGTGTAGTCATCCCTCATGTTATATCTTCAATCTTCTCAATAAAAAAATACATTGAAGTTACAATGTAGCCCTGATTGAAAGTTCTGCAAAATAGGGTGGGGTATATATCACCCTTACTGCAGTGAATACCACACCCTTACCCCAGTGAAAACCATTATCTTGGCTCGAGGTATTGACTGGGTGCAGTAAATACCTTCTATCATGCATTTTAAAATTGGAAATGGGGTGAATATGCAGAATTGTTTTTTAGTACACTAAATTTCTCATACTCACCTAATAAATATATATGTATATATATCATACTAGTTATCTCTAGTAATTGTAATTGGTGCCTTAAAGTAACTAAAACTTGTGCCCTACCACATCACGGGCCAGTAGTAAAGACCGCCATATTACGACTTTGGCAGTTTGGTTGAGGCCAAACTACTGAAATGCCACAGATACTGCCTGTGTGGTCAGAGCGCCAGGCCAGAGGTGAGCACCTCTGGCCCGGCGGTAGCCGTAATACTGCTAATAGTATTGCGACGCAGACCGCCAGCATTTTCGTGGCGGTCGCACCGCCATGAAAATGCTGGCAGTCATGCATCCGGTGACAGGAATCTACATTCCTGTCGCCGGCAGACACCTCCCCACATGACCACACACCTACATTCACACACCTCCACTCACACACACATTCACTTGCATTCACCCCACACACTCACACCCAAACACGCACTCTGATACACCCATTCACTCGCACACACTCACTCAGACACATACACTCACAAACACGCACTCAGACAGATGCCCCCCTGGCCCCCTCTGCATTCACACAAACCTATATGCACTCACACACACAACACCCCCTTGGCATACACTCACTCATAAATGCACACACAGACAACCCTTCCCCCCACATTCATGCACCCACGCAGACACCAAACACATCCATAGTAACATCCCCACCCGCTCTGACACACACACACTGCCACTCACACAGACGCACCTCCCTCGCACGCATACACACAGACACCCCCACTCACTTGCACGCATACACACAGACACCCCCACTCACTCACAGACTTGCACACATGCACCCTCACTCGGCATGCATCCCAATACACACACCTACTCACTTGCATCCCAACACAGCCCCCTCCCCTCTGCTTCCATTCGGACACACACCCTCCACGCACACATATATACACACAAGCACTCGTGCACACCCGCAGCCCTACACATACATGCACACACCACACACATGCACACACCGCCTTCTTTCGGACGGTCCACCTACCTGTCTCAGTGAGGTGGTCGTCCAGGAAGGGATGGGTCTCGGGTTTTCCACCGCCAGCACCACACTGCTGTTCAAGAAACCGCTGTGCTGTATTACGTACCGGAATACGGCGGGTGGTGTCCTGTTGGGGTGGCAGTGCTGGTAGTGGAAACTTCTCTCTTCGGCCATCGGCCAGGCCATCGGTGTTGGATTTCCACCCGTAAACAGGCAGAAATCTGACATAACTTATAATGTGGCGGTCTTCGCACGATCATGGCTTCGGCAGACTTGTGAAAAGACCGCCGAAGTCAGATGAGGGTCTAAGTCTCTAGTCCTGAAATGGCTACCGTTATATTGTTTTTAATGTGGTGATAGCCAATCAGATCTCAGGTGGGATGTGTTTGGTCCAGAGATCCTCTGTTTTGTGATATACACAAAGATGCTGAGCCTTAATTGCTGAACAGATTTACACCAAATCACAAACAGCACTATTTCTTGACCAAGATTTCGTTTTCTGCCAAATTTGGTGTAAGTCCGTTAAACAGTTTTTGTGGTATCACTGTTCCATTTCCATGGGGAAAACATGTTTTGGCACTTTGGGACCTCCACTTTTTCTCAACCCCCACTTGATGGATCACCCTGAATTTTTCCAGGATTGAGCTGAGGTGGATGGGACTTTTTTGTGGGAAGTTTCATGAAGATTCATCAAATGGACCCAAAGTAATTGGGAAATCAAAAAATGTTGTTCCTTGGAAACACAGACTTAACTATAACTACCCTTGCTATCTCTGCCACAGATTAAATCTTTATGACTCTGGATGGAGGAGACGTGCTGGCCCTTCATCCTTCAGGACCTCTCCACAGCGTTAGACAGTTTCCAACCCCATTCTCATCCATCACCCACACAACATTGGAATCCAAGAGCATGCACTCAAATTAATCTGCTCCTTCCTAACTAGATGGAGCCAGTCAGTCAGGCTGGCGCAGCATACAGTGGACACCCAAGACCTCACCTGGGGCATTCCCCAAAGATCCTCCCTGAGCCCCACCCTCTTTAAAGCATACATGAGCCCTTTAGTCAGCATCATCCACTCTAGTGAGATTAATGTCCTCTCATATGCTGATGATAGGCAACTCATTCTCCCCCTCATGAAGATGATGCCCAGTACCCAAACCAAGTTCAATGCCTGCATGACTGAAATCACCCACTGGATGAAGACCATCTATCTAAAGCTGAACATCGACAAGACTAAAATCATATTCGTATGGAAGAGCACATCACCATGGGACTCCAGTTGGTAGTCAACAGAGTTGGGACCAACACCCACCCCCACTACCCAGGCCAAGAACGTCAGGATCATAATTGACTGCCCAAGTCAATGCTATCTCCATCTCTTGCTTCCATACCTTGAAGATGCTGAGTAAGTTTGTCAAATGGCTTCCAAACAACACCTGTAAAACTGTCTTGCACACCCTGGTCACAAACAAGTTGGACTACAGAAACACTCTCTAAGCTGGGATCAACATAAAACTCACCAGGAGGCTGCATTCCATTCAGAACTCTGCATCAGAATAACCCTCAACCTCCTTCATCGCACTCATATCACACCACACCTGAAGGTGCTCCACTGGCTCACCACTCACAAATGGGAACAATTGAAACTCCTCACCCACACTTTCAAGACACTAAAAACACTTTCCCAGCATACCTCAACATTTGCATCTGCGTTCACAACTTCCTGACTTCTCCGCTTGCCACACTACTTGCACACTTGCAATGCATAAGGAAAACCATATCCGGTTGTCGAGCCTCTTCCTCACGTCTTGAACTCCGCAAGAAGCTGAAGACCGGGCATTTCAAGTGGTCCAGTAGGCCCTACATGTGGCTAGACTCACACCTGCTCAGCGCCAGGATACACTTCCAGGTGATAGTGTTCCCTACAAATCTGCATACCATAACACATCAACTGAAGGTAATGCTTCAGTTTCCTGAGAGCACAAAATTAGTCCAAAAGCCAACAAACAGACCACACTAATTACTAACCACTAAATTAACTATTAACTTTGGGTTTAGGAGTTGCATGCTACCTGCCATAAAGTGCTTCAGCTCCTCCCCAAAGGCAGAACGTGCTATATAAATGTAATTACAATACAATACAATGTTTTGTCTTTTTTCTGGGCCTTTTCTCTGATAAATCTCTGGAGGTTTTATCTGCCATCATCTTTCGGGGGAAGATTGTGAGGGGGCAATAATTAACACACAACTGATCACTGTGCAATCTGCTATTTGCACAGTGATCAGAATTTGGCTCTGAACATTTAATCAGGGCCACGGAGCATAAGTGAAGATTATCCCTGAAAAGTGGAGCGTGTATCCTTCAGTACCATTGACTCTCACGTTAGTTTCCTTACAGTCTTTCAAAAGCTGGCGGAGGTACAGATGTTTCTTCCACTTACTTCCTGTGGGCCCTAATTCTGGGTTTATCGTATTTGGATTGCTGTTTGTTGCATTCGATAAATAACGATATCCTGGGGTTTGTCATTTACTGAATGTAATAAATTATGGCATCTTCGAGTTTTGCCAAGAAATGATCCATAACAAGCACATTTCGGTGCTTTGTGTATCAAAATCAGCACGTTCCATTATTTACTGGGTCTTTTTTTACCTAGTGAATTTTGACTGGTTTATAGGAGGAAAAATCCGACTGACACACTTCTAATTCCGACCCTCGTGAAAACAGTGGTTTATCTGGGTATCAGACGTTTAGTAGCCACTCGCAACTGACCACTCACAACCGACTGCCTTGGACTGTTTAGTTTCTTCACCTTCAGTGGAGTCGAGGGGCTGAAGTAGACTGTGCTCGCGCTTTCCAAAGGGGGCTTCAAGCTTTCATAGCCCTGTTCATATGCTCATAAATGACACTGCAGACAAGGTGAAAACTAATATCTCTAGTAATTTAACACAGATTTCGGTGGAATAATGCTCAGATTGGCGTGCAGGTAGTAGTATGTGACCCCTTAAAAAGAGAGGCTTTCCTTGTTAGTGGAAGTATTCCTCTGTAAGTGCATTTCAAGGCAAGTCGTGATCTGAAGGAACAAAATTAATTCTTTATTAACCTTAATATGCTACCATTAAGACACACCAGAAATGCATTTTAAAATATTATTCTGCAAATATACTAATGGGATTTTTGACTTGCTAGAGTAAGTGTAAGTGTGTTTGAGGAAATTCAAATTGCACAAACCATGTTTGCTCTGACATAATTCTCCTGTGAATCGTGACTGCTGAATATGACAAGCATTTGCAATGCAATGGGTCTCGCATTTGCTCGAGTTAGAGCTATTAGTGTTGTAAACTCCTAACCGGACTTTTCTTGCCACATAAACTGATAATGAACAGTAAAACAGTTTCACATATGCATGGCGACGGTCGCCATAAGTGTGAAGGAGACACAGAAAAGGAAACAGAAGCTAACTCGCAGTGAAACGTATTGGCGAAAGTGCAATTATCCATGTAACTGGCAAAAGTAGAATTATCCATGTGACCAGCAAAAGTAGCATTATCCATGTAACAGGGTCGATGTCATGGAATTGGCTCGACTACCCCGATGCATAGTAAATAAAAATAAAAAAGTGCAGAAGCCATTCGGAAAACACAGAGCCTCAAATGTTTTCAGTGGTTTACCGGTGCTGTAGAGGAGGGATAAACACCAGAAAAGGCATGACGTATGCATGCCTTTCACTAATGAAATCAAGCAAATTTTAAAAAGTAAGCCCACATACTAATCAAACTACTGGGCGTCGTTAAAAGCCCACAGAGAGATTAGAACAGGGGCTAGAGCGCTTGCACACACTCCACCTAAAAAAGCCTAGCAGTGTGAATGACATATGAATGCTGTACCTTGTAGTCCCCTGTGAAGTGCTCTGACACCCTACACTGGTATGAGAGGTGCTGTAAAACAAATGGATTACAAGTGACAAAGAAGCTATGGAGAGATGAGAGGTCCCTATGGTTTTACTTCCTTTCCTTTTAATGTGAAAAAGCTTTCTCAGGTCTGATGAACCTAAAAAATTAAAACAAATAACTTTGGAAAAGTAGAACCTGACCTGAGAATTCAACTTTCTGAAATAAAACAAAACATTGAAAGGTTAGTCGCCGAGATGCCGCGCAAGCCTTCCCATTACATTTTTTTACCCCCCCCCTTATATTTTTTCAATATAAAATAGTTATATCTTTAGTAGTTTGTGTATTTGTTTGGTGTGTACTTGTTTATTTTTTGTGAATTACTGTTTTAATGTTTGCAATTTAAATTGTACAAATGATTTGGGGGGCCCCAGCTTCCAGTAATGATTCAGTGGGCTTTCTCAGGAGTCAAAAGTTTGGAAACCACTGTGCTATGGTATAGAAAACGCAAAGGCCAGTTGCCAATATATTTTACAGAAACCATTGAAAATAAAATTTTAAAAAGTTGCACGATAAGGTAGGTTGCTCTCGAGGCGCAGTGGCCTTTTTAAGGTAACATACAATAGTAAATTTGATTTTAAAGCACTGAAATTTCTAAATTGTAAAGGATGACTTTAAACACGTAAAAAAGTATGTTTTATGCCTAACAGACACAAAATATCTCATGTCAACCTCCTATGTTCCACATGTAATTTTCTTTGCATGATAAGATTGATTTCCAAATCTACTAGAACTTGAAAAGTTGTCTTCAATGCCATCTGAAAAAATTTAGAAGACCTACAAAGCTAATGCTATGTAAAATTGTCATTTTATTTCCAGTCAGTCGACTAAAACGTTTCAAAAACTGATATGGCTGAATTCTTCAGATTGGACTAAAACAGCTGCAACTTTCTTTAAACCTACATGGCGCAGAGCGCTCCAGATCCAATTCACCTTAAACGCAAGACAACATTTAATTACTAAGCAAAACAAACAATGCCAGAGGGAGAAATTTGGAGAAATGAAAAGTCTGACTACCAGGGTAAGTACAAGCAGACTGTCCTGAAGACTTGCAAGAAGCACCACCAATATGCACCCTATCATCAACCTGGAGGAGGAAGTAAGATGAAGTGTAATGACTGCAGTCAAAGGTTAAACCCCTCTGTACAAAACGTAAACTGCATCAAGCTAGGAACTCTTCAATACTTATTTAATGATGGAGAAAGTAGACATCTTTCTCTCAATCCGTGACAAAACACTACTTTAAAATGTTTCCACATCTTGTGCCATAAAATGTTCTTTCACCAATCACCGAATGCCAAGGATGAGTATTTTAGTTGCCTTTCTGGGTGAAGTGTAAGAGGGTCAACCCATCTAACAAGCACACCCTGGACAAATCCTTCATCCCTCTCTCTCGCACACACAGCTCCGTGAAACATCGGGCTCCTCAGCATGTCACGCTTCCCATTTGCTAATACAACAGCCAAAATCTGGCTGCTAAATTTGAATGAGTGATCATTTGTCAAACACCAATGCGCAGTCTTTAAAGACAGTAACTACCAGCTCATCCGAAAACGTAGGCTATTATCCTGCACAATTTAGAAGAATCCACATATCACCCTACTTTACGTATATTACAAGGTACAACCTTACATTTGTAGCACCAAGTTACACCATCACCATTTGGTCACTTCAGAGGACCGCTTCGTGGGTGAAGCAAGTCAACTAGGTGGGATTTGGAGTCAGCCCCAGATTTAGGACACACATCTAAAACAACTTATGATCTATTCATTGGTTAAGCACATTTTTAATAAAAGGAGTCATATATGCTCAGCCAGATCTTCAATTCCAATGGGCGTTGCGAAGTGACCCTGACGATGTATTCCATGTAACATTGTAAACAAAATATCCTGTAATACAGAACGATCAATGTACACAAAAATATTCAGTGATTAAGTTTACAGCACCTGCGATATTCAACGTGCATCTGGAATGGGGCACTGTCTCAAAAAAATGTGATTTCACTTTTCTGACTCACTCATTTCACGTTATGAGCTGAAGCACGGTAGTTTATTGGGCCCATCCCATTCCCTTCAACCTAGGATAGCAATAGTCGACCTGTCACTGAAATGCAGATGTCAGGAGACGGACGAACGTCCCCTTCACATCCACATATCCCGTCCCATCCAAGTCTGTGACTGGGGTGTTGCACCTACAGGGACCCGAGCAGTTGCTGGACTTTTGAAGCGGCGAAGCCAGCAGGCTGAAAAGTAATTAAGAAGCAGACAGCTGGGCAGTAATAATCCTAGATTAATTATCGTCCATATTCCCCATGTGTATGACATGCCAATTTATTCAGGAAATGTTTGGTTAAAATCGTGGCATATAGAATCCAAACGTTATACTGCAGATCAAGGCCAAGGAAAAGGAAATTCACGAGTTCAATTAAGAGGCGAATACAAAATGATCTGTGTCACACCTAAACCCTCGCGTCACTTGGAACCTCGCTAACTGAACACGAACATTTTCATTCCACTTCAAGGGGGAAATTCACAAACAGTTATTAAAAAATGAGCTGAACAAAATATATCCGCGGCAACGGGATTTGCAAGGCCCACTAACGGGTTCATAAAACACATAGAAGGACCGGGTATTAAATCCCCGTCGCATTAAATAAATAATGCTTGTTAGCCACAGAGCATTTCACAGCCGTTTACGTAACAGGTCAGAATGGATGACCACCTTCTCACTACATAAAAAAGTCCAAACAGGTGACATGAGCCGTCACAAAAATGACCAAGGTAAAAATACGCACATGGATGCGCATGAATCCTAAAGGACGTCTTCACAGGGACTGTTTTAAGGTGGGGCGTCTCCAGAACATGGGCAAGGCCTCACATCTCTGACTTCGATTTAGCCTAGGGGCTGCCTGACAGGGTTGAGCTGCTATAGACCTTTGGTTTTGATCTGCACTCCTTTGAGAAAGAGTAAGTCGGTGATGCAGCGAAAGGGAGAGACTCTCAAAACCCCTTCCATCTATCTCACCACGTTAGGCCTCCGCCTCAACCTGCTCACGACCCAGCAACGGATCCGACTTCGTCATGTGCCAAAATGACGAGCAGCCGAGGCAGCGGAGAAGTAGACAAACTGAACTTCAACTCACATTGCCGCTCCTCACGCTGGCTTGTCATTGGTCATGGCAGACTGCTACGTGATGGGTTCCACAAACGCAGGATGCCACGATTGGTATAAATTAGTGTTAGTGCGTCTGACCTTAATAACTAAACTTACATGGGGACGCGAATAGGTTGGTGAACCTTTTGACTCGCAACTAAGATGTTCTTATCATAGCTCCAGTACATAATCAATACACAATATCAATAATCAACAACCATCAATAACAGTAATAATCAATGGAGTCAGTAATTGTCACGCACAATGATCTTTCAGTCATGAAAAACCACACCTTTTAGTAAAAGTTAGAATATTTATTTCCCTATATTAACAACGCTAAAGTCATGTAGATTAATCTCAAAATCAAATGGAACACATACAGAAACAATACTGGCTGTCCAAAGCGGCAGAAGAAACGTAATCTAATCAAAGCTTGAACTACAACACATTCTAGAGTTACAGTGCAAATTAATAACAGAGTCAACTGCGTCAAAGTAATTACGTACATTTAAGTTCAGCATCGAAATTCATCAAGCCTTATTTCTCTATTAGCACAATTTCATTAGTGAGACTCCTTAACTAACATTCGATTAGCATCAGCGTGTTTGGCTTCATGCAAAACAATTTAGTAACACAAATTTGGAAAAACATCTAACTATGTCTCTATCAAAACAATGCAGTTGGTACCTAGAAAGAAAAGGCAAATGTGCATGATAATCAACAGTCTAATTCACAATACCTATCCTCAGTGTGGATCAGCAAGCAGAGTCAGTGTTCATCCTCAGGACATCAGTCGATCAGCAAGGCCTCAGGATTCAGCATCAAAGTTCAGAAAACGCAAAGTCTTCAAGCATTAAAGTTAAACGCGTCTCTTGTCAAGACGCATGAGGAAATCTTGACCTTTCGGCCAGCGAGAAAATGGGCTATGAATCTAATGACAAAATGCAGAATACTGGGTTCTTCTCAGTGCAGTGTTGTTAAATCAAAACTCCTAAAACGACTTCCCAAATCCCTATTGGTCAGTTACTCGCATGTTCACACTTTATCCAATAAAACTAAAACTCCAAATCTATGAATTCTGCCATTATCCCCTTCACATGTCGTTGATTGGTTTGTCCTGCAATGTCCTCATCATCCGGCTTGTCAGGTAACAAAATTGTTGCAGCTTCCATTCCAGTCAGTATATCCATTGTTCTTCTCCTGAGAAAGTCAGTCTCACACGCATTACACATAAAATGTTACATTAACAAGAACAGCATCTTCTAATGAGAAAACTTCAGTTGTGAGCACATTTAAACAAGGCAAAATGAAATCACAGTTTAACTCTCTAGGACAACCATTTTTTAAACATTAAGAAATACAACTTTGACATGAGGTGTGGCAAACTAGGCCAAGACATTTGCTAAGTTAAGGCTTACAATTAATAAAGCTAGAGTATAATGCATAACCCTTAATATGACATACTACTACATTACTCAAACATATATTCAACATTTCACAATATGAATTCACAAGTAAGTACACTTTGTGAACATTGGCGGCCACTCTTTGTAATCACATTTTCAAATGCATGCATTATTTTCTACGTTATTATATTTTCTACACAAATCACTTATTCAGAATACATGAACACTCGTTAAAATTTTTATTAAAACACCTGCGCTAGCATTTGACGCCCGTCAATGTGCTCCGTGAAGCGTCTCTGCATGGACCACTTCGATTGGATAGTTAGAACTTGAGACTCTAGGAAGTTTACGCCGATTGGGTAATGTTTACAGCCATAGAATTTGAAAAGAGAAGAAACACTCAATAAATAAGTAAGGTAATGACAGCTGGGCTGTGAAAATAGATAAAAAGTATACTCATGCTACAGCTTCGACATAGTAGAACAAGCCGTTTCAAAGCACCACTGCCACCATGAACGCGAGAGTTATTAGCTCCCTGCCTGAATATCTAGGAAGGATCCCAACTGCCTTGTAAGGCAAACCGAAACCGGAGGAGGGGGCCATCAGATGGTGTAACAGGAGGAAGCGTGACATAGTGTGATGGCCAACAGAAATATTCAGGAATGTTTCCTTAGTTCATATGCCAGGGGAGGGAACTCAGCACATAAAGGAGGGACATTTCACAAAATGCACCAATAAAAATAAAGCATTTAAAACAACCACAACAAAGAATGAATAGGAAGAGTGGGCTTGGTTAAAGCCCACAGAGAGATTACAACAGGCTCTAGAGCGCTTGCTCGCTCAACCCTAAAAAGGCTGTATGGCTACAAATGGTGGGCAACAAACATAACTTTATATCTTTACTTATTCTTTTACATGTTTTTTATTTTACACAGTACTAAAAGGATAGAAAGGCAGTACGAAACTCAGTGTGCTTTTTGGATAGTGCACTCTTACCTAGCCTTTAGACGCTAGTGCCCAAAGACGGACATGGATTGAAGGCGGTGAAGTGTAAAGCCCTAGATTCCTCGCACTGTCTTATCCTGTGCCTTACGACAGTTCAGATCCTGTATAGGATAGTGCTGTGGAAACACTCACACTCCTAGACCCAAGTGTCACACTGCAGGTTGTAGCTTGGCCCATGACTCGCCCGACAGATTCCCTCATGCCCTGCTCGATACAGCAGGATGCTTTGAGTACTTGCCTGCAGTCTGGGGGTTGTGCTGGTGGGCCACAGGGGCATTGAAGGAGGCAATTTCTCCTACCAGACCATTCTGTGACATGCTTTTCTCTGGGGGCCATGTCGGAAGTCACCTTAGTTCTCCTTCCAGAATTCCCGGGAAGGATTTTTCTTATGCCCTATCTGTCATGACTGTTCTCCTATTCTACATGGCTATTTCTTCCCAATCCATCATGGCAATCTCACTTCTTCCCTGACACAATTTCCTGTTTTTAGGGCATCTAAGAAGTAGGACTGGTTTCTTTCATGCATTGCAACACTTCTTCTATCCAGTAGGTTGTTTCTGCACTCCTAACAATCCTCTCTTTCAGAAACCTTCCAGTTTCTTCTCCTGAGGTCCTCCTAGTTTCCTGTTGTCACAGTTTCACTCTGGTTACAGATCCTTCCTGCTGCGCTCCTGGTATTCCTGCCTCTATCTCTAGTCATAGTGTTTTGGTCATCGCCTTGCCATCTCAAAGCCTCCTTCACCAACTGAGGTTTTTTACCTTCAGGGTTTTTTCCTCTTGAGGGTTTCTTCTGGGAGGCACTATCTGCTTAGGCGATATGCATGTCAGCCTATTGTGGCTACCAGAAAGGGTTGCCCTTATGTCTGGCAGATGAAGGCAGATAAGACCTGGGCACACAGATCCTCTTGTTGTTCCAAGTCTGCAGCTAGAAGCGCATTGTTCAAGGAACTTGACAGCAAATACACACACTTTACAGGTGTCTAGGCTGTGCAAGACTGAAGGCCCTCTTAAACAAAGGGTAGCCTTCCTCTTCGAGTCCTTGGAACGTGGCGTATCAAACGTGGCCGTGTCATCTTTCATCTTCCCAATGGCTTCTGGGGGTTCCCTTCTTAGGCTACTCCTAGGCTCTGCGACAAATCATTCTTAGATTACTCTTTACATTATGTGTTGTTGTTGCATTCTCTGATAAACAATGAGTGCAAGGAAATTTCAGTGCAAATAGGAATTAACTCAATTATGCTTAGAAACTTGCTCCTAACAGGAGTGAAGAGGGCTAAGAAACTGCAATGTGGATGTGTTTTTCAGGAAATTGCTTCCCCAACAGGCCCCCCCCACTGACACTCTGAGAGGGAGTTAGTGAATGGAGAAAGTTTGGACCCAAGATCTGAATTGCCTCTGAACCATTCAGGGAAGGAAGTTGGAAGAGTTAGAACATGCCAAGAATGTTAGAAAAGAGTTTAGAAACAAACTGGTAAAGGTTACCTTTGCTCCGTGTTTCTTGTCCTCTTGCCCGGACTATTCTTGCCCATTTCTGTCTGATGGATTGTGCTGCAGATCTAAAGCGAGCCCACAACTCTAATCAACTCTTGCCACCCTTCACCACCCAGGCCCTTAATTAACTGAAATCAGTCATCTTGATTGTTTCACAAAGCACCATATGAGACTCAGAAATGTTCAAATTCAGGCTGTCAATATTCCTGCCTAAAATGGCAGTAGGCAAAGTCTTGAAGAGGATTCCCATGCTGGCCATGCTCTCAGCAGGCCAGAAAAGGCCAAATGTATGCAGTACATCTGAGTTCATGCACTGAATAGTTTATTATTCACTCCTTAAAGAAAGATGTATTTCTCTTCAACTGGAAATACTGCAATCATGTGGGTGAGGGGACCAGTCATGTACAAGAGAACATCATCTCCCTCTCTGTTCATTTTATGTCATGCTCAAGAAAAAACAATTTCATTAAAAGAGGAGGCTGATGGTTCCAGATACAAAGAGAAGTGGTCTATGGGCATACAACTGCCCACTTGGGTTTCTATAATCAGAAATGGCACTATTAACCCAAAACCAATCCACTTAGTCTGTGTATAAAGATCTTGTGCTTGTGCCAGTCAGTAGTAATCAAGAATGCAATGGGACCTGGTGCCAGATAGGACTATGACTGGTATTGGTGTAGTAAAATGCAAAAATGATCAGGGTGCCATGGTCCCTAAAGTCATTGCACCTGCTGCACCAATGGTAGCTACACCCTTGCTGCCAATGTACAAACTGGAATTCAGATGAACTTTCTTCATGTACTTCATGTACTGTATGGTGCTTTGCTCCGCGCAAATTCGTGTTCATAAAGTGCCCTCCAATCAATCTTTAGTTCTGGTTGAGGCAACTATCAACATTAAATACATTTCAATAACATGAAGTACGTTTGGCTTCACATGGAAGACAGAGTGGCAAAGTTTCAAAACCATAATTATTAAATAATTAGCAAAGTTACAAACTCAGATCATCAAATTAGTGGTAAATCGATAATCAAGACATGAATGTTAGTCGATATTTCACTTTTATAAACATAAAAAGAACAATGCAATTTATATTAAAATCATAAATCCATAAAATCAGATTAAAAATGCATCAGAAATCTTATCCTAACAACATTCATTAAAAGCAACAAATCAAAATTCAAATTACGATCCCTCATTGAATGCAGCTTGGCAACACTACTTAAAGATAAAAACAAGTTAATTCATCACCAAGCATTTGTAAATATAACAAGGCTGCTCTAACCTGAACTTAAGCCTCTTGTGCAGAGAAATTTAAAATTACTTCTGAAGATGCCTAAAATTACTGCAGACCACTGGGAAACACATTGTGTCCTTTGGTGAGAAACTGTCATGGTCACAAGAGCCTAATGACTTGACATTAGAGCAGCCTTTTGCAATTCCAATTACTGAATGAAGAATGTTTATCCTAAATCTAGTTAATAAGTGAGCATTGGTGTTGGAGATCGGGTTACTAGTTGTGGGAGATGAAGCCCTACTCAAGCAATCTCTGCGAGGGTGAAACAAAAGCAACCCCAAATTAACCAGTCCTTAAACCTCTGATAGCTTGGCACAAAAGCAGTTAGCTTAGCTTAGAGGTAATGAATAAAGTGTTTATGCAGTACTTCAAAGAGTAATAAAGTGAAATAACATAAACAAATCCCACACCAATTTAGAAAAATAGAGTAAAATGTAATAAATATTAGAGACAAATGGACAAAAATCTAATCAGTAGAATGGAAGATATGCAATTTTATAGATTTAAGTGAAAATAGTGCCTAAAAGCAAAAAGTACAAACTGTGGTCATCTGGTTGCACCGGGCCAGCACAAATCCACAAGTTCAGATCTGTCCCGATGGAGCACAGGCCAGATACAGGGGCCAAATTAGGCCTGCTGAACAAGTGTACCTTCAATCCTTGTTGTGGAGCCTTGCAAGCTTACATATCAAGGATATGTTCTGCAGCCGAGGCGATGCAAGGTTTGGCACAGAGCAGTGTTTCCGGGATGCTGCAACGTGGCAATTCGATGACCTGCACCTTCGTCGAGGGTGCCATCAACGAGAGGCTTGTGATGCGAATTCCTGTGTCGAAGATGCATTGCATACTGGCTGGTTTTGCAGAAGTTGCAGGGCTTGTGATGAGAAGTCCTCCATCGAGGCTGCATCATGCAGTGGTTTGGATAGAGAGTTTTGTGCGGTGATGCTTCGCTCTGGGGTTCTGATGCAGAGTTTTGGGAGTTGATGCATCACGCTGTGTCTGGTCTGCCGGGACCACAGCTGCGCTTCCAAAGCACCTTCAGGTCCACTTTAAAGTGTTCAGGATTGGGGTGGCACCACTTGAGGGATAAGACTCACAGCAGACTGAGTCCAGGTTCTGGGTTAAAGATGGTTGAATCCTGTTCTGTCCCTAAAACTTCTGAACAAGAGGCCAGTCAACTGGCCCTTGGAGTCACTTTTGCAGTGCTGGGTTCAAGAAGCAGGTCTTGTCCTTTACTCAGGCAGCAGGGCAGTAAAGTAGAGGTCCTTCTTGCAGAGCAGTATAGCAGTCCTTCTGAGTCTTTCACAGTTCCAGATATGTACTGAAGACTTTGAGTATAAGGTCCAATATTTGTACCTGGAGCCCGGTTTGAAGTAGGAGACATTTCTATAGGCTTCCACTCCACTGATGTGTCAGACATCACATTTCTCCCTGCCCTGGACCCTCATTGTCTGGGGACACAAAATACTAGTGACAACTGTTTGTGAGAGTGCTCAGGCACTCAGGATGTGCAAGTGTGGTGGGTGAAAGCTCCTCTCCCTCATCAAGTCAGAGTGGCCCATTCTACCTACACGTGGCCTCCCTCTGTCTCACTGTCTGGGGGCAATACACAAAGACAAACTGCCAGCTACTTCTAGTCATGTGACCCAGGAACAGGCTGCAGGCACCAAATGGTTATGACAAGAAATTGCCAACTTTCTAAAAGTGGCATTTTCTGACTTAAAATCTGACTTTACCATTAAAGAGGTCTTCAAATTACAACCCTCTAGGCACCAAACTCGACTTGTCTACCTGCTCCCAATTTGAAGTTTTCATGTATTAAATGTAATTAGAAAAGCCAACCGTTATCTTATAAGAAAGGTAGGGCTTGCAGTAGCTAAAAACTAATCTAAGAGTCTGTGACTACTTGGACATGTAAAGTTTTAAACAACATGCCAACCTTTTACATACACTGCACCCTGCCCACTGAGTTGCTCATGGCACACCATAGGGATGATTTATATGTCTTAGAAAGGAAGGCCTGGGCCTTGCAAAAGCTTTATTTTGCCAGGTTGAATGGGCCAATTGGGTACAAGCCAATAATTCTACCATGCTTAGGAGAGAGAGTGCAAACACTTTAGCACTTGTTAACAGTGTTATAGTGCACAGCCCTAGGGCCAACAAAAACGAGCTCAGCAAAAATAGGAGTGTGAAGGCAAAAAGTTGGGAGGAAGACAACCCTAAAGCTGACAGGTCTACCAATTGGTAACAAGTGTCAGGTAGGGTTCTATAGATGACACTGATTTATCTAACACAGTAGCTTGAAATGAGTGCTTCAGTAATTCGAAGTTCCCCTCTGTTTGCCTCCATGTGTCAGGAAATTACTTTTAACCCAATCCAAATCAGATTTTACAATGAGTTTAGGATGTGAAAACAACTTAGGGTGACTGAGAGCCCTTTGATCGAATTTTTCTATGATGGAACAATGGAAGGGCATTGGCTATGTCTAAACTAAGGCAATCTTGTAGTATCAACCTGTTGAGCTCTGCTTCCTTCCTAGCCCAAACTATGATCCATCCGAAGAATGGGAAAAACCCCAGCTCATCCAATGGGTATTGTTAGAAATTGGGTCTTTGGTTGGCAGTCAAGTTACCCCCTGTCCAAGCAAGGACCAGCACTCTAGTCAGGGTAAGTCACACACAATCCAAATTATCCTGTGCCCAACCTCTGGTAGCTTGGCACTGAGCAGTCAGGCTTAACTTAGAAGGTAATGTGTAAAGTATTTGTGCAAGAAATCATACAATAACACTATATAGCACCACAAAAATACACCAGACAGTGTTTAGAAAAATATATAATATTTATCTGGATATTTGCAGGTCAAAACGATAAAAGATGCAATATGAAAATGTAAAGATAGCACTGGAAAGTGATATAAAGTGTCTTAAGTCTTTAAAAAGCAAACAAAGTCTCTTTCAAGCACAAAGTACCTGGTTGGAGTGAAAAATCTCTGCAAAGGGCCGCAGAGGAGGAGATGTGTGGAAAAATGGTGTGTGCGTCGGTTTCGCCCCTTCACACACGGACTTGCGTCATTATTTTCCACGCGGGGAAGACGTTGCATCGATTTCCGGCACGCAGGCGGGTCTCCTCTTCGGGTTGCGGGGTTTTCAGATGCCCCCGGGTCTGTGCGTGGAATCCTGGGCTTGTTGACTGGCTGCGTGTTGTTCCGGTGGGCGATGCGTGGAATTTTCTCCCTCACGGCAGGCGCCGCATTGATTTCCCCTCTGGAAGTCGGGTGGCGTTGTCCAGGCGGGCTGTGTGTCGATGTTCCGGTCGCACTGCAGGCGCCGCGTTGATCTTTTCCTCGTGAAGTCGAGCGGTGTCTTTCCGGTTCGGTGTGCGGTGAATTTTTCACCACGGAACAAGCTGTGCGTCGCATTTTTTGCCACACAAGGAGTCCAGTTGTAAGAGAGAAGTCTTTTTGGTCCTGAGACTTCAGGGAACAAGAGGCAAGCTCTATCCAAGCCCTTGGAGAGCACTTCTGCAGCAAAGCAAGAGAGCAGCAAGACAGCAGGGCAACAGCAAGGCAGCAGTCCTTTCTAGAAAGCAGTCAGGTGAGTCCTTTAGGCAGCCAGGCAGTTCTTCTTGTCAGGGTGCAGGTTCTGGACCAGGTTTCTTCTCCAGGAGGTGTCTGAGGTGGTAGGGCAGAGGCCCTGTTTTATACCCAAATGTGCCTTTGAAGTGGGGGAGACTTCAAAGAGTGGCTTAGAAGTGCACCAGGTCCCCTTTCAGTTCAATCCTCTCTGCCAGGGTCCCAGTAGGGGGTGTGGCAGTCCTTTGTGTCAGAGCAGGCCCTCCACCCTCCCAGCCCAGGAAGACCCATTCAAAATACAGATGTATGCAAGTGAGGCTGAGTACCCTGGGTTTGAGGTGTGTCTGAGTGAATGCACAAGGAGCTGTCAACTAAACCCAGCCAGACATGGATTGTAAGGCACAGAAAGATTTGAGTGCAGAGAAATGCTCACTTTCTAAAAGTGGCATTTCTAAAATAGTTATATTAAATCCAACTTCACCAGTCAGCAGGATTTTGTATTACCATTCTGGCCATACTAAATATGACCTTCCTACTCCTTTCAGATCAGCCACCACCACTTCAACAATGTATGAGGGCAGCCCCAATGTTAGCCTATGAAGGGAGCAGGCCTCACAGTAGTGTAAAAATGAATTTAGGAGTTTTACACTACCAGGACATGTAAACTACACAGGTACATGTCCTGCCTTTTACCCACACAGCACCCTGCTCTAGGGGTTACCTAGGGCACACATTAGAGGTGACTTATATGTAGAGAAAGGGGAGTTTTAGGCTTGGCAAGTACTTTTAAATGCCAAGTCGAGGTGACAGTGAAACTTCACACACAGGCCTTGCAATGGCAGGCCTAAGACAAGGTAAAGGGGCTACTAAAGTGGGTGGCACAACCAGTGCTGCAGGCTCACTAGTAGCATTTAATCTACAGACCCTGGGTACAGATATTGCACTCTACTAGGGACTTACAAGTAAATCAAATAGTCCAATTTGGTGTGATCCAAGGTTACCATGTTTAAAGGGAGAGAGCATATGCACTTTAGCACTGGTTAGCAGTGGTAAAGTGCGCAGAGTCTAAAAACCAGCAAAAACAGTGTCCAAAAGGTGGAGGGAGGCAGGCAAAAAGTTAGGGGTGACCACTCTAAGGCTGTCAGGTCTAACAGGTATCCTATGCCTAATTCCTCATGGAAAATGAAGGACAGACTGCTCTAAGATCAGCTACGAGGTGTCTCAAAATATGATTTTCCTCAATCTGTTATTTTATACAGTTTGACTATCCCCAAATATCACTGCCAGAGGAGACAGCGGAGACACATTTAGTCATATAAATTTGAAATAGAGCTTTTATTCGTCTCCTGCTGAATCTGATACTGAAGTCAAAGTCTGACACAGTTAATCTTGCTAGTAGATGTTTTTTGTTGTGATGGGGGGGGCAAGAATTGTTTTGATCAAATAGCACAGAATAGCTTGGAAAAGAAAGAAAAAGGATGTTCTAAAATCTAAGGTCAGTGGGAACAGTATCTTTGTTATTCCCACATAACCGGGAAGCTGATACAGGTACAATAAATTTAGTCAAACTGATGATTGAGTATTTGGTCACTCATTTGTTCATGAAATTAGAGAACTTGGTAAAAGACTCATTTTGCATTTGCAGACCTGTCAACTTCACCAAAAACCTCAGAGTGTGAGGAGGGGGGGGGGGTGGCTTTGAGGAGCACCTAAAAGGCACCCTAGCCCCAAACCCCCTCCTCTAAGTAAGAAAGAAAAAAAAGCTTGCTGATGCTGCTGCCAATCTCCTGTGGTATTTTCATAACCATTAATGGACATCAGCAGTGAAAAGCCTCCGAAAACGAGCGGAAAACCACTGTTTACAGTGGCTTTCAGCTCTTTTTACATGCACAATGTGATATTGGCTCCTCACCGGGTTACCGGATGAAGGGAGCCAATATTGTGTGTCACATGGTGGCGCTGTGTTAGTTGGCAGGTATGCTTTTGTAATCTCAGACTGACTGTAATTGAAAATGCCAACCTGATCTGACTACTGCACTTAGTCCCATTATTTCATACCCCATTGATTCAAGTCGCCAACCCACAACATTAGATCCTTCAGGTGGAACGCTCCCTGTCCCATCACATCAAGAGTCCTGTTTCTACTCAGCCCTATATGAACTCTAGTAGAGGGTCCATTGATAGGGACTCTCCATCCTTCTTTGCCTATTCCTACACCAAGCCATGATGAAGGGCTGGAGCCCACACATGGGGCGCCATTGTTTCTTATGCCTCATTTGGGGATATTAGCCTTCAATATTCGGGAGGAGGAAAGGCCATGGTCCATGAAGGGAACTTTCTCTAAACCAGCCCCTTGTACTGACCCAATTAGAAATAAACCTACCTCCCCTACAATGTCTTATATGGTTGTTTTAAATAGTGTTAGTCAAAATATTCAAAGCAATTCAAAAATCATGAACAAGGACAAACTCTCATGAAGTTGTCTCACAAAGAAAAGTGAAGCAAGAGCTGTTGTCCCATGTAATAGCAGGCAGCCCGCCGTGCCCCCCCCCCCCCCCAGCTGCCACACAAAGAGCCTATGGCCACAGCTGTTGCCTCCATGATTTGATTTCTCCCTTCAATGCCTGCCTCTCATGGGCTCTCACTACGCAAGGATAGAATTCCACCAACAAAGAGAAGACAACTGATTGCAAGCAATCATCATTGCGATGCAGCAGTCTTAGCGTCGCGGGGAGGGAGCAAGAATCTTGTTGCGCGAGTGTAGGTCGCTGCAGGCTCCATGGCTGTGCTTGTTGTTACTTACTGCCGAAACATCGACATAACTTGTGCTGCAGCAGATTTCTGAACTGGCAGTGCACGTTTGCACTGCACTAGAGACGCTTCATGTCTACCAGATGGAATGTTGTACACGAGCTTGTTCGGCAGAACTCTGCCGAATTCCACTGGATTTTATTTTTAGCTAACTCTGCAAGCTCCGCCCACACCAAGTTTTCATATCAGGGAAATTAACAGTAGAAAATGGCCCAGCAGACCAAAAAAACAGGGCCTAAAAGAGCGAAAAAAGCAGCCCAAACGCCGAACTGTGAGACCAGCCCGTTGGCCACTTCTTGGGCTCCAGCGGCGTGTGAAATATCAACGCAAATATCAATGCCTGCTGTGCAAACGATTAGGACCACTCGTGCACGAAAAGCTCGCGTTGGCACCTTTTATTGAATTGTGATACTTGTTTGTGTTTCAAACAGCTTTGTAAATTAGTTCTTCACGCATGTAAGTCCGAGAGTCGCATGAGGGTCTGATCATTCATGGATTCAATGCGTACTCGTCTAAATACCGCTTGCAAATATTTACACCCATTCTGTCAAAACAACCATAGCTAAACTCTGGAAA
Source organism: Pleurodeles waltl (assembly GCF_031143425.1). NCBI lineage: Eukaryota > Metazoa > Chordata > Amphibia > Caudata > Salamandridae > Pleurodeles > Pleurodeles waltl. The sequence goes on from NC_090436.1 coordinate 618,795,414, forward strand.
TTTTGAGGAAGGGCAGATTGAAGAGCTGTGATGTTTACTGTCAATGTGCTAAACTGCGCCCTTTGCTGAAAGCAAGGTGTGTAGTGCTGTAGGGTATCTGTGTACGTATGTGAGAATGTGTCTGTAGGAGTATGAATCTGCGTCTGTGTGTTTAAAACGCCTGTTGCCCCAAGGGAATGTTCAAACTTTGACCTCGTACTTGCACATCCCAGACGAGTTTTCGGTCTCTGTTTCGGTCTAGTCCTCTTCTCGTGCTTTTCATTTGATCCAGTTCTATAACTGCGTGCAGAGCTATCCCTGACATGCTCTTGCTTTTAATACCATGCGTCTAGGACTCCCAGGTGCCCTCTTGCCGCATCTGAAGCACATTATCCGGCCTGGCTCGAGCCATTAAAACTTGACACAAAGCACAACAACTTTCTCCCATCCATACAGTAGATGATTGGGGAACTACCAACTCGAAACACTTTGTGGGCCTCTGCAAGATGTATGATAGAACTCCTATCCATAGAACTATAGAACTCAGATAAAACAATACCTTCCCCCCAATAACAGTGGGCATGCTAAAATTGATAAGGTCAGGATATGTTGTTGCTATGGTCACTCTGGATATGTTGTTGCCATGGCCACACTGGATATGTTGCTGCTATGGCCACATCCAATCACTATGCAACTTTTAAACTAAGTACTAAAACGTTAGGGCCTTTAGTCCCCTACTTGTGGCACACAGTTAGTGGTGAGTACATCTTTTTGATAAATTGTATTTCTTCAAGGTGATAAACTCTCGGTATGAAACCGCAAAGATCGATTAGTTTTATTGATATTATTTTCCAAAAATGTGTTTTAAGAGATTAAAAGTATAAAATGTTATCGACAGCTGTTAAAATGTTAGAACATATTCGTCACAGGAAAATTGCCCAGGTGATTTCCTTATGTGTTTATAAATGCTTCTGGGAAACTGAAGATTATGGGTGGTTGTGCAATCAACATGCTAATTATACCAAATGGTGACGTCCAGCATCTGCAAAGCTGTATGTATTGACCTATTCTCCTGACTCCCAGGCCCTATATTATAGCAACACATTCACGGTCTTGGCATGGTCCTCGACGTATACGGTATACTCATTAGGTGCATACTGCACAGACCTGAACTCTGTTCCCTAGTATATGTGCTGTCCTCCGCCTACATACGGAGGGCAGCTCCTGTTCTGGAGAGAGTGCATTTAATGTATTTGTATTCCTACTTCCTCATGCTGTACATGTCTTTGGCTGTGTGCAGCGGTGGTTGCCTGAGGGCTCGCCCTGTGGCCAGGCCGTGCCCTCAGCCCACCGCATGCGGCCAATCCCCACTATGCACGCCGTTAGGCTGTGTGCGGCATAGTTAACTATAAATCCCACTGTGGATGGCCAACTACAGTCACTATTGCACGAGGCTTTTGTCTCCCACGTATATTCGGTTTTTTCTCTGCCTCTCCCTCTTTTCCTCGGTATCTCTTCCTAACACCCCCTCCGTCTTCCCACTTTTTTTCAGCCCTTTGAGAAAGTCATAAATTGTATTTGATTTGAGGTTTTTCTCAATGTCAAACAAATGCACTCTATCAACTGGATGCACGCACAATATAAATCACATGCTTTTTTCTCAGTGTCTGTTACTCGAGGTTTAGATGACTCTGGTTCTCACCCCCCACGCACTCCCCTGGTGTTGAGCACCCTTCATGTTGCCTCCCCCATTGATGGGGATTTTTTTGTCCACAGCACAAAAGACGTGAATAGGAATCAATTTTCAATATGGAGAAAAAAATCTATAGAGTCTTTCACTAGTCAATCAGATTTGTCAAAAAATTCAAATGCTATTGACAGGAGTTGTGAATTACTGAATCGTGTCTTTCAATGGCAGAGATCGACATGCCTTAACCTGTTCAAGACCAGCCAACACCTTTTGTAACCCTCATCAGTGCTTTAAATGGGCCAGTACTGTCCGGTTCTGAGTACCGGCACTTTTTTATTTTGAGAGTGAGAGTACTTGCACTTCTCCAGAAAAACGTAATACTTTCAATTGGAGAGAACCGGCACTTCTCAGAAACAAGCAGGTACTCTAATGCCGAGTACCTGCACTTCTATTTTTCCATTTCAAGCACTTACCCTTATAATCTCAAATATATCGCAAAGGGTTTATTCCAAACCAACAAAAACAAAAGTTAAGTTGCATTGTCATTCCAAGTTTGGCATGCATTTGCTCAGTGGTTTTTACTGGAGGCACGAGCAAAATTTCTTATGGCAACTACGATTAGAAAACACGCCTTCTTACATTTTTTCCCTTCACAAAAACGCACGAAAGTTGGCATGCCCCACCATAACTGAGTTTACTATTCAAATGCTTAATTTCATACAGATCTGTGCATGGGAAACAAAAGTTACAGGCAAACCAAAAATTGCCTTTTCAATTTAAAGTGAGGCTGAACCGAAACACCATTCAAGGTGTTGGTGATTTGCGAATCCCACAAAGAAATCACAATTCCGAGGCACCTTTCAATGCATGGAGCTATACACATCAATTCACCAAAATGTTAGGGGTAGCGAAAGTGACATCGTAGACCTTTCAACCCCCCCATGGCAACACAAGAAGTGATGCCACATGATCGTTGATCCTGATAACATCACAGGAAAATGACACCACTACAATAAAATAAGTGCATGATTAAACAAGCATTTGCGATGCAATATGTCTCGCATTGGCTCGAGGTAGAGTATTAGCATTGTAAGTTCCTAACTGGACTTTACTTGCCACACAAACTGAAAATAAAAAGTAAAACAGTTGACCTAAGCTAGACGATTCAAAGTGCCACCGTGAGCATGAAGAGAGAAACAAAAAGAGAAAGAAGTTCGCTTTCAGTCAAGGTTATCGACAAAAGAGCAATTATCCATGTAACAGGGTCGATGGCGAAGGCAGTAACCAAACCGCCCTAAGAAGGGACAAATGCAAAGCATTTACCAACGAAAACAAAGGATTTTTGAAAGTCAAGCCTATGAATGAGTGATAGTGATGGGCGAGTGATGGGCGAGCAGTGGGCGTGGTTAAAAGACCAGATACAGACCAAAACGTCGGAAAAGCAGAGCTTGCGCACTGCTATGCTCAACCTAAAAATGGCAAGAAAACTACTAATGCAGATAAATCCTAGCTTAGGGACAGATGTATGAAAGCATTTTGCATTCTCAAATGGTGCAAATGCCCGTTTGCGAATGCAAAATGCCATTTCAGAATGTATGGAATACATTCTGAATCACTTTTAAGGAATCGCTAAAATAGCGTTTCCTTAAAATTGCGACCCTGGTTAGAGAGTCGCAAATTGCGACTCTCTAAATGATAAATCGCAAATAAGGATTCCTTATTTGCGATTTCTTAGCACATGTATAAAGCAATTCCTAAATGCGATTTTGGCATTTAGGAATCGCTAATTACCACCAAGTTGAACTTGGTGGTAACCATATGCAAAATTTAAAAATGCATTTAAAATGCATTTTTAAATTGTACATGTAAAGCACACATGCCCGTTTGGCATGTGTGCACCTTACATGTCCCCCAAAAATATTTTGGGGTGCAGCAAAGGGGGCCTTAGCCCCCCACCACCCTGGGGTTTTGCATTTCCAAAATTGCGATTTCTGGTTCAGAAATCATAATTTTGGAAATGCAAAAAATTCGCAGATATGGGCCAACAGGCCCATAGCTGCGAATGGGGCCGGTATCGCAATTTGCGATTCGGCAATAGCATTTGCGATTTTTAAGAAATCGCTATTACCGATTCGCAAATGTGATACATGGCACTTTGCGAGTCGGAAATAGCTATTTCCGAATCGCAAAGGGCTGTCATGATACATCTGGCTCTTAGTCACCACCCATGAGTTAACCAGGGTGCAGCCTCGGTATGAGGTGTTTCACAGTCATTCCCTAGTGGGAGCTGGAGGACCTTTTAACACTACAGGTATATGTATATATATCTGAACTATGCCTATAGCTGTGGTGTGTTCAATAGAAAACGATTTGTCAAAGCAGCAAAGTAATGTCTAACAAATGAAAAATGCCTCTAACTATACTAACCTGGTAAATGCAATGCTTAATTTGAGCTGATGGTTGCTACCAGCACTCTTTTCTGGGGGCCAGTGCTCATTTTTCTTCATCAGACCTTTACCTGTGCAAGAGAGGGAAAATCACACAAACGGGGAGAAAAGGAGTAAGAGAAAGACTGGAAAACCACCATCACATAAGAAAGCCGAGACCTGCAGGACTGAGATAAAGCAGCAGGGAGTGTCCAGTAGTGGATTAAAGAGGCCGGAGGTGCATCTGGGACTACGCAACCTTCATTCTTGGCACGCTGACATTTAATAGCGTCAGCCAAGGGCTTCTGAGCAGCGCTTTGGACACTGGCACTCATTATTTTCCAAATTCAACACTGGGTAGAACACCCTTATGGTATTGGCCTGGTTCGGACTCACATGTGTAGAAAGCTTTAAGAAGGAGGTGCACAATATTCCCCGTATTAAAATAACATTGTGCATCGATGCCCATGTTGTTCTGAACTGTGGTGCCTTACTGTATAAGTGTTCTTAAACTGTTTTTATTCCCACCTCAGAAGACAAGTAGGACCTTTTGTTTGTGACTATGGTTATTTTTGCTGTTCCACATGTTTCTCTATAAATGTAAATTAGCACTTGTATAGCGCACTACTCACCCGTTAGGGTCTCAAGGCGCTGTACTCATACCGCTATGGAACCCCTCTTGGCTTTTCCCTGTGAGGCACCCACTCCTGAGCACCCCCAGGGTGAAGCCAGGCATCCAAGCACTGTTGGGGCCGTTGTGGAGATTAAGCAAGCTATCGCCCAGAGTTGCAGAGTGGGACCCATGAATTAGATTAGGCACCGAGGCGAGAATTATCTGGTCAAGGGCAATTGAGCCCAAGACCTGCCGAAGCGGGACTTGAACCCTGGTCTTGAGCCAGATCTCTGCTTCAGGGTCTGCCGCTCTAACCATTGAGCCACACTTCTCCAGATATTTTGTACACAACAATAACTGGACAGTAAATTGGAGAGAGTGCTATGTATTTGCGTTTTACTGAATCAGATTCCTCTACTCACATCCCTTCTTAGACTACACCTTAAATGCTCAACCATGACATATAGGAATTCATGGCAGTCAATGCACAGTACAACAAATACCCAAGACAATTAGACACAAGTAATAAGCAATAGTTATTGTACATAATAACTGCCCAGTGACCACACAGCATGGGTCCACACAGCTGTGGCAATTACACTTCAGGGTTATCTGCTAACCATGGCTCTGCACATGGTACAACCCAACCAGTCAGTAGCCCCACTGACTGATAACTTCAGTCAAAGTGTAATCTAAAAATGCCTCTCTCCGAGCTCACATCCCTACCTGATATGCCAGGCAGAGAAGTGAGGTCAGAGAGAGGCGTTTTTAGATAAGTGATCTTTCCATTGAAATGTGCAGAAAAATCTGATATTAAAAGAAGACTTGGAAAAATATATCTAATTTAGGTGTTACTGGAACTGGAAATACAATATGGCCTATTCCAAAAGTCATTGTGGTTTATGCAGATCCGGAAGGCATTTGTGTAGAAAAACAAGTATGTTTCCACCTCATGAAGACTCCTGTTTCCAGTCCTAGGGTTGTTGTTTGCCACTATAATGCATTCTGTGACATGCAGTACTGGTTTAGTTCAATCGTTCTTCTTATACAATCAATCCTGTTGATAATGATGAAAGGAAAACCCAGTACTGGAAAATGTAGGTCTTTGCGATTTAGAGTCAAATGGTTACCCGGGCCCTTTACTCCTGACCTGTAGTAAACCATGTTATGCCACCACTGATGCATAAACTAGCTTTCTGGGTGGCACTTCGCCCTTGAGCTGTGGCACTCTCTTATATTCTGAGGTCTGCATATGGCTCTGGAAAAACACTACAACCTGGACCAACGAATCATAATAGTATGTGAATATCATCTAATTAAACACATTTTCCTTATGCCTTTCCTGTATTCATACTGTGCAGTACTTATCTTTATCACCAGCTCAGCAAAGGGGAGAATGCTGACCACTCACACTTAAACTCGAAGGGTTAGTAGCAGCAAGAGGCTCAGAATGCTTGTACCTTTCAAATCAGAAATGTTATAATGTAACACAGAGGGCCTTAAAACGCATAAGACTGGTTACAGGGAAATATATTTTCACTAACTCACATTAAATAACAAAACATGGCTGGGGTTCACTCTGCTAACTGTGTTTTTCTTTAAAGTAAAATCTTTTTCCAGGCACCTCTGAGTGAGAGAGATACTGTTGCAACTTACTGTTAGTACTATTGTGCATCAGTGTTGAGATCCACAAGGAAGAGCGTTGTGGGCTTTGTAAAAGATAAAAGGGGTGTACCACTCTGTTTCCCCTTTTTAGGGTCGAGTGTGCAAAGCACCCTGTCTCTGGTGTAATATCTCTGTGGAATTTTAACCACGCCCATTTCACGGCCATCACTTTCGTTGGTTTGTGGGCTTGCCTTTTAAAATTCGCTTGATTTCATTAGTGAAAGCCATGCATATGTCGTGCCTTTTCCGGTGTTTAGCCCTCCTATTGTATTTATTACTTATGATTTTCATGTATTTTGGGTTAAGGATTTGCATAGAATTTGGCTAATATTAAAATAATCTGCGACTTGGAAAACGTGCCCACCTGAGTGGCCGTCACTAATCATGAAGTGTCATTACTAAACGCATATTAATATTAATTGAAGTGCACATATTAAGAGAGTTTGTAGTAGTGTGTTATATTAATGATTTTATATTATGTACTTGCTTTATTAATTAAGTTAGAAAGGTTGGGCCTACTTGCACAGCCTTATGGTAAGCTGCACTGTTTAATAAAGTCATGGGATGTCTAGAGAAATTATTTAATGTATTATTCACACTGCATTGATCAAACGTTAGCAGGTTTCTTTAACTTTCTCATGAGAACTGTTTACTAGAATTTCTTGTATTAGTAATTGTTGTTCTGTATAGTTTGAAGCGTGAGACAGCAATGTTCCCAGGAGCTGACAATGGATGCACTGAATGGAGTACGAATGGATACAAAAATTGTTACCTGATGAGCCTGACGATAGGAACAGGAGAACAGGAGACAATCATCAACATGTGAAAGACAGTTTAGTTATATCTTAGATTTGAAGTTTAATCCTTATTGGACTAATTGTAAACGTACGATTCTTTGACTAATGACAACGTGAGAAGTCTTTTAGACGATTTTAACTTGGCCCGGCTGCACAGAGAGGAAAGAGCCCTATTCCCACTTTGATTGCCTCCTGAGAGATGTTCTCATTTATTCTGTCTGAGGAGCTGAATAGGTTCCTGATGATTTATTTCTGTCTTTAACTTTATTGCTTAACTTTTATGCTGATCCTTTAGACGTTGCTTCTTAAATGGTTCGGATAGCTTAGAGTCCCTGTTCTGAATTATTCCCCTTTCACTGCCTGCTGCTGATGTTGACCGAATTGATGTCCAACTGACAAAGATAATTGCAGATTGCTGATCCATAAGAGGAGGGGTATAACAAAATGCTAGTGTTCTTGATGTAAGCTTGTTCTTTGTTTCTAGGTACAAACTGCTATTTTGATAAAGCCATAGGTAGATGCTTTTTCCAAATTAACTTTGACTAAAAATTATTTTTCATGAAGCCCAAACATGTTATTCTAATCTGAAGGTTAGTTAGGGAGACCCAGAGAATGCTAATAGAATATTTTTATAAGAAGTGATGTTGTTCATTTGCTGAATCTAGATGTATGCTATTTCTGTTACACAGTTGTTCTTGCTCCTAATTTGTACTGTGACTATTAAATGTTTAGTAATCAATGCACTAGTTAAATTGAGATTCTGGGTTGTTCTTTTATGTCTATCAATTGGTTTTGAAACTAATTCATGTGACATTAGCATTGTTAATATAGGGAAATAAACTTTCTAATTTTACATAAAGGTGTGGTTATTCATGTCTAAATGGGTCATGGAGTGTGAAGATTACTGACTCCAAAGGTATTTGCTGTTGTTTATTAAGGTTGCTGAGGAAAGTGTGTTGAATTTGGGATTTATGGTGGGAATCACTCTAAGCGCAGTAAAAAAGTCTATCGAATCTCTAAAGCATCCCCATATAAATTAACTATAAAAGACCAAACAAGGACAGGCCCGCTCACAGCTCCATGTTTTCTGGATGGTTTTTGGACTACTTTTTCTCTTTATTCTGTAGGCAGTGAGATCTCGCTGGGCAGCAGTCGAGGGCTTTGCATGACATCGACCCTGTTAAATAGATAATTGCACTTCTGTCGGTTACATGGATAATTACACTTTTGCCGATACGTTTCACTGCGAGCGAACTTTTGTTTCCCTTTGTGTGTCTGCTTCACACACATGGCGGCCGTCGGCTCGCTTATATGAAACTGTTTTACTTTTCATTTTCAGTTAATGTGGCAAGAAAAGTCTGGTTAGGAATTCACAACGCTAATAGCTCTAACTCGAGCAAATGCGAGACCCATTGCATTGCAAATGCTTGTTCTTTTAGTGCTGCTCCTGCAGTCTAGGAGACCAAGGATTGCAAGCACAGAACCAGAAGTAGCAAGGGGAAAGCCAGGGGTCGCAGCTGGAGCCCCCAAATGACGTTCATGTGTGTAGTTTTCCTCAGATTTTGCAAACCCTATTTACAAAACCTAAACAAGAGAGAGGGTTGGTAGTGGTGGTAGAAAGGGGTGCACTTCTCACACATTGAGCAAGTATAGTCAATAGTAGTTCATGTTAAAAATCGTGCAAACATGGGGTGGGTTATGGTGCTATGCAGTAAGATGCTCACCTACTAAAGAGCATACGGTAATGCTTCCAAGAAACACCAAACCTGAAATTTAGCACAGAAGCTGCAGCATTTAAAACAGTGTTCGTAATAAAGATGTCCTCCAGTTGAATTGGTTGTAGTGGATTCCTTTAATTAGTAGGCAAGGGCATCAAAGAGATCGGTTGAGCATTGATCCATAAATACAGCCAAGTAGTCAGTTGAGCTAGAAAAATTAACAGGGTGAAGGGTAAACCCTGCTGACCAAGATCATGGTAAGTCTTGTTCCTGGTCTATGTTGACCACATTTGTGCAGGAAATGGAGTCCGACCTACAGGTTTACCCTTCACCCTGTTTATTTTTCTAGTGAATGACCTTACTTACTTCCCTACTTACTGTGTCGTCTCATAGCCTTGAAAAAGTCACCTGTTGTGACGAAACACGTGTTGGCTGTGTTTATGGAACTATGCTCAACTGACTACTTGGCTGTATTTATGGTTCAATGCTCAACCGATCTCTTTGATGCCCTTGTCTACTAATTAAAGGTGAATTGCCTATATTTTTGAGACAGGGCAGGTATGCTAGCTAGCCCCCTAGTCCTGAGCTTTAAATTGGTAGGTATTGTCCTCAGTACCTGCACTTCTTTAATTTGAATGAGAGGATAGCTGCACTTCTCGGCACTGCAGCAGTACGTTTAATGAGAGAGAACCTGAGCTCCTTTAATTCCATTTAAAGCACTGTTTGTACCATCTTCCAAGAGCCACAGTTTGGCCCACTAACTGCACCACCTCATAGTTGATATGCAGCTAGTATGGCTTCCAAGAGACTTTTTGCCCTGCACGTCTGTCACTGAAATGACATAGGCAAAACTACAAAGGTTTTCCAGACTTGCATGTGGCCACGCCCTCATTCAAATGCTGGAGTGCCCCCTTGACATTGTGCAGGTGCAGTATACGCACCTGTGCAATGCATATTACAGAATGGGCCATGCAAATATTTGCATCCTATTCTGTAAAAGGATGAGAATGCCCCGGAATTGCAAAAAAAACCCAGATCACCTCCATAATCCAACCCTAGGTGAACATGCCCTTCAATCTATCTGACTAGGATACAAGGTTTACTTATAGAGAGTAGCAGAAGGAACCATCATAGAATGTATAGTTTTAATTTATAGTTAAATTATGAATTACATTAAAATATTATTTAAATATTAAAGTATTCAATAACAGGTAAGGGCTTCAACAAGCCAAGCCCCCTGGGTTTTGACAACTCGTACTGCTATAAAAAACTAGGATTAGTGTTGGACAGACTTTCAAATGCACCTATCCTTTTAGGTCTTTTGGATACATAAATAGCAAGTAGGACCTTCAAACAGGTATAGTTTTTTGAAACAGAAGAAATAGGCTTCACTATCTTCCCAAGAAGAAGACGACCAGGTCTCCTAAGGGGAATATCTTCAAGGGGGTGTTTGGGGTGCCACACCCCCTAATAAATGTATTTTGTGATAAATAGTCGAGAACGGGTGCTTTTAGTCAGATACAAAGCGATAGCTGTCAGATTTCACCAGGACTTTTTAAAGGCGTAGACATAAACACACAGACACACACACACTCTATCTCTCTTAATGTTTTGAAAGACCTAAAAAGTTTTGGTTATTTCACGAAATAATGTGTTTTCTTCCATTTAGTACCCTTACCAATCTGCATTCCTCTCCCTTACCTATCCCTTAAGGCCCTCTCATGTGCCCTGCTTGTCGTATAATGTATTTTAACATTATGTGCCAGACTGATTGTTTGGAAATCTGAAGCTCAGACCTTTCCAATCTTACTGACCAAACTATGCCCCTAGGTCTCCTGCCCGGGGTGAAACAGTCTGCCAGACCTGAGAAAGACAGTTTCTTCTCTAAGAATCCGATTTGGCAGTGATAATATGCTTTAATTGGAAGTCATGCTGAGGAAGTAAAAAAATGTCACGATTAGCAGAAGAAGATCTTTAAAGATGAAAGTGGAGTGTTTAAAGCATAGTTCCAAGCTTTTATCAAAGGAGCGACTTTGGTATAAGTCGTTTTGCATTACCAAGTGATGCTTGGTCAGTAGGCAATCAATCTGAAGTGAATTTGTAAGTACAGTACCCTATCTTCTTCTGGTATTGCTTTGCACACTGAAAATGTGGCCAAATGCAGTATTAAGGCTCTGAACAATTCAACCAAGTCATCCATAACGAAACCCAACGAAGAGTGCACCCTTGTCAGATACCACTGGGATGACTGTAATAGAGAATATTGAGTTTCGAAGATTGATCTGAGACCTCTGCTTCAGCCCACTGAGTGCCATGGACCCCTCATTTGGCTAAGCTTTGAGACGTCTGTCGCTGGAAAACTTACATTCCACACAGAAAGTAACTTTTCCATTGGGATTTATCTCCACTGAAGAGCTGACCTGCTCAAATTACATCTCTGGATGTTCATTCATAGATATTGGTTTGGGGTAGCCAGCTGTAGCTGCTGCCTCCCCCAGGATCCCTGATTTTCAGTGTTGCACCCATGGTACGGCCATTGCTACCCCTGCTGTCACTGGGAATGAAGCCAATTAGGATAACAGACCTGCAAGCCTCCACAGTTTGGGTACAAATCTGCTACATTTCCACCACTACATCGCAACACATTGTATCATTAGTGAAAATTAATTTTAAAAAGGAAAGGAATAATTTAAACATAGGGTAAGTGTAACTCAAATAAGTACATCCAGCAAAGGGCGGGTCAAGAGAATCCCCACACAATACAATGTAAACCTCACTGTTCTGATATTTAATAAAGTAACAAACAACGGGCTAAGAATTCAGCAACTCCTTGTCGATTTCATAGCCCCTCAGGAGGAAATGCTAAGATTTTGAGGTACTAAGAGTTAAGCAAGGAAAGGGATTATCGTAGAAATGTCAGTTGGGAAGGGGTTTAAAAGGTGAATGATGTTTCTTACTATCTCCCCAGTATTTTGATGAATTAATGCTGTCTGTTCTTTCCGTCATCTTCTTCACACTAAAACATCATTATTGACACTTGGAAATATTTGTAATATAGAATTAGTTTGGCCTCCATTTACTTTAGTACCATGGTCGGCCCTTCAGACATGTTTGTGTGTTAAAAAATGCTTTATTGAAGTACTGGATATATTAGAATATATAAAAATGTTGAAATGCATAATACAACAAGACATGTCACTATAATAACTCCATTATTCTTAAGAGAAAAATCAAGTAAATCATGCAAAAACAATAATATGGCCTATGTAAAATAAAACATATCTCAGACTATTAGAGAAATACATTTTGCATCATAATGGTAATAGCATTTTATGTTGTTTGTGGTTGTAATGTAGGGGTAAATAAAAGGGAAAAATAACCTATAACTCATATATGTTGAAAATATGGCAAAATATGGTGATAGTAACTAAACAAGAGGCATACAGAAAGGTACGTAATAGGACTGAAGGAACAAGATAAAATATAATGTAAGGGATTCAGGGAGGTTTTAAAACTTCTGCCTTTCTAATGTCGATAAAGTCAGGGTTTGATAAATAAGAGGTGAAAGGTAACCTTAACAAATATATCCTAATGGCAACTTGTGATGTGGGTGAATGAGCAGTATCCAGTCTGTGATTATGACAGATCCAATTCCACCAAGTAAAATAGGAAATATTATTGAAGTTCTTCCAATTAGAGGTAATGACTAGAAAGGCCAGTGCCAAGAAAAGATTCACCAACATGCCTTTAGCCAAGTTACCGGACCATATATCCAAGCTTCCACCAAGGACAATATGGATTATGTTGTAGGGAGTCGAAATAGAAAAAAGTAGTGAAAGTTTGTGTCAAGCCTACTTCCATAAGGAGGAGACCTATGGACAGTGAAAAAACATATAGGGAATGTCTCAGCTAGAGGCATTGCAAGTCCAGAAATTACTATTGGTCAAAGGTTTTATTTTGAATAATAAGCAAGGAGTTAAAAACAACCTGTTGAAAAAGAAAAACATGGTCTGGGTGGTACTGGTGGAATGAAATGTATTTTATGCCCTATTTTGTTTCATCAGGAAATATAGAAAGAGGACCGTAAAACCCTGTTCCCAAAGTTGTTCAGTTTTTGTTTTAACCCTGTCAGAATCTGAGGTGAAAAGCTGTTTGTACATAAAAGAAGCCTCGACTTTGGTAATAAAATCATGGAGCGTGATAGGTTCCAGGGACTTAAAAGGAATAGAAGGGTCTATGACATTTTGTCTAAGAATATCTAAGAGAAATATTTTGAACTTTAAAGTGGTTAGAAATGCGTGCAGTCTGAATATTTTTATGTAACATTTCATTAGACATTTAGGGCCAAGTGTGCAAAAACTGTATTCAGTAAAAAGGGTTTTACACACCAGCTTTTATCAAATTGATTTGTATTATGTGAACTGACCTATGTACTAAATAGATTGGTATACAAAATCCCAAATCATAGTTGGTCACAACTCAACCTACCTTACAAATATTAATGAGGTAGGTCGCAAATTGCGACCCATTATGATTCACATCGATCACAGACATGGTAGCCTGTTTGGGCCAGTAGACCACCACGTCTATGATTGCTTTTAAATAAATCAATCATGGACATGGTGGCCTGTTTGGCCCAGTCTATGATTGCTTTTAAATAAAGCAATCATTTTTTTTAAATGCAGCTTTTTTTTCCATAATAGAAAACAGGATGCACATGAAAAAAAACAAGAAACGTTTCTAAACTTTTTTTAGGCGTAAATAGTAGTCCGATTGTTCATTGTCCGACACAGCAATTATTTTCCACACCATTCACAAAGGGAAAGGTATAAGTTGGGAACCCCTTCCAGTTTGCAAATAGGTTACCACCTCTTTTGAGGTGTCAGTAAAACAATAATGTTTTGAGACTGGATTTTTGTTGTAAAACATTAATACATGCTAAAAGAATTGGTATTTGGAAGGGACACCCTGAACGGCCTCTTCCAAATACCAATGAAAAGAATGGTTTCCTAAAACTATTTAACGATTTAGAAACTGCTTCTGAATCGTCAAATGGGCTTGTTACATTTAAAGAAGGGTTTTAGCAATCGCAGACTCTCTGATTTATGAAATGAGAGAGTTTGCAAATGATAAAACACATTGTACACCTGTACCATAGTTCTTTATTCTATAAATTGTAATGTTGTTGGCAACAGACCTATTGCTTTCAATAAAGACTGTTTTTAAGCTTGTAAACTTTGGGTCCACCCTTTGCTTATAATTCAGGGTGTTTCATTCTGTCTATCTCAGTTTCCAACTCCTGTTTTGATGGCTGTGCTTCCTGTTCTTGTGTTTGTCCTCCTTAAGGACATTTCGGTCTCAATGTGTTTTGATTGGATGAGTTCTATCCTTCCACTGCTCACATCATGACCATACAATGTAGTGCATGAGGAACTATTTTGTCTCCATCTTTCTTTCTCCATGTTCCCTCCTAAGCTCCCCATCTTCCTTTCCCACCCCGTTCTCTTTATTTAAATATTTTCTCTATGCCAGTTTATCACCTTCCCACATTCATGTTATCCTGCATGCGGTTATCTTTGAATTATTTTTTATTCCTTGTTCAGAATCTGTTTATTAAGTTTTTCAAACATTACAATAGTACATCCAACCAATGCGAATCAATAAGGCACAGGTAGCAACATATTCACTGTAAAACAATACAGACAACAGTATATTAGAGCCTCCTGTGGGACAGCAGCTAGTCTAGCGTGAATGCCAGGTACATGCTTTCACTGTGAGAGCATTACCTTTAGGGCTGTGTGGCACCGTCTAGTGGTAAGAGGGAGGGAGTAGCCCGGCTAGCCACTTCAAGATGGGGAGGCGAGTGAGTGATGGGCCTTATGTGCTGGCCGCTGTCTGAGTGATGAGCAAAGGGTCATGGGAAGGGAAGGGTGAGGGCCTTGTTGCTGTGCCTCAGCGTGAGTTCTAAAAGGTAAACCTACAACAGTAGAACATGGCAGGACATGCGAGGGGGAGATTAAACTTGGTTGACAAGTCTACAGCTGAGCATGTTAGGAGCATGCGAGCTGGAAGAGGGAGTGGGGGTGGGAGCGTGGAGCAGCTTGAGGAGCTGAAATGCCTTCCCCAGCTTGACCCATGAGGGAAGCAAGGTTGTGCCCCAGTCTCTCTGGTCTAGTCAAACAGATGAAGGACAGGAAGTGTGGAGGGTTAGAAACTTAGATACTCCAGCCTGGACATCTAGTCAATAAAAGGTGACCAGAGGCGTGAAAATATTTTGTCTGAAAAAGATAGTTAGTGGGTCAGGTGTTACATTGCCTGGGTTTGCCATAGCTTCATGAACCAGGATACTATGGGTGGGGGCAAGGAAGATTTCCAGGCCAAAGATATGAGTAGTTTTGTAGCGCCAATCATTTGGGTTAGCTACCAATTGGAGTGGTTCATTCCTTCAAGCGTTGTTGGGTGAATCCCCAGCACAACTGTGTAGTGGTTTGCTGGAATCAGATAGCCCAGGATGCCTTTTATGTTACTCAAAATCTCCTTCCAAAATAGGGAGATGAGGTAGTACACCAACCTAATGTGATGGAAATCGCCCTTCTGTGCCCAGCATCTCCAGCAAAAGGCTGAGGTACTCTGGGTAAACAGAATGTAAGCAGACCAGGGTGTAGTTCCATTGTACCATCAGTTTATAGGCTGTTTGAATGATTTTTAAACCATTCCATGTGGATACACATACACACAGTGGTCATTTTTTTATGTGTTTTTCCTGAAACAAAAAAAGGCATGCTCAGATGGCCGTTCAGCATGCACATTGGCAATCCTGGAATGCTTTCTGTTAAAGCATAAGTAAAACAACTGCAAGATGGCTGTAATATACATGCATCCATATATGTGCACATGAAGTTACTATCTTCAAATGGATTTTCTGAAAGGGAAAGGAAAAGTTCTCAAGGATGACTTCACATAAAAGACATTTAACTGCGGCTGCTATGCATGCACACACACGGGGGGCATCCGGTGAAATGAAAAAAAAAGAAAAGCCAATAGGTCTGTGGGCCAATATCACAGACAAGACCTATTGGAGTTGCCAATGCTTGCAGAATTGTTAATGTCACCGCCTTAGCACTTTCTGAGCTATGCCCAAGTAACTAAAATGTCACCCAAGTATACTTCAAAGAATCCTTGAGTATTTTTTCTGACGTTTTTCTTATGAAGGTGGGTCCAAATTTAGTAACTTTTGGCACATTGCAGAACAGTAACCAAACACGCTGCAATGTGTGGCCTCAGAGGAAAACAAAAAAACAAAACCATAGTTACTAAGGTATGACAGTATAGTGCTCCCCCTCTCCCAAAAAAACATCTGGTGCACTTTAGGGTGCCATGTGCCAGCGCACAAAGCCTTAGACCGCAGTACAAGGGTGTGTGTTCTCTCTCAAGCATGGGCTTTCTTATGGATGGGTACCCTTACAGAACAAAAACTATGCTTTGATATACCTTAATACTTTTGCCACTTTGTGTGGCTGCTATTCATTGCAGCACACTTGCAAAGTTGGAACAGGGTGAAGACTTTTAAAACTTGTTTCACATATATGCCTGTCTCAAGGAGGTGTAATTTTTTTGTGCAAATCCCTGTATACAAATGTTAGTAGATAGAATTTTGCATCAAAACCCATGGACGAATATGTGCAAATGCCCATGGAGAACCCAGGGAACACTTCTTTGATGCAAAGTAGCGCAAAGTACTACTTTGCAGTACTTTAGGCAACATTCCAATGCAAATTATGATTTTGTATTACAAAGTAAAGCCCAACAAAACACTTTACACCAGGTTTGCGTCACTTTTGTGACACAAACCAGGAGCAAAGTGCTAGCACATTTTCCCTGTGGTGTGAAATTGCAGGTAAAGCTCACATGCTGTTCTGAGATTTCCCTATTTCCTACAGTGGGCATACTACTGCCGTGTGCTAAAGTCACACGAAGTTCTTGCAATGGCTGGAGAGTCTCTCACCAGACCATAGCTCCTCCTTTCTTTACAGTAATAGGAATCCTGTAGAGGGGTAGCACATCTTGACTGTAGGTGGTATCTATCAACTCAAGACAATGCCAGACAGCTCTTTTATTTCATTTTTCTTTCGTTTTGTGCTTCGTGGTGTGTTAGATTAAAATAATGTGCCCTACGCAGGGAGCATGACTTCTCCTGAAACCCTAAACGCACACATTAACCCAACCGCAATTGAGTGGGTAAATTTGCACGACAGTGCGTGGAACATTCTATGTTTAATAAGCGTAGAAATCTGTAATAAGGCACTTTAATTAGGCAGTTCCTAAGCAACAGATGTAAACACTCAAAAATAATGGACGAATCAATCGAGCAATTTTGCCCAGGGAAATGTTTTCTTGAGGTGAAGTTATTTACAGGGCCTGCATATTACACTGTTTCCGTCTATAACCACATTAACGTTTCCATAGAAGCACGACCCCTTTAACAGGTTCAAATGTAAACTCCCAGAGCTGACTACAAGGGTTAATGCATCTAGCCATTATTATATCTACATTTTAGTTCGCATCATCAGTGCTGGATGAAGAAGAAAGGAAGCATTGACAGCTTACCAATTAATAATTACAAACCCTGAAAAGTGCCTCCTAAGATATAGGCCAATTTAGTGATCAGGGTATTACCCCTCTACCATGCACAGTTTTGCACCGTATTTTAAATTTAATTCCAAAAGTCAACACTTAATTTGATAAAAAGCCAAGACATTTACTGGAATCTGAAATATTGACCCATTATACACCAGGTTTGGCATGTTTATTTTTTCTATGGAAAAGTAGCATAAATCATTACAATAGCAAACCTGTACATGCAAATTTATATGTCGAAGCGACAC